>NC_090021.1:297527303-297882303 GCF_037176765.1 Anolis sagrei
ACCTTTGCGCCGCCGACATCTTTTCCTTGTCTTTTGAAACGGGTGGAGAGAAAGAAGTACCTGCGGCGGACGGGAAGGAGAACCACTGGAATCCGATCTGCTTGGCCGACCTTCAAGCCCTTTCCGAGCTGGTGAGTGTAAGATTTTCTTTGAATTTCCTCCTTCTCCCCCAAACCTTTTCACCCCCCTGATAGATAACCCTCTTTGGCATTCCTTTCGGATTTTTTCGGTGGCCGCACAGTCTTTCTCTTTGGCTTCTCTCTCTTTCTCTCTCTCTCTGCCTTCTGGAAAATAGAGTTTAATTCAGGTACATACTTAATGCAGCGTTTCTTTTACTGCACTGTTCAATGCAATATCGCATCGAAGGGTTTTGAGAAATGTGGGGCTCCCCAATAAATACTAGAAAAGATTCATAATTTGGTGGGTTCACAGGGTTCACTAGCAAGATATATGGTAAATATTATTATTTACCATATCTTTTGAAACAAAGAGGATACAGATAGGAGTCCCCTTGGGGAGATAGAGCGGAATATAAGTAAATTATTATTATTATTATTATTTTGCTATATAATATAATATAATATAATATAATATAATATAATATAATATAATATAATATTGCTATTACAATATTATTATTATTATTATTATTGTTATTATTATTGTTATTGTTATATTTTTTGTTTGGCAAAGTGCACAAACGCCTCTCGTTTTTGTTATTGGTGTTTCACTGAAGCTTGTGCAAAGTCACCTTCTGTTGTGCAAAATGTTGGACAGTCTCTCCCTAAACGGAAGAATAAACCCAGAGAAAGAAAGAAAAAAGAAAGGTATTCTAGATTTGAGATCTCTCTTCAAGCCTTCAGGAGATTAAAAGTCTTGGCAACGACTATAAATTCGGATTTGGGGGCTGCAGGCTTTTGAAGGAGTTTCCTACTCTTGGAGAAGTCAGACAAATGATGACATTGTTTCAGAGGCCCAGGAGAAAGTGTCAATCCAACTCTTGTTCCTGTAGGAGAGAGAAAGAGGGAGAAAGAAAGAGGGGGGCAGGAGCCTCTTAATTCTTCACAAGAGAAATGACTTAAGTTTTGATCTGTAATTTTCTACATTGTCTGTGTGCAAACTTGGGCCCTCCAGGTGTTTTGGACTTCAACTCCCACAATTTCTAGCAGCCTCAGGCCCTTTCCTTTTCCTTTCCTAGGCTGCTAGGAATTGTTTGATCTGAAGTTCAAAACACTTGGAGGGCTCAAGTTTGCCCATACCTGGTCTACACCTTTAACCTGAGTAAACCCTAATGGGATTTATTGTTGAAGAGACATGTCTGCGATTGGTTTCTTGCACTCAATTAGTTCTGGGTTGTGATTATTGTTTTCATTAGGAGTAAATCTGTTGGTGTCCTGCAGTGTGCATCCACTGGAAGCTCAAAACACTTCTATTTACTTGAAAGCCCCACCTACAGATGCCAGGCCTGGGTTCATTCTCCAGATATGGGCCTTTATTGGAAACAGTGGGGTTTAGCTTTGAGGGGATGTGTACAAACAAGTACGTTTGTTTTTTTTAGTAGACTTTTACAGGGAGGAGCACAACTGCACCTAAAGCAAAGCTTTCCTTATTGTAATTACTTGCAAACAGGCTCCACTTGAGGTTAGGCCTAAGAGCCCTTCCACACAACCAGATAACACAGAATATCAAGGCAGAAAATCCCACAACAATTGCTTTGAACTGGATTGAGTCCACACTACCATATATTTGAGTTCAAAGCAGAAAATATGGGATTTTATCCAGCTGTATGGAAGGGGCCTTAGTCTACAAGTTGCCTCTTGAGAGCAAGACCCACTGAGTAGCCCAGAACCTCTGAATTCTTCATACTACTATGAGTGCAGTGCAGGAGACAGACTTTGAACTTTGGCCAAGTCAAGGTTTTTTTGTGTTGTGTACCACAAAATGAATATCATCCACATTCAAACACTTCCTTAGATTTGCAAACTTTTCTTAAAATGCAAAGCCATAGCCTTGCTATTTGGGATCAATATATAAAGTTAATTTTAGAGCACCTTCTCTAATGGGGAGAAAGATGTTTGTGGCATAAGCTTTGGTAGACTGAGAGCTCATCCACACTCTCCTCAGGGACCTTCCATACAGCCCTATATCCCAAAATATCAAGGCAGAAAATCTCACATTATCTGAGTGTGGATTTAGAAAGCAGATATTATGAGATTTTCTGCCTTGTATTCTGGAATATAGGGCTGTGTGGAAGGGCCCTCAGCTGCATGGAGAGATGAAATAGACTCAGGGCTCTTCCACACAGCCACATAACCCAGAATATCAAGGCAGAAAAATCCCACAATATCTGCTTTGAACTGGGTTATCTGAGTCCACTCTGCCATATATTCCAGTTCAAAGCAGATAATGTGGGATTTTTTTCAGTTGTGTGGAAGGGGCCCCAGTTCATAGCAGATACTGTGGTATTTTCTGCCTTGATAGGACGCTGGGTCTATTTCATCTCTCCATGCAGCTGAGGGCCCTTCCACACAGCTGAATAAAATCCCAATTATCTGATCTGAATTGGAATATATGGCAGTGTGGATTCCAATAACCAAAGCAGATATTGTGGGATTTTCTGCCTTGATATTCAGGGATTACAGGGCTGTGTGGAAGGACCCTGGGTTATCTGAGCCCACACTGCCACATATTCCAGTTCAAAGCAGATAACGTGGGGTTTTATTCAGCTGTGTGGAAGGGGCCTCGGTGTATCATAATTTGTGTTTACAAATGCCTGTCTCTGAGTTAGTCTTAAAAGTGCTGCAATATCTCTTCTTAAAATAGTTCAAGTCGAACCTTTATGATGGACAAGCTGGGAGGAAAGGACGGCAAACAATCAACTGCTCTTGGCTCTGTAAATTATTTTTTTCTCTAATTCCCCTGTTCCTGTAATTTGTAATCTCAAGAAAATAATTAATTGTTAATACACCAATTTGAGTTACCCAAATGCAGGGAGATAAAAAAAACACCTGCTGAACGCAATCAGAGGCAGCGGTAATGAAGTACTGAGAGGTTTATCTCCCCTCGCAGGAAGTGGCAAGGCGGAGAATGCCAGCCTCTCTCCCTCTCTCTCTCTGAGCAATGTATAGTACACAATGAAATTAGCATCGGAGTGACAGTGGACCTATTGGGCGCATCTTTCAAAGGAATTGTTTGTAGGACAAATTAGTTCTTTTAGCTTTTAAAGTTTTGGGGGTTATTTTTTTGCGTATAAGGAGCAACTTGAGAAACTACAAGTTGCTTCTGATGTGAGAGAATTGGCCGTCTGTAAGGACGTTGCTCAGGGGATGCCCGGATGTTTTTGATGTTTTGCCATCCTTGTGGGAGGCTTCTCTCATGTCCCCGCATAGGGAGCTGGAGCTGACAGAGGGAGCTCATCCGCACTCTCCGAGGATTCGAACCTCCGCCCTGTCGGTCTTCACTAGTCCTGCTGGCACAAGGGTTTAACCCATTGTTCCACCGGGTTCTCCTTTTAAAAGATGCAGATCTTCAAGAGGCAGGCAAGTAAAGCAAGAAAAGAAATATTGATTCTTGTTTGGGTCACTTAGTTTCTCTCATTGGTGACCTGCCTGGTATCTCCTGAACTACTGGCTGATACAAGCAGTTTGTCAATGTAAGGAGGTGAACGGGAAGCCGAAATGGTTTGTGGGATGCACGTGGAAAGCAAGGCATCCCACCTTAAACCGAGGGTTTTTTCCTCCATGTGTTTTTGCAGGGAGAATGTGCGCTTCTGCTGTTTCTTAGACTGCAGGAAGAGGGCGCTGTTGCCATGCCGAAAAAAACAAGAATTACTCACTTCCCCCTTTACATGTACACATGGGCGATTCTCATATGCTACAAGATTTGACTAACAGACTATATATATATATATATATATATATATATATAATGAGAGAGATATTATATAGAGAGAGACATTATAGAGAGAGACATTATAATGAGAGAGATATTATATATATATAATGAGAGAGAGAGGGAGAGAGAGAGATTTTGATTCTTGTTTACATTTTTGTATATCGTTGGTATTTCCACACTGCATGGTTGAGATTGTTCAGGCCTTCACTTCTGCTATTGGGGAGTAAATATAGGGATATTTCTCTGTTCTCTCAGAGAGGGAAATGTATGTAATTCAGCCAAGCTGTTTCAGAATCTCACAGAATATTTAGTCACGGATAGAAAAAAACTGATCGAAATTCATGGCAAGCCTTAGGATGCGTCTACTCTTTAGATTACTGCAGTTTGATACCACCTCAATTCTGTAGAATCCTGGGAGTTTTCTTTTGGCAACAGAAGCCTCAAACTCCAAGGATTCCAACCCATTGAGCCACGGCAGTCCAAGTTGTGTCAGACTGCAGTAATTCTGCAGTGTAGATGCACCCTTAGTCATGATGAATGGGTTTTAATCTTGGCATGATTAAATCCGGATTCGGTTAGGCCATGGAATAGTGTTCCGCATTATAATCTTCTCAAATCGAGGCGGGAGGAGGCATTTCGATGGGATGCCCTTTTCATTTCACTTTCGATCGTTTTGCTCTAAATTCAAGAGGATTTGGAGGGAGTGCTTGGAAATCAATCCATAATTTGTTGTTGTTGTTGTTGTTCGTAGCAGTGTGATTGCTACCCCTTTGGGCTTCAGTGTAGATCAGCCCGGAAGAGGGTTGGAGACTGCCTGCCCTCCCACAACAAAGGCAACCCCGAAGCTTTGTGGGAGGTTGGCGTTGTGTCTCCATGACGACAATAACGTGTGGATAGGTTACACAAACCCAGGCAGCCCTGTAGTCCGGGTCCTTCGTCGGCCTGAACAGATAACAATAATAGAAGGTAAACAGGAGGGAGAAGCAGGGAACATCCCTAGAGAAGAGGAGGATAGATATGTGTTTGTGTATACATCTGTGGCACTTTTCAATCTCAGTCTTAAATGTGTGTGTGTGTGTAATCAACAGAGCCCCAAGTCACACCTCAAAGGCATTTAAAGACAGTTCTTAAATGCATCTATCTGTCTATCTATCTCAGGTCCCAAAGCTTATCTCAAAAAACATTTAAGGACTGAGGTATTAAAGTATGTTATTTAAATATCTGCAATCATTTTCTTAATATGTAGATTGTATAAACGGACTATATGTACATGTTTTCATATGGCTCATGGGTTCATTTGAAAATAGGCCAGGCTCACAAGTGGAAGTAAAGTGGTTTCTTTTCTCTCTGCTTTGCGACCTAACCTTAAAACAAAGCAACTTTGCAAACATATTGTGTGACTCTGGACTATTTCCAAGTCAACCTATCAGCGGTAAGATCTATGAAAACATATTTAGCAAATAAGATCTATGAATATATATGTATATGTATGTGTGTGTGTGTGTGTGTAGAGAGAGAGAGAGCGCGCGAGTAAATACTATATATATATATATGTGTGTGTGTGTGTGTATCTATAAAATAATGATTAGATTTATTAAAGGAAAGCACTTTTCTGCCCCAGTCCTTAAATGCCTTTGAGGTATGATTTAGAAAATGATTGTTTTCAAGTTCTCACTGGAAATACTTTGGGTTAATATTATTGAGTCGTCTTCGGGGTGAGGTGTAATATAGTAAATAAACACATAAATAAATTACTCCTTAGCAATGGGCACCAGTTCCTCGAACATAAATCAAAATTCATGTTTCCAAGCTCATATCGGCTTCTTGAAAGTTTTCTGCTGTTTTCTCCTCCTGAGTTTTTTAGTCTTGATTTAATCTGTAGATTGTAAGGAAAAAATATCAAATGTATAATTAATATAATATAATAGTTTTATGTTATATTGTCAGTTTCCTTCTTGCTTTTGGCCGGTCAAACCAAATATAATATTATTATATTATATTATATTATATTATATTATATTATATTATATTATATTAATTATATTTGACCGGCCAAAAGCAAGAAGGAAACTGAATCATTTGGCAAATATATTGTTTGCTTCAGCTCCATTCTAGTTTTGGGCTTGTTCTGGGAGCAGCTTGGCTTTACTGGAGTTCTGAAGAAACAGGTGTATTTTTGCTTTGTTTGTATTTGGTTTTCGGGTTCTCTTCAGGCTTGGAATGGTTCATAATACCTAGACACAAAGCAGAAGAACAGCCAGGGCGTCGTTTTTCCTTTCTTCATTAATCCCTTCCCTGGGCCTTCCAGCAGCAAACATTTCACCTGATCGATCATGTGAGATCGAAGAGAGCAGGGAAAGGTGGAAAACAACCCTCCTTCCCTCACGAGCCGTTCTAAATTTGTGGGATTGTCTTCCTATAATTTTAGTTTTGAAAAAAAAAAAGATTCGGGTTCTTTTCTAGGGTTTTTATTCCCTCGATTACAATCGGGTTTGGTTTGCTTGTTGTTGCTTTCAGGCGGCTCCTTTATATTCTGTTAGGAAGGAAAATCAAATACGAAAATAAAAGGTTTTAATTTATTTTTTTATTAAACCGGAAGTCTAAAGATAATACAAAGAAATAAAGTATAAACGCACAGCACAGTCAGAAGATATCCGTGATTGTTATTTTAGATACTCAGGAAGAAAGGAAGGAGGAAGGAAGGAAAGAAGGGTGACATAAACAACTTTATTTCCACAAATCATTTCTCCCCCTGTAAGTTTTGTTATCCGACAGAAAAGAGGGGGTAAAGAAGGAAAGAAAGAAGGAATAGTCAAATGATTCTAATAATAATAATAATAATAATAATAATAAGAAGAAGAAGAAGAAGAAGAATGGGTCATAGATGTTGCAATCTCAGGCGTCAGCAGAATCAGCGAGAAGCAACTGGAAAAGCTTAGGGACGATATGAGGATTTAAAGATAGAACTGCAAAGTCAGTAAAGGTGGTCGCAGTGGTGATCGGCACACTGGGTGCAGTGCCTAAAGACCTTGGCCTGCACTTAAAAACAATCAGCGCTGATGTCAGCTGCAAAAGGCCACCTTACTCGGATCATTCGGGGATGCATCACACAGTTTTACTACTTCATCATCTTCACCATGCTAGAGAATGAATCCACTTTAAATCCGGGGTTGCTGCCTCTTGTAGAATTCTGGGGCTTGTAGTTTAGGGAGGAGCCTTTAGCAGTCTCAGTAAACTACAAACCCCAGAATTCTGCAGGAGGAAGAAACCTGACTTAAAGTGGATTTATTCTCTAGTATGATGATTTAGCTAGACACTTGGGGAGTGTCCAACTTGTGATCAAATACAAAAGCCAGCATAGTGATCTAGTTTGCTGTGTCCTAATCTTGTTATGTATCTAATGATGATGATGATGATGATGATAATTTATTTATAGGCCGCCCTATCTCCCCAGGATATTTTTTTTTGCCTTTCCCGCAGTTTACCGGAAGGCGCTGAAGTTTTGCAATCCTGTCCTCCCGCGTGGAAAGTCACTCTAAACCCCCTCCCCATCTCACTTAGTTAGGGTACTCTTTATGTTGTGTTGTTGTAAGTTTTTCGGGTGGTATGGCCATGTCCCATTGTATCTATGGCAGGCATCCTCAGAGGTTGTGAGGTCAGTTGGAAATTAGGAAAATGGGGTTTATGTAGCTGTGGAATGTCCAGGGTGGGAGAAAAAAAACTCTTGTCTGTTGGAGGATGGTGTGAATGTTTCAATTGGCCACCTTAATCAGAATTTCACGGCCTAGTAGTTTCAAGGTGTGGCTTGTTACTGCCTGGGGGAATCCTTTGTTGGGAGGTGATTAGCTGCCCCTGATTGTTTCTTGTCTGGAGTTCCCCTGTTTTTGAGTGTTTTTCTTTATTTACTGTTATGATTTTAGAGAGCCTTCGACAACATATAATATATATGTTGTGCTTCTTTCTTCGTCCTCATTTCTAACCAGGAGCAAAAGACAGCCGCACTTTGTTATTCTATTTTTGGTTTGTTTTTTTACCTGTGTCAAACAAACCCTGACTTTCCACGCTCCATTCTGACCTAGAGACATGTTCACGGAGGGTAAGTTGGCGGGGTAAAAAAAAAAAATCCAATCGATGGCGTCGCCATCAATAGAACACGCGCTGGGTCCCTTCTGTATCGATTGGTTTGTTTCTTGGCGTCCACTTGGAAGCCTTTCCCCGACGGATTTGGGCCTCTTTTGTCTCGAGACGTGACGGGGACGTGAAAGGAGAAGCCTTTCCAGGGAAAGTGCCGAAGGAGAGCCATTCTTTTCAGCGCACCTGAAGCTGGAGGAGTCGTGGAAATCCCCACTAGCGACTTACAGGCCTCCTTGTCTTTCGAGCCAATCCCCTCGTGTTTTCTGCCTCCATATTTTGAAATTTCAAGGTCTCCCTAATAATAATAATAATAATAATAATAATAATAACAACAACAACAACTCCACCGCTGCCTTCTTTCTCAATCCCAAACCCAAACCCAAACCCATGGAATCAATTGCGGAGCAGTAGGTTACCCTATTGCTTCAATAATAAACCCATTTTAGTTGCGACTAGCAGTGGAATTGAGGCCTAGGTGTATAAACTATGCCTGTAATAATCCGTGTATTATATATATATATACACACACACACGTAGAAATGCAAGGAGAGGAGAGTGAGCTGGGATTTCCCTCATTGCTTTGATCCCACTCGTGTTCTCCAAAAGAGGGGAAGATTGTATTGTTGTCGAAGATTTTCATGTCCGCAATCACTGGGTTGTTGTGAGTTTTCCGGGCAGTATGGCCATGTTCCAGAAGCATTCTCTCCTGACGTTTCGCCTGCATCTATGGGAGGCATCCTCAGAAGTTGTGAGGTCTGTTGGAAACTAGGAAAATGAGGTGAAAATTTCCTATCAAGATTTCCTTGTGTCTTTAACAGCAACCAATCGGTTCCTTCCTGCAAATCCAAATGTCATTACTTGGAAATCCGCCTTTTCTTTCTGTCCCACAAACTTTTTTTAAAATGCCTTCCTCATCAATCGTTTTTTGCAAATGCCTGGAAAATATCTAAGGCCCCGTCCACACAGCTGAACAAAATACCGCATTATCTGCTTTGAACTGGAATATATGGCAGTGTGGACTCAGATAAACCAGGTCCAAGCAGATATTGTGGGATTTTTTTGCCTTGATATTCTGGATTATATGGCTGTCTAGAAGGGCCCTAAGACACAGTGCACTGGGTTCATCTTGAATCGATTGACTTCCATTTAAAGTGTCTCAGGATTCGAAAAGGCCGTCTGGATGAATAATGATAATAATAATGACAATGATAATGATAATAATAATAATAATAATAATGCACCACACAGTCCTAGACACTTGGGAAGTGACGAAATCCAGCATATAGATCTCATTTGCTGTGACATACTGTGTTTTTGTGTCAGTAAAATAATAATAATAATAATACATCACACAGTCCTAAATTTTTGAGAAGTGTTCGACTTGTGGTTTTGTGATACAAAATCCAGCATATATATCCATATATATCTTGTTTGCTGTGTCATACTGTGTTTTTGTGTCAGTAAAATAATAATAATAATAATAATAATAATAATACATCACACAGTCCTAAATTTTTGAGAAGTGTTTGACTTGTGGTTTTGTGATTCAAAATCCAGTATATATATCCATATATATCTCGTTTGCTGTGTCATACTGTGTTTTTTGTGCCAATAATAATAATAATAATAACTCACATTTTGTGCCTCCAATGTCAGACCCGCTTCTGGGTATATTCGACCTGCTGATTCCAAATATGTTACCAGTTTTCCTCTATCAGCTCTAGGTTTTGAGGAAGAGAACATATGCCAGCCATATACCATTCTTCATCTAGACATGGTTCATAGAAAACCATGATAATCATGTCTAAGCAGGAACAGGCCTAAAAAACAAGACACATATTTTTAAAATTAATTGCTAAAGTTTCAATGTGGAAAGTCTTAAATAAACATCACAAAGGGTTCTAGTAGAACCTTTGAGCCTAGTGATGATAATAATAGTAATAATAATAATAATAATAATAATACTCACAACCACCCAATTGGGAGTCTATTAATATTATCCTTGTATTGTCAAAAACTTTCATGGCCGGCCTGGAATCACTGGGCTGCTTTGGGTTTTCTGGGCTGTATGGCCATGTCCCAGAAGCATTCTCTCCTGACATTTCACCCACATCTGTGGCAGGCATCCTCAGAGGTTATGATGTATTTTGGAAACTATGCAAAGAAGGTTTATATATCCGTGGAAGGTCCAGGGTGGGAGAAAGAACTCTTGTCTGTTGGTACAACATTCAAGTGTTGAATGTTGTAATTAATCATCTTGATTAGCATTGAATGGCCTTGCAACTTCAAGGCCAGGCTGCTTCTGCCTGTGGGAATCCTTTGTTGGGAGGTGTTAGCTGGCCCTGGTTGTTTCCTGTCTGGAATTTCCGTTTTCAGTTTGTTGTTCTTTGTTTACTGTTCTGATTTTAGAGGTTTTTTTTAAAGTACTGGTAGCCAGATTTTGTTCATAATAATATAATAAAACGTTCACAAAATTCCACCATGACTTCTGTTTGAAGTTATAAAAGAAAAGGAAGAAAGGGAAATAACTTTTCCTATTAATTTCTAGGGCCCCTTCCCCACAGCTGAATAAAATCTCACATTTTCTGCTTTGAACTGGAATATATGGCAGTGTGGACTCAGATAACCCAGTTCAAAGCAGATATTGTGGGATTTTCTGTCTTGATATTCTGGGTTATGTGGCTGTGTGGACGGGCCCTAGATTGTCTGTGCCTGCAGATCTCTTGCGAAGAGTCAGTCCCACGGAGTTCGCCCTCAGTGGAAGGTCCACGCGGGACCATCTTTAGCTAATATTTGGGAATTAATTTGACTTTCTTCAGTCGGAGGACTTTTGTAATCCAAAGTGAACAAAGTGTCCCACATAATGTTTACTTATGTTTTAGTTAACTATGGGGCCCTTCTACACAGCCCTATATCCCAGAATATCAAGGCAGAAAATTCCACAATATCTGCTTTGAACAGGGTTATCAGAGTCCACACTGTCATATGTTCCAGTTCAAAGCAGATACTGTGGGATTTTCTTCCTTGATATTCTGTGATATAGGGCTGTGTGGAAGGGCCCTGTGCTTATTAGCTTGTCTTGATTTATTTTTCATCAAAATGCTTAATTATATTGTCCTAAGCTCACTGTTACTTTATTGTATTTTGTTTTGATATGTTGTCCTCGCCTGAGGTACTGAATGCTTGCCTTTTGTATGTGTAAACTGCCCTGAGTCCCTTTGGGGAGAGAGGACGGTCTAGAATTATTATTATTAGTAATATTATTATTATTATTATTATTTGGGTGGTCTAGAAATAAAGTTTTATTTTATCATTATTATTATTTTATTATTATTGTATTATTTGGGTAGTCTAGAAATAAAGTTTTATATTATTATTATCATCATTATTGTATTATTATTATTATTTGGGTAGTCTAGAAATACAATTTTATATCATCATCATCATTATTGTATTATTTGGGTGGTCTAGAAATAAAGTTTTATATTAATATTATTATTGTATTATTATTATTTGGGTGGTCTAGAAATAAAGTTTTATATTATTATTATTATTGTATTATTATTATTTGGGTGGTCTAGAAATAAAGTTTTATATTATTATTATTATTATTATTATTATTATTATTTGGGTGGTCTAGAAATAAAGTTTATTATTATTATTATTGTATTATTATTACTTGGGTGGTCTAGAAATAAAGTTTTATATTATTACCATTATTATTCTTATTATTATTGTATTCTTCTTCTTCTTCTTCTTCTTCTTATTATTATTATTATTTGGGTGGTCTAGAATAAAGTTTTATATTATTATTATTATTATTATTATTATTATTATTATTATTATTACTATTATTATTAGCGGAATGTTGCCCGTGGAATTGCCACGCTGGAGGAGGCACAGGCTGAGTGCCTGGTTTGGCCTGGGGATCCTTCCTTCCCTCCCTCCCTCCCTCCTCCTCCTCGGCCCCCGACTCCTCCTCATTCTTTTCCTTCAGCTCCGACCCAAGCTTCACAGCTTGCTGGAAAAGTTGGAGGAATGGAGTCACTCCGGGGCGTTTGTTTAGTGTCCCGCCGAGCTGTCAAAAGCTATCTCCCAAAGAGATAGAGCAGGCCTTAGGTCAGGGCTCTTGAAGGCGCTGGGACAAGCGTCCAAAGAAAGGTTAAGACCGGGTAATTTAAAATCCACGGGGACGTAGACGGATTTCTAGCCAAACCTGTTCACAGGGTCGATTGGCAAACCGAAGTGTTTTCGGCCCGATATGAACGCATCACACTAGAGAATGAATCCACTTTAAATCCGGTTTCTGCCTCCTGCAGAATTTTGGGGTTTGTCGTTTAGGGAGGCTGTTAAAGGCTCATCCTAAACTACAAACCCCAGAATTCTGCAGGAGGCAGCAACCCTGGATTTAAAGTGGATTCATTCTCTAGTATGATGAAGTAGTAAGACTGTGTGATGTATCCCCGAATGATCCGAGTAGATGCAAAAGGCTGACAGATAGCAATTTTGCTTTTTTTAAAGTGCAGGCCAAGGTCTTTAGGCACTGCACCCAGTGTGCCGATCACCACTGGGAGACTGTTAAAGACTCCTCCTTAAACTAAAACCCCCAGAATTCTGCAGGAGGCAGCAACCGGATTGAAAGTGGGTTTTTTCTCTAGTGTGTTGAGGTCCTCGCGAAATGTATCCATCCCATTTTGTGACAAGTTTGAAATCACTTTCCCCTCCAAGCCAAGTCGTCTTTAGATCGTATTCTTTGGAAATCAAGACACCCCCGATCATTGGAGCCTTATCTCTAGAGATCTATCACTGCCTCCCTCGCGTGAGGGATCTGGTTTTACTTTTGCAAACCAAGGCTAAGTTTGGCAAGTGGCGGCGGCGGGGCGATCCCCACGCGCGAGAGAGCGAGCGAGCGCGCGCGCGCCCAGGACGGCCCTTTGGCGCTGGGATCCGATCCGCGCGAAGCCTTCCCTGTGAATGAGCGAAGAAAACACTCGACGGGTCGTGAATAATCGTTGTAATGAGTCGCGCAAAGCGTGCGACGGGGTGCACGGAGCTGTCGGGTTAAACAAACAACTTGTACCCTGACGACATCTGATTGTTAAAGTGCAAAGTGGTGTCAGTCCAATTTCCATCCCAGGCCGAAAAAGCACAGATCTAACTCGCGGGAGTCCAATTTGCCCCATTAACAAAAAAATAACAATATTGTCCGGGAAGGACAGGGGGAATCGCCTTGGATGTCGGGGAGCAACCCCCCCCCCCCAAAAGGACCAAATCCAAGCCAAGCAGGGATCTGAAATAATAAATACCAGCCCCACCTCCCGCCTCAAACTAATATCTTGACTTTAAATATCTTGTAGAGTGAAAGCCTTAATTTAAAGAGGACTCCCTTCCAAATAACGCCAAACTCGAATGCAGGTTGACTAAAGGATTGAAGACAATGGGACTCAATGTGAGAAAGCATGCATTCAGCCCCCACGGGAGTTATTATTTCCAAGCAAAGGGGAGTGCTGAGAGTTTGTGGTGCACCTGCAACGCCATCCTACACAGCGTGAGTCGACAGAAACAAACATATTGGGAAGTAAATTTGGATGGAGTGCTTAGAACTAAAACTGGGTTTTGTTTAGTCTGATTTATTTTTGTCCGTTTCAAAATGGGAATTCTAAGACAAGTCGGAAAGAACCCACGTGTTTGAAGTGTCTACTCAATACAGCAGAACTTCTGAAGAAGGATAATATTGGGTTGTTGTGAGTTTTCCGGGCTTTATGGTCATGTTCCAGAAGCATTCTCTCCTGACGTTTCTCCTGCATCTATGGCAGGCATCCTCAGAGGTTGTGAGGCCCGGAATCGCTGGGTTGTTGTGAGTTTTCCGGTTTGTATGGCCATGCTCCAGAAGCATTCTCTGCTGATGTTTCGCCTGCATCTATGGCAGACCTCACAAACTTTGAGGATGTCTGCCATAGATGCAGGCGAAACGTCAGCAGAGAATGCTTCTACAACATGACCATACAGCCCGGAAAAATTTCAACAGACCTCACAACTTTTGAGGATACCTGTCATAGATGCAGGCGAAACGACAGGAGAGAATGCTTCTGGAACATGGACATACGGTCCGGAAAACTTACAACTGACCCCACAACCTTAAAGATGCCTGCCATAGATGCAGGCGAAACGTCAGAGGAGAATGCTTCTGAAACATGACCATACAGCCCGAAAAACTCACAACAACACAATGATTCCGGCCATGAAACCCTTTGAAAATACAAGGATAATATTAATAGACACCCAATTGGGTTGTTGTGAATTTTCCGGGCTGTGTGGCCATATTCCAGAAGCAATCTCTCCTGGCGTTTCTCCTGTATCTATGGCAAGCATCCTCAGAGGTTGTGATGCCTGCCAAAGATGCAGGCGAAATGTCAGGAGAGAATGCTTCTCTGGCCATACAGCACGGAAAACTCACAACACCCAGTGATTCCGGACATGAAAGCCTTCGACAAGATTCCCAATTCCTGACCCGGTCCTGATTAAAGCTGTGGACACGAATTTCTCCTCGTCTCGGAATTATTTTGTTGTGTTTGCACTGAAAATCCCAAGTGAACATCCTTTTAGGGGGAGGCAAGGAGGAGACACATGTCCCATTGATATTTTGAAAGCTGGATTTTAAAAAGGGCGATTCCTACGTTTTGATGGCATTTCGAAAATGTTTAAAAACAAACGATAAAATATGGAGTTTGGGTTTCATATGGGGTGGTGGTGGTGGTGAGGAGATGGCATTGAAGCAATGGATGGATCTACACTGCCCAATAATGCACTTTGAACTGTATTGTATAGTTATGTAGACCCATATAATGCAATTAAATGCAGTTTATACTGCATTATTTGGGCAGTGTAGATTCTTTTATGGGTCTAACATCCGGCTCCTTCCCTCTCTCCCTCCAACAGTCAGTAAGACAACTGCGTTTGGTCATGCGGGGCTGTGTTTTCTGTGTGTGTACCTGCAGATGGATGGGAGATCCGAGGATGCTTGTACATTGCAGAATTAAGGCAGTTTGACCCCCACACTTACCCAGTGTGGCAGTTACCACATTGTAACTGCCATGGCTCTTTGTTATATGGAATCCTGGGAATTGGTTTGGTGAGGCACCAGCAACACTCTTTCGCAGAGAAGGCGAACGTTCTTGTAAAATTACAGTTCCTATGATTCTATAGAATTCAGCCATATTAATAATAATAGTAGTAGTAGTAGTAGTAATAATAATAATAATAATTTATATCCCGCTTCTTCTCCCCAAAGGAACTCAGGCGGCTTACAACAAAACAACAAATACAGTAAATGATATACCAGAGAATAATCACATATAATTGATAGTGATGTCAAACTACATTGATTCCACAGTGTAGAACAGCTATAGGCAAACCCAGACCCATGGGCTGATGCGACCCCTTGGTCTCTTTTCTCTCTCACCATCTTATCCTTCCTTTTTCCCTTCCTTCTCCCTTTCCTCCCTCCCTCCCTCTTTCCCCTCCACCTTCCTTCCCTTCCACCTTTTCGTTCTTCCTTTCTTCTCGCTTCCCTTCCCTTCCTCTCTTTCTCCCTCCTTCTTTCCCTTTCACACTTTCGCTCTTCCCTTTTGTCTTTCCTTCCTTCTCTCTCTCTCTTCTTCTTTCTCCTTTAATCCTTCCCTTCCTCCCTTTCCTTCCCTTTCCCGTCTCTCCCTTTTTCTCCTTCCCTTCCACCCTTTTGCCTTTTTTTCATTCCTTCTTCCCTCCCTCCTTCCCTCTCTCCCTCCCTCCTTCCCTCTCTCCCTCTTTTTCCTTCCATCCTTCCCTTTCGTCCTTCATTCCTCCTTCCCCTTTTTCTTTCCATCCTTCTCTCACTTCCTTCCTTCTCTCTTTCCTTCCCCCAAGTTAGAAAATTTGCCCATGCCTGCAGATCGCCTATTATTCTTATTATTATTATTATTACTACTACTACTCCTACTACTACTACTACTACTACTACTACTAGCTGTGCCAGCCACTCGTTACTGTGGCCAACCTCCCCCCCTCTTTTTCGCCTCTTTTCTTTCTCTCCTTCCTTCCTTCCTTCTCTTCCTCTCCCCTTCCTTCGCTTTCCTTTCCTCTTTCTCCCCTTTCTTTCTTCTCTACCTATTCTTGTACTGCAACTCCCAGCAGTCCTCCTGATCAATCTACCTACCTACCTATCTTCCTACCACTATCTTATCTTATCTTATCATATCTTATCTTATCGTCTATATCTATCTGTCTGTCTGTCTGTCTGTCTGTCTGTCTGTCTGTCTGTCTGTCAGTCATCTTATCTATCTGGAGGATTTCTGGGAGTTGCAGTCCAGGAATAGGAAATTGGAAATATGCAGGTATTGGGATGCTCTCAAAGAAATCCAAGGAGAAGAAAGCTTGCAGTTTGGAAGCAGGGCATTTGGATCATCCTCCTCTCCTAAAGGGTCTGGCCTAGGGGATGCTGGGAGCTGTAGTCCAGAAGAGAGTGGGGATATGGTATTGTGTGTTTTGTTTGCCAGGGGGAGTTGTTTTTCGGCATGCGCTGTAGCGTCTTTTTGCTTTTTTGGCCTTTTAAGTACCTTATGTTGTGTTTTTCAGTGTTTTTATGAGTGATGGTCACTTGTTGGTCTGTTAGGGGTATAGTGAGATATACATACACATTCATCCATTCCACACATAATCTCTCTCACACACTTATATCTATACAAATGTGTGTATGTATACTTATGCTTGAAAATGCACATATGTACAAGTATAAATACATGTATAGACACGTACATATTTGACAGCCACCAGAAGCAGGTTCAGTTATCTTCTATGAGGCCCTCTGCAAGGCAAGCAACTACATGGGCAAACTTGGATCTCCAGGTTTTTCTTTTCCTTTTCATTTAAGTGGCTGAGGGGAAAAAGGAAAGGGCCTGAAGCTTTTAGGAATGGTGGGAGTTGAAGTCCAAAACACTTGGAGGGCCCAAGTTTGCCCATGCCTCTTCTACAGTGTAGATTCCCAATTTCTCATCCATTGAGGAATTCAGGGCAACTGAGGAAAGGCTGAAAATAGTACCCAAAGACTGGAATAGAAGGAGCAATGTTCAACCAGGTCAGGGCTCTTTTTCCACAAGGCATGGGAGCTCAGAAAACACTGAAACAGGAAATATTGTCATGTGTGTGAGAGAGAATGGAAGAGGAACTGAATGTGTATACTAGCCAAATTGCCTTTCTCTGTTGTGTCATGGAAAGAAGACCAAAAGAGAAAGAAAAAGAAAGAAAGAAAGAAAGAAAGAAAGAGAGCCTGTCATTGGGAATGTACCAAATCTCAAATCTTCTGGGAAGTGTTCTATCTATGACCTTACATTCAAGGGTCAAGACTAAGCTTGGAATCCTATACACACATTACCTAGGACCGAACAATATGACATGTGTAGTATATAATGTCTTTAAAGATTTTTGCTCTGGAGTCCCCTTGCTATAGGTTTAAAATTAACAAGCTGGGGGTATTTTTCTAGAGTAAGTATCTGATTTATGGCAACCCTAAGGCTTTGCCATCACTTCTCCCTGAGGCTGAGAGAGTATGACTTGCTCAAGGTCATCCAGTAGCTTTTCATGGCCTAACCATAGTCTCCAGAGTTAAAACCCAACCCTCAAAAATCTTATCTGATGCTTAAAACGACTTAAGTGACAGTCTTTGGTTATGTTCTACATTATTACAAGTTTAGTGACCAAAGGTGCACCTACACTGTGGAATTAGTGTAGTTTGACACTACTCTAATTGCCCAGGTTCAATGCTATGGAATCATGGAGTTTATACTTTGGTGAGGCATCAACTCTTTGGCAGAGAAAGCTAAAAACCTTGTAAAACTATAACTCTTGTGATTCCATAGATTTGTAAAATTATAACTCCCATGATTTTCTAGCTTTCACTTTCCACTGAAGGCAGTGTTTCCTATTCACTGGTGACTGAAATATGTCTGGAGTTCCACTTTTCAAACTACACTTCCTCGGTTGGAAAAAAGCTGGTTCATTATGTACGTTTCCAACCACAACTAGATCTCAATAGTCTAGAATATTTTTGTCTGTTTCCAACCCATAATACGAAAAAACGAAGTCATATTATGTGTTACTATGAGAAATTTACCAGTAGGGTCATAGGCACTTCTTTTCTTTGTAACTTATTCTTCCTGCTATCATCATTCTCATCATCCAGATTTTTGTAGAACGAGAAAAATGTAGAAATGAGTTCTCCTCCCAATAGCAGGATATTAAAGAATGTTAAAAGATCTCCTTTTACACTACAGGAATATAATGTTATGATTCCACTTTGACTGCCAATATACTGACCTATGGAATCCTGCTTTCTATAGCTTGTACACTACATATGCTGCTCAGAGGTCCACTCATGCTGAAAAGTTATAGGACTTGGATTCCACCTTAACTGCTATGGCAACATCCCATCGAATCTTGGGATTTGCAGTGTATTGAGGGGCATATAGAATTCTCAGATAGATCGATCTAGTGCAGTGGTTCTGTCCCCAGATGTTTTGGCCTTCAACTCCCAGAAATCCTAATAGCTAGTGAACTGGTTGGGATTTCTGGGAGTTGTAGGCCAAAACTCCTGGGGACCCACAGGTTCAGAACCACTGATCTAGTGGCTCAACAGACTACAAACCCCAGGATCCCACAGGATGCAGCTATGGTGGAATTATAGTGTTATAATTGTATGGTGTGAATGAGCCCAATTTGTAACTATAGCACTATGACTGTGTGATGTGAAAAAGTCCAACAATATTACAGAATGTTGTGAAGTTAATTGGATATATATTCCTTACAGGTTTCTTGGAGGAAGGGGCGATTGAGGATAAGCAAAGACTGGTAATGAAGGAAAGGAACTGTCCAGGAGAAGGATCTGGGAAGAAAAAAAGAACATCCCTGAGGAAGAAAGAAGAGGAAAAATGTCTTGCAGAGGAATCAAAATTGTATCCAGTGCTACAAATTCAAGCAACATGGCTGGACTTTTTCTTCAAGGCCTAGGGCTGAAGATGCCGAAAATAAAAGAACCAAACATATTCATATTTCCTGTGGCTTTGCCCTTCTTTTTTCTTTTCTATTACCTTTGTTAAGCATTCAAAATGAAAACAGTAATGGGGCCAGTGGACTGATTCCTAATTTTTGGAAGCACCCTTGGTTGGGGTGGCCAATTGGACAGAAAAAGACAAGGAAGTGAATGAAAGACTCTCTGCTCCATATTTATTATCTTTCTTTCACACTCCCAGATTGCCCAAAATACATGTTGTTGCTGCTGCATGTCTCCAGTTTCTGATTTATGGTAATCCCAAATCTTGGCAAGATTTGCTCAGAGCATGTTTGTCATTGCCTTCCTCTGAGGTTGAGAAAGTGTAACATAGTCAGCCAGTAGGGTTCCCTGGCCAAACAGAATTTGAACCCTAGTTTCTTGGAGCCCAACACTCAAACAACTGCACCACATTAGGATGTACATTTTGGTATCTGAACAGACCAGAAAGTGGTTATTATTTCTGCTGTTGAATTCAGCATAGCTACATATTCTATAAGCAACATAATGTATTGATACAATTCAGACTTGGCAAATTATAACAATGCTATTTTTCATAAACACATCAACTGTTCCATTCATGTCACTGTTTTTTATTTATTTTAAAGTTTTCCCACCCTACTGTAAACATAAATCACTTACAAACTTTGTAATAATAGTAAAGTTTGGTTTGCTGGAAGATTTAGGGTGGAAGTTCAAAGATGTGCCTTATTGTTCTTTCTTGACTCACTATTGGTTTGGATTGGCATTCTTGTTCTGGATTCACATTGTCCTTTGGATTGGACAGGTGTCAATGCCATCTGATAGAGGAGTTTTTCTGATTTTGGATGGCCACAAATCATAATTCATGGTATAAGTGTCTGCTTTTGTGCATGCTTAAGTTGTATTTTGAAAATTCTCACAAATAAGAGCCTGGGAGTAAGAAAGGATCTGGTAATGGGAGTGCCCATCATGACCTTTATTTTTGAGGTCCTGGCAGGGATGTAAAACCAGTTTTCTCAGTCAAGTTTTGACAATCTTTCTGTTATACCAGTGATTCCCAACCTTTTTTTTTTTGACCAGGGACCACTTGACCAGGGACCACTTTAGCTAGGGACCATTCTCCAACATTAGTACCAAAAGCGTTAAGAACCAGGTTTTGGTCGACTTTAGATTTGGTTTGGTTATTTGGGATGCTGATTCAGAAAATTGCATTGGATAGACCACATCAGCTCTAATTTCTGATACAGAACATATGCCATCCAGTAGTTGCCATCTGCTCATTCACAGAAAACCATATTTAATAATCTAAAGCTGTAATCTATCCAATGCAATTTTCTGAATCAGCACCCCAAATAACCCCAGGAACAGTCCTAAAAATCAAGACACCAAGAAAAAAAAGTTTTTGGTTGGGCTGTGTTATTATATGTGGATTTTATTTACACTTATGTAAAAAAGAAAGAAAGAAGGGGAGCGGTCTGAGGTTGAAAAAAGGAAAAAAGCAGAGTGAAAGACCCAATAAACTGTTCCTAATGGCAACAACAGCAACAGCAGCAGCAGCAGCAACAACAATAACAACTTGCGGGACTAAACAGGGTCTTCCCAAATAACCAAACCAAAGGGCTACTTTTCCATAACAACTCTTGTGTTTGGCAATGGGAGATAATAATAACATTTACTTTGGGGAGTAAACAGGGTCTTACAAAGGGGTGCTTTTCCATTACAACTGATGTGGCAATGGGAACCAACAATAACAATGACGACGACAACAACAACAACAACAAAAACAACAACAACTTTGAGGGACTCTCCTTCTCTCCTTCAACAATGTTGGGGAATCAGGAGAACAACGCTGACCTCTTTTTTTCCCCTTCTCTCCCTCTCCTTCTCTCTCTCTCTCTCTCTCCTCCAATGGCACCAGGGAAGCCATGAGATGGCAAGAGGGTGAGGGCAACAGCCTTTCCTTCCTGCCTGCCTGCCTGCCTTCTGTCCCTCCCTCCCTTTCTTTCTCTCGGTCTCTTCAAACAGCAGCAAGCACCCCCCAGCCATAGACCTTATTTTAGGTCTCGTGGTCCACCAGTGGGCTGTGACCCACTGGTGGACCATTCAGTGTTATACCATTCAATTTTTCAGAGTTTTCAGGAGTGTCTCTATGTTTCAGAGATAACTGAGGAGTAAGAATTTGGCAAAGAACCTAAGGCCAGAATGAGGAGAAAGTCCTTCAGGGCTGGGCCCACCCATTTTAAGCAAGTGACACAATATACATGACCTAAAATATGACCAACACAGCAGGAATCTCAAGAACCATTTCCCTGGAGACTCTAGTTCAAGTTTTTTCTAGAAGTTCCCCAACAGCTGCAAGTTCAACCTCAACTGTTCTGCTGTCCTCTGCTTTCTTAACTGGTCCCATTTGTCTCATTTATTTACATCCAGTGAGGTCTGATATGTTCTGGGAAAACCCATTTCAAAACTCCACCCTCCTTAAGATGCATTTACACTGTACACTTAATGCAGTAACAATGTTTTTAAAAAATCTGTTCCTGTCTTGAAAATATTATTTGCTGTTTAATTGTACTTACTTTGAAAGTTGCTGTTATACTCCAGAAACTTCAATTTTGTGGCTGCTTGAGACAGGACGAGAAATTTATTGAAAAACTATAGCAAAATGTGCTGCAGGATAGTTCATGTTTTTATAATAGAACCAATTAGGAAATGACATTTATAACCTAGGAACAAAAATCCTGTTACATAGTGCAATCCAATTAAATGCAGTTAAATTGGATTACATGAGTCTACACCTGGCATGGGAAAACTTCGGCCCTTCAGGTGTTTTGGACTTCTACTCCCACTGATCCCATTTGTCTCCTTTCCTCACACCCAGTGAAGTCTGAGATGTCCTGGGAAAACCCATTTCAGAACTTCACTCTCTTTAAGATGCATTTAATACTGTAGACTTAATGCAGTTGGCTCAATGCTATGGAATCCTGGGATTTGTAGTTTGATGAGGTACCACCACTCTAGCCGGAAAAGCTAAAGGCTTCATAAAACTACAATTCCCATGATTCCCTAGCACTGAGCCAGAACAATTAAAGTGGAGTCAAACTGCATTAATAGATGTAAATGGGCCCTATCTACACTAACCATTTAATGTAGTTTGAACTGCAGCATGAGAAGACAGGAAAGCTTAGAGAAGACAATGATGCTGGGGAAAATGGAAGGAAAAAGGAATAGGGGCCGACCAAGGGCAAGATGGATGGATGGTATCCTTGAAGTGACTGTCTTGACTTTGAAGGAGCTGGGGGTGGCCATGGGTGACAGGGAGCTCTGGCGTGGGCTGGTCCATGCAATCAGGAAGAGTCAGAAGCGACTGGACGAATAAACAACAACACTAGCCATCTAATGCAGTTCAAACTGCATAGACCAGCCATGGGCAAACTTTGGTCCTCCAGGTGTTTTGGATGTCAACTCCCACAATTCCTAACATCCACTGTTAGGAATTGTGGGAGCTGAAGTCTAAAATACCCGGAGGTGTATTATCCACATAATACACTTCAATACAGTTCAAACTGTAAAGCTCAGGAGCTGAAGTTTATCCAACTGATCATAGCAACAGTTCAAGAGCATCCATGGGGAAAATAAGACTCCTACAACACTGTGTAACGACATTTGGATTACATGGGTATACTGTGATCATACAATGCAGTTCAATCTGCATCTTAATAGCAGTGTAAGTGACTCTCAAGCAAGCAGAAGCTACATTTATATCCGGCACCCCCCCCCCCCCCCCCCAATCCCCGTGGGTGCCGGTTGAGAGGCAACTGTTTTAGGCTGGAGGCTAAATAAACAGCCCTCAACCTCTTAACGGAGGAGAAGCGGAGACGTGAGCCCAGGAGAGATTGCTGTGTTTACCGGCAATCCCGACTGAGCCCAGGCGGCCAGTGTAAACGGGAGTCAAATGAAGCGCAACCCCAGAGGCGCACGCCTTCCTGTTGGCCGTCGAGACCTTCTGCGAAGCCAAGGGAAACAGCAACAGCGAAAGCGATGCGCCTCCGCTGCGGCCGGGAGGGGAGGAGGGGCTGCCTTTTCCGGCCGCATCGTGGGCTGCTGCCTTGGATTCACCCCTGGCAAAAGAGATGACCTAGGGTCCTTCCACGCAGCCATATAAACCAGAATATTAAGGCAGATAATCACCCATTTTTTGCTTTGAACTGGGTTATCTGAGTTCCCACTGCCATATAATCTACATCAATGTGGATTTTATACAGCTGTGTGGTCTAAAGGCCCATCCACACAGCCCTATATCCCAGAATGTCAAGGCAGAAAATCCCACATGATCTGAGTGTGGATTCAGATAACCCAGTACAAAGCAGATATTGCGGATTTTCTTCCTTGATATTCTGGGAAAAAGGGCTGTGTGGAAGGGCCCTTAGGCTCCCGTGGAAATGCTGGCTAACTCTTTCCAGTCTGTGTACATAATATTAACTTGGGGGCCCTTCCACACAGCCCTATATTCCAGAATATCAAGGCAGAAAATCCTACAATATCTGCTTTGAACTGGGTTATCTGAGTCCACACTCAGATCATGTGGGATTTTCTGCCTTGATATTCTGGGATATAGGGCTGCGTGGAAGGGCCCTGGGGCATGTAAAAGGCAGCTTCCTACTCTGTCTTAATTTTTCATCGCCTGATGTCCACAACTTTTCTTTAGCTCAAAAACTAGGAGGAAGAAATCAGGGGGAACTCTTTGAGAAGGTCTGAGTGGCCAAAGCTAAACGTGGGCCCTTCCACACAGCCCTATATCCCAAAATATCAAGGCAGAAAATCTCACAATATCTGCTTTGAAGGGATTATCGGAGGGCCCTTCCACACAGGCCTATATCACAGAATATCAAGGCAGAATCCCACAACATCTGCTTTGAACTGGGTATCTGAGGGCCCTTCCACACAGCCCTATATCCCAGAATATCAAGGCAGAAAATCCCACATTATCTGAGTGTGGACTCAGATAACCCAGCTCAAAGCATATATTGTGGGATTTTCTGCCTTGATATTCTGGGATATAGGACTGTGTGGAAGGGCCCTGTAAGACTTTCACCTGGAAATAAGACCTCTGATACTTGCCTTCAGATCACCTGATGACTAATGATGATCACACTCATGTGTTTTATTTGCTTCCTATCTCACCTCATGGCTCCAGGAGAGGTACAGCCATTGTCCTGTGGGGTTCCAGAAGGCTCAGTATTGTCCCCCATGTTGTTAAACATCTACATGAGACTGTTGGGTGAGATCATGCAGAGTTTTGGAGTTCAATGCTACCTTTACAAGATGATGCCCAACTCTATTACTGCTTTCCACCAGATGCCAAGGAGGCTGTCCAGGTTGTGAACTGGTGATTGGCCGCTGTGATGGTCTGGATTAGGGAGAACAAATTGAAGTTGCAAGGATGAACACGGTATAGGATTACAGCCTATGTTGCATGGGGTTACATTCTCCTTGAAGGCTCACAGCTTGGGAGTCCTCCTGGACTCATAGCTGAGCCTGGAACCTCAGATTGCAGTGGTGGCTAGGGGGTTACATCCAGGATAGATTACTGCAACATGCTCTATGTGGGATTGCCTTTAAAGACTGTTTGGAAGCTTCAAATAGTCCAACAAGAGGCAGCCAGGTTAATAACTGGGACACACAACTCTCATGTTACTTCAGCTCTGCTGGCTGCCTATTTGCTACAGGACACAATTCAAAGTGCTGGCTTTGACCTATAAGGCCCTAAATGGCCCTGGTGTAGTTTACCTGTCTGAAGGCACCTCCCTTTATGAACCACTGCTGAGACTAAGATCTTCTGGGGAAGCCCTGCTCTCAGTCCCACCACCCCCACAGGTTTTGGACAAGAGAGAGGGCCTTCTCAGTGGTTCCCCCCTCCCCCAACCCGCTATGGAACTTCCTTCCTGGTGAGATTATATCAGTTCCTTTCATTCTGTCCTTCAGAAAGGTGGTAAAAAGCTGGCTGTGGGACCAAGCCTTTGGGACAGTGCAATAAGGCAATAATAGGAAATCCACTCTGCTGACAAGAGCCGGCATGGTGTTTTGAGAGAGTTTTAAAAAACTGATTTTAAAGTCAATATATAACTGATTTTAGTGTTTGTGTATATTTATAGTTATTTTATGTCCTGGCATGGAATGGTTGCTGTATATATGTTGTGCTCCACCCTGAGTCCCCTTCAAGGTGAGAAGGGTGGAATATAAATGTTTTAAATAAATAAATAAATAAATACAGCATAGGATAAGTCAGATAAAACATAAGACATATGTTTAAAACATATATCAAAGAGGAAAGCCCAATACTAATATCTATACACATAATAAAAGTGAATATATATATTTGTGTAATATGCATGTTTGTATGTGGTAGGAGTGGTCATTTTCACAGACAAGCTTACACTTCCACAAACATCTATAACTTCCACCACTCAGGCGACATCAATGGGCCTCCCTCCAATGACATTGCAGGTTATAGCAAGCTCCTTAAACATGAGGCCTGCCAATGTTCTCCACAAACATAATACCATAATACTGCCTACCACCAAGTGAATGCTTTCATTCAGGGACAATTTCCTCCTAGATTTTATATTTTTCCTCCACCATAGACATCTCAGTGTTTCTTGCTCTCTCCATTGCTGTGGAATTTGCATGACCACTACCGCTCCCATAACCCTTTACTACTCTTTTCTATGGCGCACAGCAAACATAGATAAATTGTGATGTCGAAGGCTGTCATGGCCAGAATCACTGGGTTGCTGTAATTTTATTTCTGGCTGTATAGCTATGTTCCAAAAGCACTGTCTCCTGATCGTTCACTTGCATCTATGGCAGGCATCCTCAGAGGTTGTGAGAGATAAATTGCTCAGCAACTGAACATACTGGAGAGGTTTGAGGGACTGAGTCAGTGTGACGGAAGTTGTAGTTGCACAGACAATGGACCTGGACCATATTTGGCACACAGAACTCCCACAACCAACCAAAAATAATGTAGAAGGTTTTTTTTTTTGGGGGGGGGGAGGGGGAGTTGAACTTGATGTATAGAAGTTGTAGACAGGCCTGTAGCCGGTGGGGGGGGGGGGGGGGGGTTAGGGGTTCAACCCCCCCCCCCCTGAAATTTTTCAGGTTAAAGAAAAACCTGGTTTACTCATGAATTTTAACTGGTTAACCAAATCCCCATGCTAAGTCTATTAGATGCAAAAAATTAAGAGTCCCTCCAGAACTGCAAGCACTATCTCAAGCAAATATTGACAATTTATTTACACTGTCATTACTTGCAGCAATAGCTGATGTAGCAAATTAACCAAGTTGGGGGGGGGGTTGAATTCTCTCATTAAGGAGGCCAGACTTGGTGGAGGTGGTTGACAGCGGCAGAGCTGCAGGCTATTGAAGGCTGCTCTGCCCCCTGCTGTGCTCTTGGCTTCAGCGTGACCCTAACTCCCCCCCCCCTGAAAATTTTCAACCCTCCCTGAAATTTTCAACCCTTTCTGAAATTTTCAATCCTCCCCGAAATTTTCAACCCTCCCCAAAATTTTTTTCTGGCTACGGCCCTGGTTGTAGATACTGGGATTTATAGTTCACCTGCAATCCACAGATGGACCTGAAACTAACTTGGCACACAGATCCCCCATGACCAACAAAACATACTGGAGGTCTTTGGAGGGGTTTAAAGGAGTTGTAGTTCACCTACATCCAGAGAGCACTGTGAAACGAATCTTGACCAGTATGGCAAAGTTTGAATTTCTGGGAATTGCAGTTCACCCACATCCTTATGCATTTTCTAATGGGAACATTCATAAAAAACAAAAAAATACTGACTATTTCTAATAAATAACATTACTAATTACCAAATTGATATTACCTAACATCCAAAACCAAACAAATAGCCTGGGCATTGCCGAGTACCCAAACTAGTGATTTTTTTAAAAAAATTCATCATTGAAAACTGACTGGATATTGGAATTTCATAGGATTGTCTTAGTCAAGGAACACCGAGGATCCATCTACAACTGCATTGTATGAGTCTACACTGAACATACAATGCAGTTTCAGACTGCATTATATGGCAGTGTAGATGTGGTCTCAGAAGCAGTTTTGCCAGTTTCATCTTCTGAAATATAACCTATACCACTAGCTATTTGTTGGTTCTCTCTCATCCAAATATTAAGCAAGGCTGCATCCTACCTCATTTTCAAGATCAGACAGAATGTGGACCCTTCAGATTATTTAGACCACTTACTTCATCTTTCAGGGGTGTTTGGGTTGTAGCAAAAATCCCTCAACTGCTTCCAGAGTAGTGGGTTTCTTTATTTGCTCTTTTCACTAGAGTTCAGTTTTCCCATAGACTTTCCCATCACCTCACCTTCCATTTCTGTACCTCCATCAATTCCAACCAAAAGAGACGTGCCAAGACACCTCCTCACATCAGCTCCAAAAAAGGTTGCTCATTGTTTTCTTTTAAAATTGATTCTCTAAAAGAAAACTGTGACTTGAAACTTGCAAGCTCTTTCCCAACACTTCAGGCAGGTGTCTTGAAAAGGGATTGGGGAGCGGGTGTCGAAGAAGGAGAGGAAGATTGATTTGCTGTCTGTTCCAAGCCAAAACGTTTATTCTCTCATGATTTTTCCCCCCAATGGGAGTGGGGAAGTGGAAAGAAGGCAATGATTTCCCAGAAGGTTATTACAGCTTGTCTTCCGATAGGCCTCAATTACATATGTACATACAAAAAAAACCTTATCCTTCATTGGACCTCTTAATCGGTGTTCATGGATGCAGACATTATCCAAGCCTTGGCATCATGAAAAGAAAAGTACCAGTACCACCATCTCTACTACCACCTCATCCACCACCACAATCCCTTTATTTATTTCCTACTAGCTGTAAAACATCTTTGGGCCCCTTTCCTCCAAGAATTGACTTCAGCCTCTTTATGGCTGGATACAGCAGATAAATGGGAATCTCTCCACTGATTGAGGAGAGACCCATTACCACTCAGTAGCAGAGTTCCTTCTATTTCAAATGGTTCTAGAATCATTCTATGAATGGGTAGGGTAAGGTTTTTGTGGATAATGCTGGAAAGCTATTTCCAGTCTGTGTGCATCATACTGGGCTAGATCAGTGGTTCCCAACCTTGTTTTTTTGACCAGGAGCCACTTGACCAGGGACTATTTTGACCAGGAACCACTCTCCAACATTAGTACCAAAAGGGTTACAAATGAGCTTTTTTATCAACTTTAGATTTGGTTTGGTTATTTAGGGTGCTGATTCAGAAAATTGCATTGGATAGACCACATCAGCTCTAGTTTCTGAGCATATGCCATCCAGTAGTCACCAACTGCTAGTCCACAGAAAATCATATTTAATAAGCCTCAGCACTACAAGAGGGTTTTGCAAGATCAGTCATTCTCATTGTAATGGTGTAGTAAGAGTGAGGCTGCAGACCATACTTTAGTTATGAGAACCACTGGTGGTCCACAGATCAGAGATTGGGAACCACTGGGCTAGATTAATTTGTAAAAAGCAGCTTCATATCATATCTTAACTGATGTGATGTGGTAATCATGTAAATCAATGCAATATTAGGATGTTTCAATGGTAGCATAGTGACTACATCTTGTTTAACATCTACATGAAGCTGCTGGGGGAGATCATCCGGAGTTTCGGGGTATGGTGTCATCTGTACGCGGATGATGTCCAACTCTGTCACTCATTTCCTCCTGCTACTAAGGAGGCTGTTTAGGTCCTGAACTGGTGCTTGGCCGCTGTAACGGTCTAGATGAGGTTGAATAAATTGAAATTGAATCCAGACAAGACAGAGGTACTCCTGGTCTGTCGTAAAGCCGAACAGGGCATAGGGTTACAGCCTGTGTTGGACAGGGTTACACCCCCCCCCCCCCCGAATATGCAGGTTCGCAGCTTGGGTGTGATCTTGGACTCGTCGCTGAGCCTGGAACCCCAGGTTTCAGCAGTGACCAGGGGAGCATTCGCACAGTTAAAACTTGTGCACCAGCTGCGCCCGTACCTTGGGAACCTGACTTGGCCACGGTTGTCCATGCTCTGGTTACATCCTGTATAGACTACTGCAACGCTCTCTACATGGGATTGCCTTTGAAGACTGCTCGGAAGCTTCAAATGGTCCAGCGTTCAGCAGCCAGGTTGCTAACAGGAGCGGCACTCAGGGAGCATACTACTCCTCTGTTGCGCCAACTCCACTGGCTGCCAGTTTGCTACCGGGCACAATTCAAAGTGCTGGTGTTAGCCTATAAAGCCCTAAACGGTTCTGGCCCTACTTACCTCTCCGAACGCATCTCCTCCTATGAACTGGCTAGGACACTAAGATCATCTGGGGAGGCCCTGCTCTCTGTCCCGCCTGCATCACAGGCGCGCTTGGAGGGGCCTTCTCAGTGGTGGCCCCTTGGCTGTGGAATGCCCTGCCTGCAGATATCAGATCGGCCCCCTCCCTGCTGGTGTTTCAGAGGAAAGTGAAGACCTGGCTGTTCGAACAAGCATTTGATTAAACAGTGTAATTGAACATAGGAATACGGAATAATGGATGATGAGATTGGATTCTGATTTTACTGTTGAGGCGCTAATGATTGTTATACGGATGTTTAATGATTTATGTTGCAATTGTTTTTAATTACCCTATCCTTGTCTCGTGATGTTTTGTATTGATGTTGTTCACCGCTTTGAGTTGCTTAAGGGCTGAGAAAAGCGGTATATAAATAAAGTAAATAAAGTAAATAAATAAATACATGATGGAAAGTAACAACGCCACTCTGTTCTGCTTTAGAGCTGTTCAACATTGGGCAAGATTGCCTTGGAGGATACTGGACCATCTTTCTTTGATGGGTTTTCTATACATGTTAGTTGGCCATTTTTCAGAAATGCTTTCACTGTGTATTGCTGAATGGCATAGGGTTGCAATAGATGGTCCTTGTAGCCGTTTTTATTAATGATTCAAAGTAGGTTTCACATAAAAAATAAATTAAATTAATTCAATTGTTCTAGCTTGAACAAACAGCAGGATACAGGATTTTGTTTTTCATAGACTGGTTTCCCAGACAAGGATGAATTAAAACCTTTTAGCATTTCCTCCAACGGAAAGTCAAGATTCCATAGTGGACTCAGATTAGGAAGATCTGCATCTCATTTCTTTCTAAGCTGTGCAGTTTTTCTTGTTGATGACTGTGTTTATATGCTACCTTTCTGCCAATACATTCAAGACAGATCACAGTTTTGAGTTATGACATAACATTTAACAAACACTGTAGAGAGGGAAAAGAGCAAACAAGGAAGAAGAAAAGAAAATTCAGGTACTATGATTGCCATCTGAATTCCGAGACAGGCGAGATTAACTCACATATCAGCTGTTGATCCAATAGGGATGTTTTAGTTGGGATTGACATATAGGATTCAGGCTTCATCATGTAAGGACAGAGGAGAAAAAGAGCAAACATATCCCAATAAAAGAAGGAATCACAAAATGTATGTGGCACCATCTACCCCCTTCAAATATATTTAGGTCCTAATCCTGTCCCTCATGTAAGGAACTCAAGATAGTCTTCAAGTTACATATGCTTGCAGGTTTTTAGATGGATGAGGTGTATATTAAAGTCATACATGGACTACGCATTGAAAGAACTGCCTGTGTGTGTTGTGACACACTTAGCACAAATCTCTTGCTTAAGTGGCAACCAAGGATGAGGAGAAAAGGGGTTTGACCTTGTCCTATGAACCTCCTTTCCCTTCTGCACAAGAAAAACATAGACATAAGTTCCTATAAGTCCCTATTATTCACTTCTAATATTTAAATCTGTTTGTTATCTTTAAAAACTGTGTTTTAACTGTGTATTGAGCTAACCTATATAACCAAATTGCTTTATAAAAATAACACTGGCCAACACAGATTTTGGTGCCTCAAATTTTAGAACTCTTTCTGGAAATATTTGACCTGCTGATTCCAAAAACGCACCAGTTCTCCTCTATTAGCTCTACATTTTGATACACAGAAGGTATGCCATATATCAGTGGCTATCTGCTACCCCATGAAGAATCATGATAACCATATTGAAGAAACTAGAGCTGATGTGGTCTATCCAATGCAATTTTATGAATCAGCACACCAAATAACCTCAGGAATAGGCCTAAAAACCAAGACACTAAAATTATGTTGTTGTTGTTGTTGTTGTACTTTGGGTGTGATAAGTTTTGGAAGCCACTTTGCATTCTGTACAATGAAAAGATTGGGATATATATTAAATCAGGCATGTGCAAACTTTGGCTCTCCAGGTGTTTTGGACTTCAACTCCCACAATTCCTAACAGCCTAGCTGTTAGGAATTGTGGGAGCTGAAGTCCAAAACACTTGGAGGGTCGTTTGCCCATGCCTACATTAAATCAATAAAATATGTAGTTCTACTCATACTGTTACTGTTGTATACAATCAAACAAAATATACTGACATAGTTGATATTTTAGTGTACAATGAACAGGAAACCTGTGTTGGTTATGCAGCAAATAAAACAAAATCCAATATTTCCATACAAATGATATTAGTATTAGACAATCAGAATACACAAAATACACCTAACAGTTGTACAAAGCCAAAAATTCCTAAGGTTTCAAAGGGTTAAGCTATGTCAGTTCAAGTAATATCAGGCTGTTTTTGGTCCGGAAATACTTAAATTACATTAAAATCCTGAAACCATCTTCACCAGTAAAGTCATAGAAGTGTTAACATTAAGGCCTGAGAGAATGTAATATTTCACTTGGACCTCTTTGAAGAAAACATTTAGAGAAAGAGAAGAAATATTAATTAAACAGAGAAATGTTAGGATAACTAAAAAGCAACATCATCAATAAACCAAACTTCCAACACATTTAATGCAGAAGCAGTCTCAGTGAGTCATTGAAACTACTGGCCTGTGGGTTTGCTGATATATAAGCAAAGAGAATTCTGTGGATCCATCTATTTGTGGTGTTACAAATTTACACTAACCTTTAACTTTTTCTTGGTGTGTGTGTGTGTGTAATACACACGCACACGCACACGCACACACACACACACGCACACACGTGCACACACACACACACACACACACAATTATGAAACATTTGAGGAATTGTCCACACAAGCACACCCAATCCAATGAGAAAATGATAGAACAAATCTGAGTTAAAGAATTTAGAGCTGTGAATACTCAGAAGCTGGTCTCACTTGCATGTATGACATAGCCTGTTGTACAATAAAGCAAATGCTAAAATCCACAAAACAGTAGCATTTTAGTCAATCAAAACGCACAAAATACTTGAGGCAAACTTTCAGTACTCCACTGGCTCCTTCAGGCAGTGATGACAGCCTGCGACTCTAATGCTATAATTTTTCTTCTGTGTGATTTGTACATATTTTGCCTGGCTTGTCTGCTGGAGTCACTGATACAAGGGGGAAGGGTGTAACATGCTAGTGGTATATATTTAAAACATTGCTTTTAATGGGATCAAAGTCTGATTTGTGCAGTCTGGATCCAAGCCATGGAAGGATTTAAAGGAGAGCACTGTGAAATGAATCTTGACCAAACTTGGCACACAGACCCAGTATGGCAAAGTTTGAATTTCTGGGAAATTCTACTAGTCTCTTAGGGCTGCAGTCTTATATCCCATTTAACTCAGGGTGCCTCCACCGGTTAGCTCTGAAGTGCCCACACAGATACTCTGGGAACCTGCTGCAAGTTGCCATGATGTCCACAGAGACCCAATGATCCAGATCTATCTAAATTATTATTATTATTATTATTATTAACTTTATTTGTACCCCGCTAGCATCTCCCGAAGGACTCGATGCGGCTAAACCCAGGAATATATTTTTTCTTGGCTCCTCCAGTAAATCTGTGGTCAAGAAAAGTGCTTGTCTGCTGGAGAACCAGAAAACAGAGAGCAATTTAATGTTCCCATAGGAATACATTCCTTTCCTTGCCAGGGGAGACATTTGTTTACCTTCCCTCCAAGCTATTCCCTTTGTGACTCCTGCAGCTTTAATCCTGCCCTGACAAGCACTTCAAATGCTTCTTCCATTTTGCAGCACTGTACTGTTTATATAGTGATCAGCTTCAGTGCAATTTGTGGTATGATCTAGACTTTCTGGTGAGTTTTTCTAACTCTCAGTTTCCAGCTGGATGTGGGTTGGAGGTTGTTTTAGGGGTGAACATTTTGTAGACACCCAGGCCTCAGGCTAGCTTCCAACTGGATTATAGTGCTTGTGTGGATAAGGCCTCTGTTAAGCTTCTAAACGGATATGGATATGATTGTGATGCTAAAGTGCAATTGATGCAACTCCACCGTTAAATTGCACTTATTTCCATTAATGTCTATGACTGTAGCTGTAACTATTCTTATGAAAGCACTTTTAACACTTATGTGAAAACACACGGGGGAAACATTTTTAATAACTAAAATAAGAGAAAACTATGGTAGATTTCATTTATACATCTCAGATGTGTTACCAATTTAAGCTTAGCCCAGTGTGAATAATTACAGCTGCCTACATTTTAGAGGGCAAAATGTATATCTGAAGAATCAATTGAATTACTCTGTTGCAGAAAAACGAGCAAAGAATTGAGGACTGACACACATGAAATGTTAACACACAAAGCCAGGAATGCAAATAGGTAGCTGTATGAACCAGATTTGGAAGGAAGGTCTCATTATTCTTGGTATTGCAAATGAACCCTAACATCTAGAAATCATCATTTCTGGTAAAACCAGGAACTTTGCCATTTGAAAAGCTGAACTTTTTTTTAAAAAATACTTTGAATAGATTTGTCTGTATCATTATCACCAACCATTTAGAATTCAGATTTATTTTTAAAAGTTTGTGTCAAGTCAAATATAAATCCTTCGAAATGCCAGTGTGATAATTTTTTAGTTCCTTTGTTTGAAACTAGGCCCTCTCCATTTGCTGGTAAGCTAGTCTGTATTTTGAAATTATTGCCTCCAAAAAGCAATATTTGTCTGTTTAATAATGAACTGCTTTAAAAGTTGCTAAGCAACTTAAAGAAGGTTTGCTTTAAAGAAGCTCAGTTGTTTGTTGAAATCCAGTATAGTCATATATTATTAGCTGCATTACATAAATCAACAAAGAAATCTACATTGGCAATGGAATAGGACAGTTCTACACTTGGCCTTTTTGTGGTTTGCAATTAAAATCACTTGAGTTGTATGTTGAAGTTTCAACAAATATTCAACAAACATTATTTATCTAGCACGCTGGGGGAGAATCTGCACATTATTAGTTACAAAAAAGCACCAGAGGGGAGAAATAATTAAGCAGGTTTGTCATATGGTACGTGTTTATTTTAACCTTTCTTTCTTTGGAAAAAAAAATCTTATCTACTAAGTACTTTTACAAGACACTAATTATATTCTTTCTGAAAAGAATTTTCTAACACCCTTCAGTGCTTACACCCTTTAATCATATCTCATTACATCTACCTAATCCATCTTTTTTCACATTGCCAGTGCTCATTAACAGTTTTAAAAGCCAGCTTTGGACACCATCATGCGCAGTTCCAAAATTACAAACAGTACTAATATTTTATGCATTAAAAAACAGCAAAGATTATGCGTGTTTGGAGATTATTTGCTTCCTCTTTCTCTCTTGCTCTTTGCTTTTTTATCTCCTGAACAAGATATTGTCAGTGATAGTACAAGGAAACTGTGTAGCTTTCTTTCCCCTATGAAGAAGTTAATTTCATAAGCTGCTTCAATAGTGGATCAACAAGCTCTTTGAAGGTAAATGATCCTTGTCTAACATTTAGCAGATATTGTGCTTCACAGATGTTTGATTGGCAATACATGTGACATCTAGTAAACAGCATGGGTAATCCATTGAAGCTCTGCATGTGTGCAAGTGGGGGAGAAATACAGAGACCTGGCTAGCAAATGGCCCTCTTTTATTCCCATGCTAAGTGCCTTACAGGACTGAGAAGCTCACAGGAAATATCTGCAATATAACATTAACTAGAGTTGAATGAATAATTCACAATGAATATCTGATCTGTTTCCTCTTCTTTCTTTCCCAGAGACAGTAGGAGATGCTTGCAAAATTTCCTGGTGTGCGCGTTACAAAGATGGTATGCTTGGTTTTGCACAAAGAATATTGATCATACTGTTTGTGTGTGCATGTGGGTATGGCTAAATAGACACATAATGCTCATACAAACCCATCTCAGATTTTTTCTCTCTCATACAAAGTTCATCAGCGGCACTTGCACGTAGATGCCATGCTGACTAATTACATACATCACACATCAATGTTTCTGTTCAGCTTTTGCACAATTATCTCACACAGTTGTAGTTTGTGAATGCTCAACATGCCATTTAAATACAGCCCAGGACTTCTGAAGGTGTTTGGCACTGCAATCTCCTTTGAAAGGAACCCTTACAGTTTGATTCAAAACACAAATAAGTCAACTCCCTGCATGGAATCAGCATTGGCTTCACTTATGAACATGTCTGGCACTTTGAGTAGTGCCAGAGTTTAGCTGAGTTTCAGTGTTGGGTGCAGAGTTCTTTGTTTTTGTTTTGGAGAAACCATGTTAAGTGCAGTTTTATCTGACATATTTGTAATCATAGAGACACCAATGACATTTCCAAACTAAACAGAAAACTGAATTGTTATGCTGTTGTCCCCAAATTATAACATATTTAATATGAAAGTTGATGTTGATATAGCTTGGAGGTGGTGCTCCAAAGTTTCTACCATGCATCTCCAAAGGCCTCACCATTGCTTTAAATAGTTAAGTCAATAAAAAGCCCTTTGCAACATACATTTTGTGTTTTGGCTCTTTATTTTGTGGAGGGTATTCAAAAGGCTTGAATGTAGCTCAATTTTGAATTCAGTAGTTGGATATGTTGTAGCACTCAGGGAGTTCCAATCTAGTCTGAGTTCTGAGGAGGAATTTGTTCTCAGACCCATTGAAGTGGCTTACTGTCATGTATCCGATGAAGTTACCAACTCAAATATACTCCTAATCTTCTACTGTACAAACATATATAATAATCAGTCTAAGCCTACTAATATCACTTTTCTTCACCATTTCTTTATCCAACCACAATGTCTTGTGTTTTGCATCAACTGAATATATAGATTGTCCCTTGGTACTAACAGTAGAAATTCTTGGTCCTGCTAAGCATTATTTGCTATTTCAAAAACTCATCCTAATAGGAATGTAGATTGGAGTCAGGGCCCTTCTACACTGACACATAATGAGAGCCTGATTCAGCATCCTAGATGTCTGATTGGGCCTCCATGGTGTCCTTACAGGGATTTCATTAGCCACGTGGCAGGGAGTGCTTAATGGCCATCTATGCCAAACACAGCTCAGAACTACTTGGCAGACATCTTAGGGGTCCTTCCTCCCCTGTCCTGACCTGGCACTTAATTCCTCTTGGCACTCTGCCTGACATCATGCTAAAGGAGGTGAGTGGGAGGGGGGAAATCCCCCTCTTCCCCTCCCACCAATCTTGGCTCATGGGTGCTCTGCCTGATATCAGTCAGTACCCAGTAACAAGATAGGTAGAGTGTTCTAGCTGGGCATAGTTGCAACATGGAACTCGCTCCCCAGGGGGATCAGGTCGGCGTCTTCCCTCCTTTCTTTTAGGAAGAAGGTTAAGTCATGGTTTTGGAACCAGGCCTTTGGACAGCAAGCATGACAGCACTTTGGATCGGACTGGAATTGGCTATATGATTTGTTGACAATGTTTCAATGGGATTTTAATTTGTTTTACCTTGATGTTTTATTCACTGTTTTAAATTGATGTTTTATTTGTTATAGTGTTTTATCTTGTGGCATCAAATTGTTGCTGGTGTAAGCCGCCCTGAGTCCCCCCTCGGGGGTTGAGAACGGCGGGTTAGAAGTGTTTGAAATAATTAAAATAAATCAACATAGGGATGATGACAGGGAACTGCCATTCCATTTTTTCCAGAACTCCTGAGCCCATGGAATATGGAATGGTAATGAAGATAGTTGCATCTGATCCCAGTTAGGACTTGGCCCAATTGTCTTTACTGGCTCTAATTTAGGGAAAGCCTAAATCCTGAGTCAGGATTTGAACTGTCTCCTGACTTGGCTTAATCCAGGGCAAGGCCACATTAAGGCAACCTTACTGTGGGTTAAGCTGGATCAGTCCTGTGTGGCATTTAGTTGCTGTGGGGCTAGTCTGATGATACATCAACCTCAGTGGTCAGTGTATATGAGTGCTTAGTTTATCAAATGGAAAGCATATTGACAGAGCAAAACAAATGAAAGATGAAAACAAAAGGAGATTTTTCCCATCTGAAGTTTGTCATCACTCTTCAACTTCTTTAACAGGCATCTGTGACATTACATAACATGTACAAACAGTTTGCATTTCTGTATTGTACTACATTATGTTAGATGGTGAGGGTGAATCCGGGAGTGTATGAAGACTGAGTGACAGGAGTAGAATCTTGGGTGAATTTGACATGGAAAGTGACTGGTGCAGAAAGTGAGTGCTGTTGGAAGAATGATGTGATGAGAATGAGTATGAGGGTCAGATAGGATTTAGGTTGGATTAAGTCAGAGACAGGTTTCTGAGTGTTGAATAGTGAGCCTGTGTGAAGGTGGGTTGTGTATTAAGAAAAGCTAAAACTACAAACGAGTTCTATAAACATATACATATTTAGATATTTATTTAATATCTATTATGTTTGTCCATCATAAACATATCCACAGTCTTGTCACTATCATAGTATTCTAGCAGGATTAGAGGCTAAAGGATAGAAAAAGAACCATCACAGAATTAATAATCTTGTACAGAACTTAGAGAAAGGTGAGGAGGGCAACCAAAATGGTAAAAGGCCTGGAAGCCAAAACCTATGAAGAATAGTTTAGTGAACTGAGTATGCTTAGCCTGAAGAGAAGGTTAATAAGTACACAGTAGTCATGTTTAAATATTTAAAAGAATGCCACATTGCAGAGAACACAAGCTTGTTTTCTGCTCCTCTAGAAACAAGAACATGGAGTAACGGATTCAAACTACTGGAAAAGAGACTTCATTTGAATATTAGGAAGATCTTCCTGATAGTAAGAGCTGTTCGACAGTGGAATATGCTGCCTCACAGTGGGGTGTAGGCTTCTTCTCTGACGTTTTTTAAAGGAGAGGGTTGATGGCTTGTTTTTTATATGTCTGCATGGCAGGGGAGTTAGACTCAATGACTCCCTTCCAATTCTAGATCCAGGACAGATCCTGGTGGCACCATACCTTTACAACGTGTGTGTGTGTTTCAGGTGAGATCACCACATTTGATAGTTAAAAAATGTGAACACCACAGTAGGACCATCACTGCATTCCATCCAATAAAGCTAAAAAAGCAACAAATATCAATGATTATATTTGAACACATACACATTCAGATGTTCAACTCTGATCTTATGAAACATGTTTTTTTCTTTAAAAATGCATTTTACACAGTATTTGTTTTTAACCATTAGGTCTGTTTGACTGTTGGTCTTAATTCAATTTCTAGTCTCAGTTGGAATAAACCAATTGAGTCATTGGGATTGAGTCATCATTCAGCAATTGAGTCAATTAGTCTTCTCTTACTGGGACTAGAAAATTAATTTACCACATTTCATTTTTTACTTACTTGTCTGAGAGTTTACTGAATTCCTTGGGAGTTTGTTACTCTGAAATAAGGCAGTCTAAAGAAGTATTTTAATTTTCACACACTTTAGAATTGCCCAGAATTTTCCTTCCTACTGCCGTATGTATTATATTTTCCAGTATGGCCTACAACAGTTGAAGAGATGGATGGATGAGTATATTACCTGAAGTCTCAGAATGCAGGAAAACATGTGATAATTATTTTTTTAAGTTTTTAAACACAGTGCTGTTTCAATTCATATATAATCAACATACTATATAAAGCAAGTACTTGCCATTTAAGTAACATTTATATGCATACAACATTTTTCAGAAATGTCCAAAATTTCAGTCTTATTTGCAATTAATATAGAGAAAAATAATGGATTGCCACAGATATCACAATATTATTTAGAAGCCGGAAGAGGAGAGGAAGAAGAAAAGATACAGCAGTAATAATGTAGGAGAAAATAAGATGTATGAAGAAAAGTTTGTAAAAAAGATGGCTGTGATTTATTTATTTATTGCAAAGAGATTACTGTACATGATGCTCATTGTGATCTGTAGTTGAATGCACACGTACAAGGTATATTGTGCTACATCTTCATGTGTGTGTATCCTTTTAATTGTGAAAATGCTCATTGCTGTTTTTAGTTATGATGATGTATACCTGTATATTTGTAATTTTAGTGTGTGTGTGTAGACATAAGAACAATTAACATTTGTCATTTCAGGTAAAACGGGCACAGACATTCCCAGCCCATTGAGTTAATAGAGTCCAAAGCAAATAATTTCACCAAACCTTTTAAAAAACTATCTTGAACATTTCAGAAAGCTTGATGATAACAGGTTACCTTGATCTCCAAAATGCCCTTCTTCTAGGTACAGGTAGATGTATTCTGCTGTTTAATTCCTTGTTACACTGGAACATACTTAACTGTTCTTTGTGTAGTTAATTCCTTGTCATTATTTGATATGTTATATTTTGTATTGGTTTTTGAAAAGAAGGAAGACAAGATACATTTAGGAGTACAACACATCTAAGAGCAGTTCCATTCACTCCTTTTTGTCAAAATCAGCATGGGATCAAGACCCTGTGGAAACCAAATAGAATACAAAAAAAAATTCCATTCTATGTATTTAAAATATTTAGATTTAAACTCCACACATTCATGAAATTCATTGGAAACTTGACTTATTTTTTAGGATCATGAGCAATGTTCTAAAATTTGTAACCAGTATATATTTTATCTGAAACTTCTCATGCAATGGTTCATAATTTCCCCTCACAATTGTTATACTGACAAATAAACTGATTCGTTCATGCTTCTTTGAGAGAAAAATGGGGTGTGAGGAATTAGGATGTGTCTGGATAGCCAAGGAATATAAGCTGAGAAACATGATAGGGAAAATTTGTCAAGGCCTACAAAATGAGAAATCATTATAAACTGATATGTTGACAAGATAAAATGAAATAATTTATTTATTTGGTTTTATTTGGTTTACTTCATAATGGTGGCAATGTGTGGGTTGAGGAGGGATGAAGGGTGATTCATGCTGAAATGTTGCAGTGAGATATTTTCCATGTAACCTGGCTTATGGACCATTATGAGAACATATCTTTCCTATCTGATATCTGTCCCCAAGAAAGGCTGCCATCCATGTGCAGGCATCAAAAGCCAAAGCCCAGTGGGACCATTATCTTTGAAGTTCTGTTTTAGCACAGATGGTGGCTTATGAAAAATAAGAAGTGTCCACTTTCAAATAAATTGATTCAGAACTAGAATATAAATATCATCTAAACATACTATAGACACCAATATATGCAGACATTGCTTTGTTTCTGTTATTCACTTTGTTACTAAATTAAAGTAAATCAAGGTAACGGCGCTCCATGCGGTCATGCCAACCACATGACTTTGGAGGTGTCTATGGACAATGCTGGCTCTTTGGCTTAGAAATGGAGATGAGCACTAGCCCCCAGAGTTGGACCCAACTGGACTTAATGTCAGGGGACAACTGTTACCTTTACCTTTACCTATGATCCCTGTATCTGCTGAGATTACTTGAAAACACTGATAATACCAATCCTATATTTTTACTATACTTGGGTTGGAAGTATACAATAGAATTGCACTGGAGGACTTAGTGAAGGTCACAAAAACTTCTGGATGGAGAGATATTTTTGGAGTGCAAATAAGAAACCACTGCTAGCATATCCATGGTTAAAGGGATTACTCTGAATTTATTTTTATTTGGCTTTGTCTTGATGATATTTGAAAGTCAAATATTTTTCAGTAATAGATCATTTAAGATTAGCAGGACTTTGACTTAAAGACCCCCTTCTCCTAAAATATTTGTTGCAATGTTTCCCAAATGTTGCTACAAGGCAGATTTAGTGCTTTGCTTTTCCCTTCCTCAACTAGAGTTTTATAATGAAAACACAAACATACTCAGGGGATTGTGATAAAAGCAGTGACAACAACTATCTTGTATAACTGCAAAGTAAATGACAGTTCTAAAATTGTCACATCTGAATCAAAAATATTTAATCTGCTCACCTAAACAAACAAAAGTAAACAAAGATGATTAATTGGAATGAAAACTCAATGTGGGCTTCTCTTAACAGTATCTTGCTTCTCATTAATAAGCAAATAGGTACATGAAGATTCAAATAAGTAGGAGGATAGTTTACCAGATAACGTAGGGTTTAATGAGTTCTGATTTTCAAATACAAGCCATGGCTTTATCTTTTCAACAGAAGTTGTATTGGTCTTGGGTTTCAAGATGCAAATAGCCTCACAGCACCTTGAAACATATTGCAGAGAATGAAGTTGGTAGCATAAACTTTGGTTTATGCTACCAACTAGAGGAAGAGATTAGAACCCATACAAGCTATGTGTTATGAATATATTTAGGAACATTTGTATTTTTTATGGTTTTATGGCTTGCTTTAATGAATGGTTTATGTTACGCAGTTTGTTGTGAGCCGCCTTGAGTCCAACCAGAGAAAGGAGGGATAGAATGCCCTAAATACATACATACATACATACATACATACATACATACATACACACATACATACATACATAGATTTAACAGGATGAAAAATGTTGTTCTTGAGTACCTCCAGGGCAGAATAACATAGAAACATGATTTTAAAAGAAAATTCATTGCAGATTTGTTACTATAGCTCATAATAATTACATTCTATAGTAGTTATCAAGAAGGGGTAAAGGTTAACATATATTTTAATCAACTTTGCAAGTAGGTTTCAAAATAAGTGGAACAAAATAAAGACAGTTGTTTATGCTTCTGCTATACTTGAAAGGCAGTTTTCAAGCCCTGGAGGTACTGCAATAATTGTTTATTAGCTAGGGGGATTTATTTATTTTGTGTCAAAAGCATTGCATAAATAAATTAGTATAAAACTGATAAAATTGAGGGAACATGGCTAGGGGGAAAGAAACAACCAGGCCAGCTGCAGTTCTGTTGCTGAAGTATAAGAAATGAGATCAGTCACTGATTTATTGGAGATCTGGGAAAATGAAATTATGCAAAATGGCAGCCTGGATGGACATTGCAAAAGGCTACTTAATCTGTGACCAGTTTGAAGCAACAATACACCAAACTAGCCCTGGATGTGGCCACATGCTCTGTGCCTGACTGGCAGGGGCAGCAGTGTCTATATGGTCCAGCTAGCCAAAAGTGATTCAGCCCACTGCTCTGTCATCTTCCCTTCATTTTCTATGCCAGATGGTCTCAAAGTTCAGGGAGACCTCCTAGTAATCCCCTGTCCTTAACCTTGGTTGCATGGTCACCTTTGCTGATGTCAGCACACAGTGTCTGCAATGGTCAGGAGCTCTCTTGGAACTCTGTGGCCACATGGCAGTGGGGACTAGGGTAACCTGATCACTTCCCCCTTTCTTGCTCTGATGACTGCAAGATAAGGGAGATAGTGGCATTGGATCATATGGACAATGGACCAGTTCACATCAGAGCTGGTCATGCTGCCCACACTCTGTCACAAGTGTGCAGTTACGCTGGAATAACACATTATCTCCTGGTGTTAAACTGATTCAACCCAGTTTCCCCGTGTTAAGGACCAGACGTCCCTGGATGTCAGGTAGGAATGCAAGAGTTACATCTGGGCCACTGTGGGCTTTTAGGCCAGAGTAGACAAAACCCTATGTTTGTCAAACTGTTTTTATCTCAGTTGTTGTCTGAGGAACTGATGGGTTTTAAATTTTACTTAGACACTGGCAATACAACAGTGTACATCAACATGCTGAGGTGGTTGGAAAGAAGGCTAGTTCAAGGGTTACAAGACAGTTTGTGTGACATACACATTTTAAAAAAACAGAGAGTTTATGAGGAACAGAAAGAAAGCTGACATTGCTTCCTCCACAACATCTGACCCTTGAGACAGTTATGTCACTCAACAGAATGGTACGGTTGGCACGAATGGTAAAAAAACTCTGGGTAAAGTATGAGCCAAGGGCTGCTTGTAGCCCTCTGGGTTCCACCTCAACCTTTGAGACCCTTACAACACCTCCATACCTTTTCCAAATTGTTCAAGATCATCACAGAATATAGTTTGCTCCAATGGTCCCAGGCTTTTAAAATGCAAAAAAGAGCTGTGAAACAATTGAAAATGAAAGGTCACTTCCAATTGTATTAGAAGTAGAACTATGTGGGTGAAAAATGGCTCCAGCCTTCCCCATAATTGTTCACTGCTGTAGAAAAACCAACAAATATACAGGGTTAGTCAAAATGCATAGGCCAATAAGCCATTCAATTGAATAGCTTATTGGCCTATGCATTTTGACTAACCCTGTACATACAGATGAAAAGCATGGTATTACTATGAAAATTAAACATTTTGAAATCATATTAGTTCAATATGGAAACATGTATGATTAGGTATAATTTTACCATCCATGCCCCCTTGAGATTTCCAGTGCATTAGCAGTGTTGAAGTCGAAGGCCATATCTACTGAATAGAAGAATTTATTGAAACTGCCTCAGTTTACTTTTAGATAGGTTCTCTTTGTCACAATAAGTTCTGGTTTTATTTGTTAACCAATTAAAGATTAGAAGTGATAATTACAAGAGGATGTTATATTTTATAAATTTTAATACTTCCCTACACCCTACTATTTACTGATAACCAAGATATGGAATAGATTTGCAATATTGGGTTGAAATTCTGATCACATATCTTGTTTTAGAATTAAGCTAATCATACCTTGTGAAGCTGAATGTGTTTTCTTTCAGATTTGGTCACAGGTCCTGGTGCTAAATTAATATAATCATACCCTTTTGTTCTGCTGGGAATAAAATAGTTGTTTAATTAAACATGCCAGTTGTTTATAATATAATGTTTCAGAAAAACTTGTTTGAAAGGAAGGATAAAGATTTATATCAAACATTTCAATCTGACAAGTAAATTACATTTCCTCTGCTATAAAGAGAGGTAAAGCAGAAAATAATGATTACGACATCTGTAACTTGTGCAGTTCCTCTTCAGAACAGTGTGCTTGTTCTCATTATTCAGAGATGTGAGATGCATTAGCCGACAAGGGTGACCTTTACACTCAGGAGATTAAAACAGTATCTTTTCCACCTTTAAAATAGAACTTCAGGGTTGATACTAAAATGATTCACATAAACTATAACCATCATTTTTTGAGGAAACATTTCAATAGGAAAATGAAACTACTAAAGAGATAGCATTAGAGATGCTCATGGACTGCAAGCTTTGTGTTGATTTGCATTAAAAATGCAATTGTTGATTTAGAAAGCCACTGTTGTGTGATATTTAGCAACAAATTGACAGGATCATCTTTCATATCTGAACAAAATGTACAGGCTGGTATTTATTTATTTCAAACATTTGTACCCCGTCCTTCTCACCCCTGAAGGAGGACTCAAGGTGGCTTACAACCGGCAACAATTCGATGCCGACACATACAAGCAACATAGTATAACACACATAAACATGGGTTTAAAACAATAGGTTAAAACTATCCATCTAAAAACATTATTTACAACAATATAGCCATATCCAAGTCTAATTCGGCATCCAGAGTCTCAGTCCAAAGCCTGTCCATTATCAGTTCTCATGAAACATTGCAAATTGCTGTTAAGCCTGATACCTGAATGCCTGGCCCCAGAACCATGACCTGAGCTTTTTCCTAAAGGAAAGGAGCCAACCTAATTTCCCTGGGGAGTGTGTTCCATAGATGGGGGGCCACTACCGAGAAGGCCCTGTCACTCGTCCCCACCAGTCATGTTTGCGAGGAGGGAAGGATCAAGAGCAGGGCCTCTCCGGATGATTGCAAACTCTGAGGCGTATCGTAGAGGGAGATACATTCGGACAGGTAAGTTGGGCCGTAATCCTATAGGGCTTTATAGGTCAAGACCAGCACTTTGAATTGTGCTCAGAAGTGGACTGGCAGCAGTTGGGGGGGGGGGGGGAGGGGAGGGGGGAGAGAAAGAGAAAAAATATGCTTACTCCCATCATGTAACTACTTTTCTATATAGATGGGACTGCTGGGCAAAGTAGGAAGCAGTAGGAAAAGAGGAAGATCACATTAAGGGTGAATACATTTGATCAAGACAGCTACAGCTATCTTGATCAAGAGAGACCTTCATGGTACAGGGTATCATTAAGGTCTCTCACTAATATGGCCATCTTAAATTAAAACAGACTTGATGGCAAAAAATAACAAATATATCTTTATTTGGATCAATTATAGTTGTGCAGTACTGTGAAAGCTTTCCAGTTCTTCATTAAGGTAGGTAATTAAGAAGGGGAGGGAGGGGAAGAGAGAGAGAGAGAGAGAGAGAGAGAGAGAGAGAATGCCTGCAAATGGCTGGATGTTTTTAGTAAGGGAATTATTGTTATTGTTAAACTAGGTCCCAAGCTGAAGAACACAAGCTTTACGAGCCACTGATTTACAGGTGTCAGTTAACACTTGAGAATGCCTCATGAGATGAAAAAGATTTTGTTGGGTTTCCATCTTTGGAGATTCAGGGGGTGGCTTCTTGACTTGAGGTTGGAAGTAACTCTTGATTTTCTGAACTGAATAAATGAAGAAGAGAAGAGTCAATAATAATAATAATAATAATAATAATAATAATAATAATAATAATAATAATAATGTAATAAATATTTATATCCCACTTTTCTTCCTGAATGGGACCCAAAGTGTCTCCCAACATTTTAAAAACAGTTCAAACAACAAACATATATGTGATAGCCTTCTGCTTTGTCACTTTGAACTTTTTGGAGGAAGGGTAGACTTCAGGAGAAACAGTTACTAATAGTTCTTCAGAGCTGAATGGCCCATAGACATTTTAAAAGCCCATCCCCTTCCTTATCCCACTGCTTGTTTTGTTTAGATAGGAATAAATCAATTCTTTAATTCATAATTGCATGTGTTCAAAATGTAGTGAAATATGTGTTTGGAAGTATAATGACATGAGCATCAAGATATATAAAATTGATTACATCAGTGGGTTCACCCTTTAAATCACTGTGTTTAGAGAATGGTTCAGTAATTTCCATGTTTGCCCAACTGTATACACACAGTAGATAGCATTCACTAGTCTAAAGAAAGATGATGTAATATTGTATTGCAAGAACAGTTACAGGTAGCAGTACTTTACACCAGTACTGTTGTTCAAGTTCATCTGGGCACAGAATTGGATAGAGATGACACAGAGGAGAAGCACAGGCGAGAAATAACTTACTTGCTCTATTGGCAAGGTAATTTTCAACAAAAAGACATTAGAATTGAATTGTAACTAACCCACACTACACTAAATTGGATGTGCCAGTATGAATATAGCCACATATTACCCAGTTCACTATTGCAACTTCACATGTAATTCCTGTCAAGGTGGTAAATGGCACCATATTTCCTTGACTGATTTATGATGTAGCTCTGGCTACCTCATCAGATGGGCTAATTTGCCCATCATATGCCACTTGCTCTCTACCTTTGACATGGAGGCCATTACTTGATGTACATGTACTTCTAGCTGGGCTCCATGTCAAAAGAGGGAGGAAGCATCACAGGAGGCTTCCTGTGTTGCCTTTGGATCAACGGGGAAAGCTGGGCAATGACGCTGCCCCCTGTGGAATGGGGGTTTCAGGCAAGTCAGGTGATATGAGGCGTGGAGCGATGGGCTCTCCATGCCCCCCCCCCCCCCGAGGCATGGCAAGTCCTTACCTCATTGTGATGAGGTCATTGGTATCCCTGACATTACATGGGTCATGTTAATCCTTTTGCTATCAGTATTTTTGTTAAATAGTTGTGGATCCAAGGCTTAGAACAATGTTATATGGCAGTAGAAAGATGCCATTAGTTTAAGCAACATGCAAATATGTTTTTAAAAAAGTATGGGATGAAGGTAGCATTAATGTTGAGACTGGCAGGAAAAGAAACAACTTGATGTTTTACAGGATTGTGCTAAATTTATTTCTGCATCAATCTCTTACAGGAGTCAGTGTGATTTCTTGACCTGTAGGAACACTTTCAGAAGATGACCCATGATTTGCTGGGACTGACATCCACATTTTTACAATGTATTAGCATACTAGTCTGGAAACAGAGGGAGAAGAAGAGCAAATAGGCACATCTCTATCATGCTTGGACTTTGTTGCTGCTAAATTTTATTTCCCTTTCCTCCCTTTCCTTTCCTTTTCCTTCTTATGTCATATCTTGCTTACATTGCAAACCTGAAGACAAAGATTGCCAAAATACCAACTGTAGCCCATCCTAGGAATCTTTGTAATTAAAAGGCAAGATATAGATGCATGAAACAAAATGTAAAAACATACCAGAAGCAAATAGCCTTTGCAATGTTACTACATTCCTTTAGTATTTTGGTTGCCCTGTACCTATACTATCATTTTGGGAGATGTGATGATCACAACCATCCACAGTATTCTAATATGCCAATAACAAGACATCTAAGATGCCAGCCATATTAAAGGAGATATCTTTACCAAAGAGCTTATCAAAGAATTTTTTTAAATAATAAAATAAATCTCTTCATCTGTCTTGGTCTAGGAGACTTTTAAATAAGTGTATGTGTGGAATGAATTCTAGTAATATAGGTGATTTTGTCTGCTGAATGGGGTCATGTTCTTTTGATGTAATCTTATCTAAACAATGATATTAATCAAAACAACACATTCAAGACAGTGCACAGGACAGCACGTGGCGCAGAAATAATGTCCACTCTGTACAATGCATGTCTTTCACTAAAACAGTCTGTTCCAAAACAGATAGCTCACAAGAGGTAATGAGCAGAGAAAGCCTGGCTCAATTTGAACATGGATTTATCTTCATAAAATGAAAGTGGGGATGCTGTTTTGTATGTAGACCTTGGAATGGTTTAATATCAGCAGGGCTACTTTGTATTCCGGTGCACTTCAAGAATAAAGATGGGTATGATTTGCCCCCCCTTTTTTCTTTTAAAGAGGTGAAATAGGTTGCCTGTCAGTTGGATTTAGGCGACAGTCTGTCTGCAGGCCGTAAGATGATCTGCATAGTGCCAGAGGAAAGCGGGCAAAATTCCGGGCTTGCAAGTGCAGATATTGATCTACCTTAGCCACCTAAACAATGCCTCACCTGTTTGCCTTGTCCATACCTTATTTTACGCAGTCTAATGCTTGTTTTGTTTGACTTTTCTTTTATTTCTCTGGATCTGAGCTTTGATACACTTTGGGGACTACATAAACACAGTGTTGTACTTGAACATCACCATCTTCAGAGCACTCTGGTGGCTTAAGACGACTGCCTCCCTCCCTCGGCAAGAACAGGGCCATTATTGAAAATTATGAGCCAGCAACCAAATAAGTAGGCCACATACAGAAGTGTTTGATCTACCAGACTGGTCTCCAATGACATTGAATGTGAGATGCTACTAATTACTGCCCTGTGTACCTTCAGTTAAAATTTCCTTCACTGGAACTCGTAAAAAGCTTTCTATTTTTATTAATTCTTCCAGTAGCTGATAGCTGGGAGATAAATTACTATAGCGTTTAGAATTCTATCCACTCGCTTTTCAGACACAAGTATGTCACTGTGTATAGCCCATTTTCACATTGGAATGAAAATGAAAACCTCCATTCACTTTACCAGAAAAAAACTATAATATAAATATTGTACCACTGTGTATTATTGGTTTGCTGACAGCTATTCCCTCTTTGCCAGCAGGAACAGGCGGGGTTGAGTGTCTCCCCACTATATTGTCCTGGGAGAAGCAAAGACAAATATTCTTGCAAAACAAATGAAGAAAATGGAGGCAAAAAAAAACCTTCAATGGAAGCTAAATGAGCATTTCTTTAAAGTGCTGACACTTGGTATTATTTAATTTGCATACAGCACATTTCACTTGGGCTGGAGAACAATTAAGTTAACAAATAACCAAATCATCTGTACGTTTAGGGGTAATTTAACATGACTTGATTTTAAACTGTTTTACTTTGGCACTATGTAGGAACAGTCTCTATTTTATGCCAAAGCTCATCCGTTTAAATCATTGGAAAACTCTGGGACTGCACTGAATTATGTGATGAATGAAAAAAGGATAGAGAGCAAATAAACTACTGACTGAAAGGGATTGGGCTAAATCAGATTGTTATTATCAAAATACAATTGAATACAAGAGTCTGATCCTTTAGTTATGTTGTCATACGAAGAAGCATTTGAGTTTGTAATGTTACAGAGCACAGGAACTGCTTCATTGGAAACAGGTGAAAGGAGTAACTAGTGATAGAATCAGTCATAAGACAAATCTGGGAACAGGGAGTCAGATCTGCCTTAGGAACTAGTGTTCCTAGTCAGTCATAGGCCAGATCTGGGAATAAGGAGTCAGCCTGTGTAAGCCTGTTACACTCTCCCTGAAAACACAGGTTCACAGTTTGGGAGTACTCCTGGATTCAGCTCTGGTCCTGGAGGCCTAGGTATCAGCAGTGATCAGGAGTGCTTTTGCACAGTTAAAACTAGTGCACCAATTGTGTCCATTCCTGGAGAAGTCAGATCTCGCCACAGTGGTACATGTCTCGGTTACATCCCAGTTGGACTACTGTAATGCACTCTACATTGGGCTGCCTTTGAAGAGCAGCAGCGAGACTGCTAACTGGGGATGGCTATAGGGAGTATACAACTTCTCTGTTGCGACAGCTCCACTGGCTGCCATCTTGTTTCCAAGCATGATTCAAAGTGTGGGTTTTGACCTACAAAGCCCTATATGGCTCTGGTCCAGGCTATCTGGAGGACTGCACCTCTTTCTACGAACCTGGGAAACATCTGTAATCTACCAGGGAGGGCCTTCTTGCAGTTCCACCACCCATTCAATCATGCCTGATAGGAACACAGGAGAAGGTCTTTTTGGTGGCTGCTCCCAGGCTGTGGAACTCAGAATGGCTCATTTTTGCTGGCCTTTTGCAAGCAGGTCATGACCTTCCTCTACAAAGAGGCTTTTGTGGAAGGGGAAGGAGAGGCTCCAGGGAAGGTTGGTGGGATTGGAGGGGGTACAAGTTTTAAAGGCCATTTTAATATATTTGCTGTGTTTTAATTCTGTTTTTACCACATTGTTATTTTTTTATTATTTTTTTAACTTTTGCAGTTCTCTTTTTAAATTGTTTAGTGTGGGTAGATGTTAGCCTTGAGTCCCTATAGGGAGAAAGGATATAAATTTATTTACTTTATTTACTTTATTTGTATACCGCTGTTCTCAGCCCTTAGGCGACTCATAGCGGTTAACAACAGGAACAGCAAAAATTCAATGCTACAACGACACGATATATAAAAACAACATCATAAACACATTAAACACATTGAGCAGTTAACAACAATGTGTTATATAAATGATGATGATGATGATGATGATGATGATAATAATAATAATAATAATAGCAAGCATAGTGATCTTGCTTACTGTGTACTAATCTTGTTGTGTATCAAATAATAATAATCTGCAATGTGTGAATTAGTTCACACAAACACTTTCCATCCGTCTGCCACTGGCCCAGCCTATGGCTGATTATTATATTATATTATATTATATTATATTTAAACCTTTCTTTGGGTTCCACATCTGAAAAGGTTTGAGAACCCCTAGTTTAGATCTTCATCTTTACTCTCGTGGCTTGTTCTTGGTCTTGCAGCTCTTCTGATGTCTGAGGTGGAGTATCCATTGGCCTGGAGAGCCCAGTTGAGATGGTTCAGTTCATCTTGGAGGAGGTGGGGTTCGCAGATTCTAAAGCCTTGGCAGACCGTGCAAAAAGAATCTGCGAACCCCACCTCCTCCAAGATGAACTGAACCACCACAACTGGGCTCTCCAGGCCAATGGATACTCCACATCAGACATCAGAAGAGCTGCAAGACCAAGAACAAACCATGAGAGTAAAGATGAAGATCCACCCAGAGGAAAAGTGTTCCTGCCATACATCAAGGGAACCACTGACCGCATAGGGAAGCTGATGAGGAAACAACATACAAACAATCCACAAACCCACCAAGAAAATCCAAAAAAATGCTACGTTCAGCAAAGGACAAGAGGGATCCTCTCACCTCTGCAGGAGTCTACCATATACCATGCAGCTGTGGACAAGTCTACATAGGGACCACCAAACGCAGCGCCCAAACATGAATCAAGGAACATGAAAGGCACTGCAGACTACTTCAACCAGAGAAGTCAGCCATAGCAGAGCACCTGATGAACCAGCCTGGACACAGCATATTATTTGAGAACACAGAAATGCTGGACCATTCCAACAGCCACCATGTCAGACTACACAGAGAAGCCATTGAAATCCACAAGCATGTGGACAATTTCAACAGAAAGGAGGAGACCATGAAAATGAACAAAATCTGGCTACCAGTATTAAAAAAACTCTAAAATTACAACAGCAAAACAGCAGAGAGGAAACAACCAGGCACATCTTAACACCTCTCAACAGAACATTTTCAGCCAGGCCTTCAAATGCTAATGAAGGTGGTCAGCTGAAACATTCACACCTAGCTTCAGCAGAGAGCTCTTTGCCCCACCCCAGCCATTCCACAGATATATAAACCCATTGTCCTAATTCCAACAGACCTCACTACCTCTGAGGATGCTTGCCATAGATGCAGCCGAAATGTCAGGAGAAATGCCTCTAGAACATGGCCCTATATCCCGAAAAAACCTACAAGAACCTTCTGGAACATAGTTTTCTTTACATTACTCCATTCCTAGCAGGATGAATTGTGATTATCACAATTAGGATAAATATAGTCACAATTCATCCTAAATACCTTGTTATGATCACTACAAAATAATCTCAAGCAACATAACAGGCTAAACTAATGTTCTAGTTATGGCTTTGCAGAACACACAATTGCTTTCCAAATGCAGAGGACTATCTGATGGAATGGAAAAGATGGGATCAAATTCCATCCTGAGACCTTTCAGGTGCTTCTAGAGGGACTGTGAGATCTCTTTAAAAGATTCAAGGCATGCAAATGGTACATGGAGATGGAGGGTACACCCCAGAGATTGCAGTTATCTTGGACCAATGTAGGCCTGCGTAAATGACATGATATATCCCTCAACATAGTACTGTGAACGGAAGCATGGGCTTAAAACAAAAATATCTGGTTCCCATTCCTAATTCAGCCTAACATACTTCACAGTGCAGAGATGATAGTTCAGGGAAATATCAATACTTCATTCTCTGGATGCTAAAGAGGAGCAAATCCATAAACATGTGGGACATGTTAGTTTCTCAGTGGGGGTGGCTGCTCCATTGTCAAAAGTATTTTGCATCTAAATGCCACTTAGCTGAACTTATCTTTGCATAATAGGTTTCCACCTTCTTGCTGTGCAGATGTAGAGATAAGTAGCCATTCACATAGCCATTGGACTTGCCAAGGAAGCCCAATCCTTAGGTTACTGTGGCATTGGCTTATAAACACCGTGGTAATAGAAAGGGGTATGTAGACCACTGTGAGTTTCCTGGAGGAAAGCGGGATACTAATGCATGTAATGAAAATGAAGAAAATGGATACTGTTACTCATCAGCATTATTGGAAGTTCTTAACCAAAAGATGAGCCAAGATTTCTAGTGAAGTCAACATAAACACTCAGCTGTAAAACACAATAATACAATGTGACTCTAGAGATGTAGTTTAATTTCTGTAAGAACTGATGTCTTGGAAACACTCCGTTAGTATGATACTTTTCAAAAAGAGTCAGCATATATATTGCAGGTATGTATGAGTGTGCAGGTGAACACACATGCACACACACAAATGATTTTCTATCTGTAGAAAAATATACTTCCTAGAGTATAATGAGACAATATCAAGGTTTTCCATTATAAATGTAATGTTTTTTTGTCTAAGAAAACATACTTTCCCATTTTAAACTTTTCCCATCATATTTTTGACAGCAGTTTTTCCAATTTTGACAGCTTTTTAAAAGTAATTTTAACAGATGAGTGATTTCTCCTCGAGCAAAGTCAGATTATGTGAAATGTCATTGTAAAAACCATATACTGTGACACATAATCATTTTTATCAGAATTTACTTATTAATTTTACTTGCTGTAGCTAATAAACCCTAAGTGCTTGGCTAATTGTATTGCTTATTTAAATATTTTAAGGGGTGTATTTTAAAATTGCATTTCTCTTTGTGACTACAAAATTTCTCTGAGGCTGCTATAATCTGTCATACCTTTATTATAAACCTAAGGATCAGCATCACAACTGAGAATCTTACTTTGAAGAATTGAATCAATGCGGATCCAAACTGCTCATCCTCTCCCCCAGAAGACTGAACAGATATTTTGAGTATTGTCAGGGAACCTTTCCAAGGTATCATACCCAACCGGTGTTTACATTCCATAGAAACAACAGGTTTGTATGTTTTGTTATATTTTCCTACAACATCCTTAAGAGTATGCTTGGAGTCTATACTCAATTATTGTGGATAGAAAAAAAAGAGATACATTGCATTCTTTTATATTATAGTCAGAAGATCTGCAAAGTGTATATATACTAAATTATGCAAAAAAGAATTCCAATAATTTCCTCGTATTGAATGTAATATTTATTTTATATTTTAAGTCAAAAGATAATATCTGTACATGATCTTTTAAAATGCTTCTTTGGGAAGTTCAGAATTAATTGCATTTAATTTGGATTAGGAAGTTTCACCCATAATAGTTCCTTTGCTGTATGATTGCAAACATGACATTCCATAATTCCAGACCAATCATGACAACATCGTTTACTGAAACATTAACAGAAAGTGACAAGAACATAGAACAACACTCTATTTTACTCAGATCCTATTTCAGATTCTGTTTTGTCTCGTTTCCATTTAATTATGATTTTGTATTGTACATCTGTAATTCCAAATGTAGTTATCACAATGGCATCTATGCTATTTCTAAAAAATAGCACTAATTGAATTCCTTGCAAATATTCTCAACAAAGGAGCCAATGAGTGGAGCATGGAGAGTGAATTACTGTATTTCATTGAGAAATGTTTCTTCAGGTTAGGGTTGAAACACATTTATTCTTCAGAACACTCAGTAGAACAGAGATGATTTTTAAGGGCAATAAGCATGTCCCACATGATCTGGAAAATCTACCCATCACCCCTTTCATTATTCCAAAGATAAAACCCCACACGTTGGATGATATTGTATTATTCAGTTCATCTGCAGTAGGCCCATTCCATTGATTTCTGAATGGTATGTCAACTTTAAGTAAATACATTGAGTCAATAGGTCTATATTACTTCAGTCTAACAACAGAATTTAGACCACTATATGTCTTCCTAGGGTCATAAAAATAAGTAGGCCCATTCCATAATATACATAATATATAAATATCATAATATATAAATACTTAGTAACCTTATGATATTAATGTTAGGATGATTAATATGCAACCCTCAATAGATTGCTAAACTATGATCTCTCATCATTAGTTATACTGGTCCAGAGGGGAGTCTCCCCACTGGGCACACAAAAGACTGGATGACTTGGAAGGCCCTAAACAGACTGCGCTCTGGCACCATGAGATACAGAGCCAACCTTAAGAAATGGGGCCACAAAGTGGAGTCTACAACATGTGAGTGTGGAGAAGATCAAACCACAGACCACCTGCTGCAATGCAACCTGAGCCCCGCCACATGCACAATGGAGGACCTTCTTGTAGCAACACCAGAGGCATGCCAAGTGGCCATCTACTGGTCAAAGGACATTTGGTATAATGTCAAGTTTTTTAAACTTTGTGTTTTTTAAATACATTACAACTGTACCCTCGGTTTGCTTCTGATGTGTTAAATATAGTTATGCTGGCAATGGCAAGATAGTAACATCTAACATTAGTTGAGGGCCACATGTTCATCACCCCTATACTGAGATGTGCAATCTAATATTTTCTGGCTGAGGATGAAGAAAGTTATGGTCCAAAACTTTGGGAACAACCTACGCTATTTCCTGTGCTGTTTAAACACTGCTGATTATATGTTAATTATACGTTGATTGACAGTGTTACTACTTCAGCACATAGTTATCCTTGAAAATACAAAGAACCAGTGTTGTCACAATGTGGCAAATTTAACTGGTTTGAATAAACTGAGAGTTTCCACGAAAAAAAAAATGCACCTTTGGGATTTCTAGTTTGCTGAGGTACCAGCACACTTTGGCAGAGAAATCTAAAGATCTTGTAAAACTACAGAACCTAGGTTTCCATAGCATTGAGTCATGGCAATTAAAGTGTGATCAAGCTGTGTTAATTCCAAAGTATAGATGCACCCTCAATTATCTATAGAACTCAGTAGGACTTAGTTCTGAGATACAGTTCTGTCCTATTACAATGAAGCTTTTGTTTTTTAAGGTATTCAAAAGCCCTCTCACTGAAAAAGTCTTATATATATATATATACATATATATATTTCTCAACTCCTGGATCATTATCATTGTTTCAGCATAATTGAGTTTTACTGCTGCTGCTGCATAACTGGGAGTCAGGAAGCCTTGCTTATATACTGCAGATTGTCCAGATATTTAGAGTAGATTCTGATCTATGTTCTGCACATACTTGAGCTATTAGACATCCAACCACCCATAACATGTGTCCCAATAATTATTACCCATATCTCATTTACAGATTTCTAGAGACCGAAATAAAACTCAGAGACTATAGAGGACTGTGATGGATTCTGGAGGTTAACTCAGCTCTATAATGTTCAAAAGGAAGAGTGGTATTTTACTAACAAAACAAGTCCCCGAAAGTAAAAGATACAAGAGAAGAAAGCCCCACCCTTTCTAACATCAGTTTTAAAAGATGATAAAGTATTGGGGAGATACACTTTTCCCATTCAGGAAAGGCATACATTGCATATATTGCATATATTTCAGGAACATGCGCTCTCTGTTAGAGGGTTTTGAGAAATGAAACAAGAAATTATAATTCCATCTATCAAAAAATCTGAACAGGGAGGGGATATTTTTGCTGTGTGTGAACTGAATCAAGTTAATGAGGCATCTAACATTGCAAAAAGAGTGTTGCCTATAAATAAATCCCATCTGATTGGGTATATATTAGACTACTGATAGTGTTATGTAGCCTACAGCTGCTTTGAATAGAATGTACAGAAGATAACACTCGCTTTCCAAGTACTTGTCCATTTCGAAGTTCTGTACAGAAAAAACCCAGAATCTTGTTTTTTTGAGTATTTTAGGAGCAAAATAATTACTCACAACATCTTAACTGAGATTATAAAAATTGTCCAGTAGGATAGGTGGATTAATATTGAAAATAGGTTCAACATTAAAAATTCTGAGGTTTTGAAGGCCACATAAGTCTCTATGGGCAGATATATGAGTCTTTTAAGACTTTGATTTTTTTAAAAAAATCTGTTATATAACAACAACAACAACAACAACAACAACAACAACAATTTTATTTCTCACCCACCTCTTCTCAAGGCTCGAGGTGGGTTACAAAACAATTAAAATACATAAGCAGAGCAAAAACACTACAAATACACACACCAAAAGGTACATCCATAAAAGTTACACACCAAAACGTATCTCTACAAAATACATACTAAAACTCACAAAACAGAGATCAAACAAAGGACACTTAAAATTCATATTTAAAGGCTGTCTGGGTAGGCTTCCTGGAAGAGATAGATCTTTAAATGATTTTAAAATTTTGACAGCTCATTTAGCTGTTGGGAATTCTATGCCAGGTCATTCCACAGCCTTGGGGTGGCTGATGAAAAGATCTCTGGGTGGAGGTTGCCACTCGGGTTCTGGCTTGTTGGAGCAGGCACCCCCCAGAAGATCGAAATGTGTAGAGCAAATTGTATGGGAGAAGGAGATCCTTTAGGTAACCTGGACCCAAATCATATAGGGTTTATATTATAGCAATTATAGCAATATAATGGCTGAATTTGTGCCTTTCTGCCATTAATTTTAAACCCATGCCCTGTGTTTTAGTCTTCGTTCTGTGTATTTTAATATGTATTTCATAGAAATTCATTTTAATACATATATTTTAAAGAAATATGTTTAATGTGTATATTTTATAGAATGTTTACAATGATTGTGTGTTTTAACTATGTTGTAACCTGCCTCGAGCCATGAGGAGAGACGGGTAATAATAATAATAATAATAATAATAATAATAATAATAATAATAATAATTTTCACTTATGAAACTAAAGAGAAAATCAGAGGAGATGACTTCACTGGAATGTAACAGGACAACCTCTGTACATACACTCACTGGAAAATCTTACTAAACTGAATAAGATCTATTCGAAGATAGGTAACTGCTTCAGCTACCTAAATCATGATAATATTTTGTTAATGGACAATTAATTGATGGTTACTTGGATCAAAAATTCCACCACATATTTCTGATCTATAATTTTTCTTGGGTTGTGTTATGATTATTCCTTATTGTTTTATTCATTCTGTAAAAAATCTAGACAAAAATAAAGTATGAAACATTATCAAGGTAATAAAATATGTAACAAAATACTAGTATTTTATAAATATGCTGAAAATGACTGTTCTAACTGTAATGGTTATGCCAGGTTCTTTAGCAGAGTGACTGGTGAAGGATAAAAATTCACTTATTTATTTATTTACTATATTTCCATCCTGCTCTATCACACCCTGAAGGGGACTCTCAGAGTGGCTTACAGTATGGCAATATTCAATGCCACATAAACAAAGCAAATATACAATAGAATGCAATGCAATTACATTGGCAATAAAACAAATAAAACATAAATACAATTAACACTGTTTAAAACATGAGATTTAGTTTTGAAGCTGTCATTTGTGCTGCTACATCATGTTGATTCCATATTGCAATATTCACCATATTTATTTATTTATTTACTTACTTCATTTCTACCCCGCCTTTCTCGACCTGAGAAGGGACTCAAGGTGCCAAAACCATATCTTTACTTTTTTCCTGAAAACCAGGAGGGTGCGGGCTGATATAATATCACTGGAAAGGGAGTTCCATAGCCAAGGGGCCCCTACTGAGAAGGCCCTGTCTCCCATCCCCACCAGTCATACTTGTGAGGGGGGTGGGACTAAGAACAGGGGCTCCCTGGCAGATCTTAATGCTCTAACCGGTTCATAGGGAGAGATATGTTCAGACAGGTAAGCTGGGCCAGAACCGTTTAGGGCTTTATAGGCTAAAGCCAGTACTTTGAATTGTGTTTGGTAACAAACAAATAAATAAAATAAAAAGGATTAAGAACTACTAATTTAGAACATAAATGTAAAGCATAAAAGTTCTATCTACTTGCTTCATAGCCACCCTGAGTCCCCATGAGGAGATGGGACGTATAAAAATAAGTTGACTTGACTTGACTTCAGCTCTGCTTCTTCTCACACATTTGTCAGCTCGTTTTACCACTACATACCATATACATTGGATTATACAATATCTTAAACGAGCTTTATTTTTTAAAAATAGAATATTTTTAAAAGAATCATCAGAGGGCTCATCATTTGGGAAATTGGTGGCCTGAAGCTTATAGTGAAGAGAGCTTTTGTGATGAAAGTACTGGTCAGGGGGATCTCTGGCTAGTGAAACTTACATTGGATTAAAGGAAAAGTAAGGGAATTGTATCTGTATGTCTTGATTTCTAATTTGGCATATTTGCTCATGACACATAAAAAACCAGAAGCTACATGTTTGCCCACAGCAAGAATTGAGTGTGTTTACCTTACCTTACAAGATTGGGAGTTAAATAAAAGTACTGGTAGTTGGACATAAAATGGGTTTCAAGTGTATGCATTCTGGTGGGTAGATTGGATTATTTTATTTATATGACAAAACTGAATTTTAATAAAGAGAATTTACATCATGAAACAATGGAGGTATAATCTTCTATACTGTCTGTAACCAAAAGGTGATGAGTAAATAGCTGGACTGAAGATAGATGGACTTTCTTCAATATTTTCTGCAAGAAATGTTCATGGATATCCATTCTTTGAGAGTCTGGGAATTACCAAATATAATGAAAACATTGAGAGAAGATTTGGCAAACAACCTGAGACATGAGATTTTTGGATTTAAGAAAATACTAATAATGGTCATAATACAAGATGTTGGTATGTGTGTGGCTGATCCAAAAGTGACAGAGGGCGAGAACCATATGGATAATCAAACTCAAGTTCAATTAATGAAGGGGTGATAAGACAATGAGAAATAGGAAGTGGATATAATCTTATAAAAATCTTTATAAGATTTTATAACTTTCTTAGAAATATTGGAGTTTCTAGAGTTCTAGGGGAATTTATAAATAGTGATATTACAATATATAAGAGATGTGTAGTTATATTTAGTAAGGATCAGTACTATGTAATCATATTAACAAGTTGATGTTATTATTAAAGCTTAGAAATTGAATACTACTTAAAAATGTAAAAGGATGTAATGGCTTAGATGTTTGACAGGAATATAGCAAGATATTGAGTGATATTTAATGCTAAATGCATCAAACCTATGAAGAAAGAAAATATGTTTGCTTGTTGAGAGAGAAAAAATGTAATAGGGCTCAGTTAAAAAAAGAGAATTGTTGTGTGTCAGTTTAGAGAAACTTGAAACAAATTGAATGCTATATACCATTGAAAGGGAGAGAAGAAGTCTTATATTTTTAGTCTTTATCTATTATCTTTCAAAGTTGCTTTCTCTTTTTAATTTCATTTTATAGATATATTTGGAGAATTTTAGTGTGTTTAAGGTATTCAATGGCATTTTATTAATGTAACCCCCCTTCGTGAACTGAATGAACTTATTAACAGCTGAACTTGGTGAGGAATTGGCTGAGACAGTGCCCCTCTCCAACCATCTTCTCAGCCAATTTGGGTGAAACACCTGAGTCCCCTCAGTGTCCATCGAGCTTTTTTCAGAGTGACTTTTTAGGGAAGCTGCAAAATAATAAATAATAAAACTTTATTTATATACTGCCCTATCTCCCTCAGGCGACCCAAAGTGGTTTCCACATATGCAAAATAATACAAAAACATACAATCTAAAACAAAATCATGGGCATAAATGGTTAACACAACATATACATTAAAATCAATTTAAAACCAGTTCCGCTCTCTTCTTTGTGCAAGGCAAGCTGCCAGGGGCCACGATTTCAATATTTGGAATGGGCTGGACCAAGGCTAGTGCAAGGAGAAGGGAAAAATGGGGCTGGCAGAATGCTACAGTGCAAGGATCGGTCTCAGCAATGACCCTACTAGGGGACCGGGGCTACTCAATTCCAGGGCCAATTAAAAGACTATACAAAAAGGTCTGGCCCAGAAGAAACCATGAAGTTTCATTAGAATTATAATTCCCCTACAGCTCCAAGGCCATTCCCATCCTCCCCACCTCGGTTGTCTGAACTCACAAGTGAGGTTTCTGTTTTTGGTCTTCACCAAACAGGTGGGAGGGTGGGACAGCACTCTGATTAGACTGTGAAGAATGAATAGGATGCACCCTGCCTTAAAAGGGCAGCCCCACCCACGCAAAGAAGTCCTGACCAGAACTATTTGACTGAGGCCTCTTACTGGGGACCAGCAAATAGCCCTCCCCTTCCTACGTCTAAATTTTGGATTTTTTTTTTGGATTTTGTAATACCTGAATTTGCATGTGCAAACACTGAGATATCTTGGTAAAAGCAACCAAGTTTAAACAAAAAAAAATCATGTATGTGTTATATACACCTTATACATATGGCCTGCTGATAATAATATTCAATATTTTAAATTAAATTTGTGCAGGAAACAAAGTTTGTGTACCTTGAACAACCAGAAAGCAATATCTCAGCCATCCATGTGGACAATGTATTTTGGATTTTGAAATTCTGTTAAATTTGTATCCCTGTTCAGAGAATGGTGTTGCTGTGCGCCTTCATGTTGTTTTTGATTTATAGCATCCTTAAGGTGAGTTTTTATCATCTGGTTTTCTGGGGCTAAAAGTGAATAGGCCACCCAAATTCACCCAGTTGATTTCCATGGCCAAATGTGGAATCAAACCCAAAAGAAGCAAGTAGTCAATGGAGTGACATTTCCTTTTCTGCTCAATCAATGGGCTGAGGTTGTTCAACTTATATTAGGCACAGTCCATCACAACATTACCTTCCCCAATACCAGTAGAAGTACTTACCCCCACATGCATTCATATTCTTTAAAAACCAGAAAAATGTTAGTTAAAGAAAAAAGAAATATGCCATAAAATAAATGTATATAGTGCATTTTTACTGTTAAATATTGTATGGCATACTGAAATGCGGACATCATGTCAGCCTTCATCTGAGGAATATATATTCCTCTCTGTGTATGCTGCTTGTTCATGTGAAATAAGTGGCTGTGATTAAAACATATGCATTGTTAGGCACATGCTGCTGCTTTGATAAAACTCTCAACTCTTGAAATTTCCAACATTTCTTTTGTCTCCTACAGATACACCGTGATTAACAGGAACAGATCTTCCCAATAATATTTCTGCCATTTTTTGGCAACACAGTTCCTTCCCTTAACCTTTCCCATTCAAAAGTGAAATTTGTTGTTAGAGTAAAAAGGAGCGTAGAAATAGAATGCAACAGTGTGACTAAAGGAGCAAGTATGTTTTGACTGGCAGCTTTCTGTTTGGCTGCCTTTCGGGGCTAGGGAAGGGGGCGTTGGCGGGTGAGGTACAAGAAGAAGGCAACATATTCCCAGCTGCAAACCACGTTCTGTTAAGCATAGCTCAGTCTTGTGCTACTTATTCAGCATCAAGCATGGACTGCAATAGAAAAATATCCTGCCAGGATGCCACTGTTAATGTGTGCATTTTAATTGTTTTTAATTAACATAATTTGCATATTATTTCCATCAATGTGGCAGATGTGCAACTACATGTCAGGCCTGATACAATTATTCTGCAAGAGTTTGAAGTTGCTTTTCTTGAAAACTAAGAGAGACCAATACAATAGAGATTCTTCTCTTCTCTTTTCAAATAAAATATTTCCTTTCCTCCCCCTCCAAAATTATAAGTGCATCTAGGCTGGGTAATAATACATGGTTTATTCTATTTAGGAGACCAATGGTGAGGGCAATTATATATTTTGTATATTTCCATCTTTGTGTGGTGCACTTAGTACAGGTCGACTTTGCCCTATCTAAAATACTTGGGACTAGAAGTGTTTGGGATATTTAATTTTTTCAAATTTTGGAATGCCTACCTATATTTGTATATACAATTGCTCCATGGATTTAATTGTTCATGGGTTTTCTACCCTTCCTGAGGCCACTACTTGCTGCTCTGCTTGCTTGGCTTCAAGGGGCAGGGAAGCAGCCATCTCCAATCACCAATTCCCCCAAGTCTGCTCATTCATAGCCTTTGGCAAGAACATTTGGCAACTGAGATTGTTGCTATTCTACTCCCTGTGGCTTCAGGGGGTGGTGCAAAGGTGATCTCAGTTGCCAGACACCCTTCCTCCATGCCCAAACATCTGTTGGTTTATAGGCTTTGAGGGACTTTGGTGACTGAGATCACCACTACTCTGTCACTCCAGAGGGTGTGGCAGTGGCAATCTCAGTTGCCAAACACCCTCTGAAGTCTGTTGCTGTTTCTCTGCTCTCTCCATGATACTGGAGGATGCAAAGTTCCCCTGCTGGCTATGCAGGGAAGTCTCGTCCCACCCCTGAAGATATTTGCAGTTTTTCTAATTTCATGAGGTTTCTACAACCCTGAATGTGGGAAGGTTGATTGTACATAGAAAATGAAATTTCTTGGTGATGGGACCCCAGTTTAAACACAAAATTCATATGTTTTATGTATGCATTATACTCATAAACTGAAGATCATTTCATATAATATTTTAAACATCGTACAATGTATTTTACTGTGCTATATTTTAATTTTGTTGACTGGGCTTGGTCCCCATGTAAGCTGCCCCGACTCCCTTTGGGGAGATGGTGGCAGGATAGAAGGATAGAAGAATAAAGTTATTATTAAAATAAAACCGCTGTTGAAAAAACCATCACTGGATCCCACACAATTCGTCAACTATTGGCCAGTTTCCAATCTTCCCTCTTTTGGGCAAAGTCCCTATTTGGGCAAAGACTCCAGGGATTCTTGGAAGACACAGATTATCTAGATCTGGCACAGTCTGGCTTTAGGCTGGGACATGGTACTGAGACAGCCTTGGTTGCCTTAGTGGATTATCTGCACCGGAAGCTGGATAGGGGGAGTGTGTCCCTGTTGGTTCTGCTAGACTTCTCTTAGGTCTTCAGTACTGTTGACCACAGTATCTTTTTGGGATGCCTCATGGGAATGGGCCTTGGTGATGCTGTTTTGAAATGGCTCCAATTTTTTCTGGAGGGTTGCTCCCAGAAGGTGTTGCTAGGGAACACCTGCTCAGCCCCATGGCCATTGTACTGTGGAGTCCCGCAGGGCTCAATACTGTCCCCTATGTTGTTTAACATCTACATGAAGCCATTGGAGGAGATCATCCAGAGTTTCAGGGTTCAGTGCCATCTGTATGCGGATGATGTCCAACTCTGTCACTCCTTCTTGCCTGCTGTTCAAATCCTGAACCAGTGCTTAGCAGCTGTAACTGACTGGATGAGAGTGAACACATTGAAATTGAATCCAGACAAGACAGAGGTCCTAGTCAGTCCCAAGGCCAAACAGGGTCTAAGGTTACAGCCTGTGCTTGATGGGGTTACACTGTGATGTGGCGGCAAAAAAAGCCAATGGGATTTTGGCCTGCATCAATAGGAGCATAGTGTCTAGATCTAGGGAAGTAATGCTATCCCTCTATTCCGCTTTGGTTAGACTACACCTGGAATATTGTGTCCAATTCTGGGCACCACAATTGAAGAGAGACATTGACAAGCTGGAATGTGTCCAGAGGAGGGTGACTAAAATGATCAAGGGTCTGGAGAACAAGCCCTATGAGGAGCGGCTGAAGGAGCTGAGCATGTTTAGCCTGAAGAAGAGAAGGCTGAGAGGAGATATGATAGCCATGTATAAATATGTGAGAGGAAGCCACAGGGAGGAGGGAGCAAGCTTGTTTTCTGTTTCCTTGGAGACTAGGACGTGGAACAGTGGCTTCAAACTGCAAGAGAGGAGATTCCATCTGAACATGAGGAAGAACTTCCTGACTGTGAGAGCCGTTCAGGAGTGGAACTCTCTGCCCCGGAGTGTGGTGGAGGCTCCTTCTTTGGAAGCTTTTAAACAGAGGCTGGATGGCCATCTGTCAGGGGTGATTTGAATGCAATATTCCTGCTTCTCGGCAGGGGGTTGGACTGGATGGCCCATGAGGTCTCTTCCAACTCTTTGATTCTATGATTCTATGATTCCCCCTGAAGGTGCAGGTTCGCAGCTTGGGAATGATTCTGGACTTATCGCTGAGCCTAGAGCCCCAGTTCTCGGTGGTGGCCAGGGGAGCTTTTGCACAGTTAAAACTTGTGTGCCAGCTGCACCTGTATCTTGGGAGGTCTGACGTGGCCACAGTGGCCCACACTCTGGTTACATCCCAAATAGATTACTGCAACGTACTCTACGTGAGGTTGCCTCTGAAGACTGCTTGGAAACTTCAGCTAGTCCAACGCTCGGCAGCCAGGCTGCTCATGGAAGCAGGGTACAGGGAGCGGACAACTCTCTTGCTACAGCAGCTCCACTGGCTGCCTATTAGCTTCTGGGCTTGATTCAAAGTGCTGGTGTTAACCTATAAAGCCCTAAACGGTTCTGGCCCAGTTTACCTGTCTGAACATCTCTCTCTCTATGAACCATCTAGGACTTTAAGATCATCTGGGGAGACCCTGTTCTCGGTCCCACCACCATCACAGTCACGTTTGGTGGGGACAAGAGATAGGGTCTTCTTCGTGGTGGTCCCTTGGCTGTGAAACTCCCTCCGTAATGAAGTTAGATCTGCCCCCTGCCTTCTGGCCTTCTGGAAGAAACTTAAATCCTGATTATGGGATTAATCATTCACAGAATAGTTTGTTTTACTGGGAAGACAAGATTTTATTGGACTATACTTGGACTGTTTTGGATAAAGGTTTTAATATGGTGATTTTAATCTGGCAAACTAGTTCTATTTTTAACTATTTTATATAACTATTTTATATATATGTATATTTTAAACTATTTTAATGAATATGGATGCATTTATTATGTGTTTTATATTATGTTTGACATTGAAATGTTGCCTGTTTAGAAGCCATTTTGAGTTCCTCCTCGGAGGTCGAGAAGGACAGGGTATAAATGTTTGAAATAAATAAATAAATAAATAACAACATAATAAAGGGGTTGCATACACTGAATCATCTGAAAGCAAAAGTGTTACTGTCTCAGCCACCCATGTGGAAAATTTTGGATTTTGGAGTACTTCAGATTTTGGAATTCCTGATAAGAGATACTCAACCTTTGTAATTGACACTTACTGTGAAAAATTTTAATACCTCCTTCTCTACAATACAATTATTTTCAGTAATAACCGCTTTGAGTCTCCCTCGGGATGAGAAAAGCGGTATACAAATATTGTAAATAAATAATAATAATGAAATGAAACAAATTATAACAATGCCCAGAGAAGAAATTCAGACAGTGGAAATTCTGTTTTATTAGACCCATGGTAAAGAGTCACAAAGTCTTTTTTAAGGCCCACAGTAAGCACATGCCTTTACTCAGTCCTCACTGCCAGATAACCTGGGATAATCAGACAATCTAGGATCAGATCCTGGGATAACTGGGTTCTGTGAAAGGGCTGTAAGACCAGAGGTCGTTTTCTGTAATTTATCTCCACTTTTTAATGAATGAGATTACTTACTTAAAAATAAATTAAATCTTTAAATCTCAGTCAGTTAAAACAGGTAGAATGCTTAGAACATGAATTTAATCTGGCCAAATAGGAGCCCTACATATGAGTCTTTCACTACCCTCACCCCCATTATGCAAAATCTCCATTGGACTCACCATCCTGAAGGGAAGAAAAAGCACTGAAGAATGAAAATGTAAACTCACATTTAAGGACAAACACAAAAGAAAATGTCAGACCACTAGTCCACCTCTCCTAGTTTTGTCAACATTAGCTGGCATAAGCACAGGAACTTCTCCAGCCCTACCTAGTGGTGCCAGGGATTGAAACTGGAATATTCTGCATGCAAAACATTATCTCTACCACTTTTCTACACCAGGTCAGATTATCAATCCCTCTTGGCCAGAGTAGTTTGTTCCATTTGCCAGTTGCTCTCCAAGGTCTCAGGCAGAGACTGATCTTTTCCATTGTCTGCTTCCTGATCAAGAACTTGGAAACATTACTTTCTGGACTCAGCCTTTCTGTTCTCTGAAATAACATGGCCATTGTCCATATTGGCTGAGGGTTTTGTTGTTGTTGTTAAAACATAATATTCCCAAACTCTGCCCAGATCCTTCTATCAAGATATTAGCGGATGACCCTAAAATATTTTGCATCTAAAGCATTGGCTCTACCAATGACATGAAGTTATTTCAACTGTGGGAGGAGTGCATACTAACATTGTCCAATGTCATCTCCAAGAAGCAACAGAAGCAACAACTACAACAACTGAGAATAATTTACTAGGGAGAGTAACCACAAAAACTGTAACTAGAAATGTATAGAACATATGTTTTCTGTTGGTGGTGGCAGTGTAACCTAGGGGAAAAGGAACTCAGGCTTCCTCTTGGTATTTCTTACAATCCTGATGATGCATTCTAGCATAGCAATTTCTAGCAATCCTGATGATGCATTCTAGCCATAATGTGTAGCAGCTGTTATTTAGGTCAGCAGTGGGAAGGATTCCCACTGCTGCCTGTAAGTTACAGGTGTGGATCCATAGAAGGCACTCCTTGGTCCTATTTTAAAAATAAACACATTGCCATCTGTGTGGATGTCATTTCTATTTGAACATAAACACTTATTCCATTGTCTCTTTTCACATCAGAAACAGAATGCAATATCCTTTCAAGAAGCATACGCTTAGGAAGTCACTAAAATCTGGCCCAAAATTGCCTTACATTGTAATTAAAAATATATTTTTTGAAGACAATTCATTTCAAGTTGTTTCAGCATTTTCCTAAATAGTCTGCTCTTCTGAATTGAGGCCAAGAAAGCAATTATTTTGTCAGTCTCTATATTCATGGATATGACTTTTTAAGCAATCTGTAGATGCAGGTTTACTGACAGAATTATGAAAAGCCTTGGAAGGGATTCCACAAACATTTCAAAATAGCTTTTCAAGAGCCACAACAAGATGAAAGTAACAGCAAGACAGATTCAAAGCACTGTGTTGCATATTCATTTTATATATTAATATGTGTTTAGCTCTACAGCTCTGACCAAAGCCAAATTGCCTTGCCTGGGCAGCTGATTCTAGAATATGCCTCCCACCCTTACAGCTACGAAGACTGGCAAAATCCACTATGGAATCCATTGATACCAGATTTTCCCTGTTCTGAAGGGATGAGATCTTTGCAATGACAGACGGCCTTGTGTCAACAGAATCTGTGGCCGGGTGACAAGGATTTGCTGCTCTCACATTTTATGGAGATGTTTACATATGTTCCTGTGGAAAATATTGCATTGCTTTTGAAAGTGATGGATGATGATGAAAGAGGTGCAAATAAAAAAGTAGAAAGAGACACACTTTTATGCATACAAATATGTAGAAGTGGTTTCATAGTAGTATGTTTGCAGAAAAAAGCATATTATTTTGTATATTATTGTCTACCCCAAATCTATTAGTGTGGAAAACAATTCAGAAAGGGTGCTGTGCAAATGACAGACTAGATGAGAGCACAGCACTGCTGAATTATGTGTGGAGCAGATTATGTTAGATTTTAACGAGTTGTTCCTGAAATTCTGTCCAGTTTGTCTGTTACTCAAACAATAATCCCAAGAACCATTCAATATTCAGTACTACTTTTGTGTATTTGAATCAATGGGCCTATTAACAACATCAAAATAGCATTGTCCTTTCATGTTATAGATGTTCATTGTTCATAAGCATTTTGTTTGTTCTCCAGGATGCTCCTCCAATCCTTCCATAAATGCTGCTGTTAATGCGGTTCTTGCTTTCTATCCATCTCTCCAACCATGACTCTTTCCTCATGCATAAATACAACACACTCAACTCCTGGAATGATTCCATCAGTGTTGCCTCTGAAAAATTCTGCAGATCTCTTGGTAAGACAAGTGGACAAACATCAGCATGCTCAAAGAGAAAAGACCACCATCATCAACTCTGCTGGACTGGCCATGTTGTCCGAATGCCCGACCACGGTTTTCCAAAGCAGTTGCTCTACTTCCAACTGAAGAATGGAAGGTTGGTGGACAGGAAAAGAGATTTTAAGATGGGTTTAAAGCCAACCTTAAAAACTGAGCATATACACTGAGAACTGGGAAGCCCTGGCCCTTGAGCATTCTAACTGGAGATCAGCTGTTACCAACAGTGCTGTGGAATTTGAAGAGGCATGAATGGAGAGAGAAAGGGAGAAATGTATCAAGAGGAAGGTGCATCAAGCTAGCCCTGACTGGGACTGCCTTCCATCTGAAAACCAATGTTCTCACTGTGGAAGAACATGTGAGTCAAGAATAAGTCTCCACAGTCACCTGCGGACCCACCACTAAGACCCTATGCTTGGGAGACCATTCTACTCGAACATGAGTGATCGCCGATTATGATGATGATGAAAGATGTTATTGAAACAATCATTTGGGGGGTTTCCCTTAATTTTGTTGTAGTTTCCCCAGTTTATGAGGCATGCTGCTGTTCTATTTTGGATTTTATCACGTAAGGTAGGCAGCTGGACCATCACCTTTCATGATGGTCCCCATCACATGATGCCATGGGTATTTTGCTATCCATTTACCTCCCCATCATGATTCTCCTGTTAACAGGTAATGCTCACCAATAGCTTCCAAACCCACAATGTTCCTATCACCTACCATTGTGCAATGGACCCCTTCAATTTCTGGGTTGGGTTTGTCCTCCTCCCTCTCACTATCCCTAAGCTGGCTGTTTGCTTTTTAGTTTATACTTTATATTTATATTTGCCTTTTTAATTGATTGAATTGTGCAATTGTGATAATAATGGTGGTGGTGATGATGATGATGATGATAATATAAAGGAACTGCCATGGTGCAGGAAGGTGGAGTTATAAGGGTGTGCAGAAGTGCAACCACAGAACCACATAATGGCAAATTGGTGCAGTTGTCTACTGAAGTGGTGGTACTGGGTCTGGAATGGTGCTAGACCTTGAAGGTGTTGGACCTGATATGTCTTCATTATCTCTGCTAAAGTAACTGTAATGGAATAGCAAATTTGTGTGAGAAAGTCATTCAAATATGCTGCTAATTCATTTACTCTGATGACTGCAATGTCAAAAGCTATAGCAGCGTCTGTGGCGGGGGGTATCTACACTATTCCATCATTCTGTCATCAACAGGTCCTTTGCAGTAAGGCTTCTAGGACTGTGGCCCCATCTACACCGACCATTTTCTGCACTTTAATGCTAGCTTCAAACTATGGGCAACAAACTCCCACAAAAATGTGTGAAAGAAAGTCCTTAATGCACATCAGTGCTCTGTGATTTATGTAATCACTACCCAGGCTTGGAACTGGTTCCAGGATTTCCTATGCAACCATCTGCACAATGAAAGCACTTTCTTCAATACCTGTTTGAAACTGAGTTAAATGGTCAGTGTAGATGGGGACAGTATCTCTTTGCTTGAAGCACAAAAATTGATCTGGAAATTCTATGGGAAAGCCATAGCTGAAGTAAAGAGACAGAAATATAAGTTGTGAGGAATCAGTGCCATGTTCAGTTGTCTACTGAAGTGGTAGTCCCCTTGCACAAGTTTCTCTTGGGACTTTCTCAATCTTTATTGGTTATAACTTGAGAGTATAATAAGATACTAAATCTTCTACAGGCAGTGAAACAGATGATCAAACTCACAAGGGACACCCTGTTAGGCTTTTTCCAGCACCAACTAAACATATTAATCCTTGTCACTGTTTTCAGAGATGCTGTGACAGAAATAAACCTGTACTGTAACTTGGCCCTTTTAATGAGCTTCTGGAGGGGAGGGCTCTCCATTCAGCACCTGAAAAACACAACAAAACACCTTTTACATTAAAGATGTGAGGAGGTTCACTGCTGGCTAAATATGTACACAGAAGTTTATAATCCACCCGTGCAGAGCCAGATGGGAAGCCAGAGAGCAAATTCGGATTCTGACATGAACTTCACAGACCAATTATCTACTTGGAATCATGGGAGTTTAACAAACAAATACTAGCCCCTGCTGAGCTCTTTCAGTCAGCAGCTTATGGGTGATTCAGTTGCATCCGAGGCTTTTAGACTGATCAATTCTTAATCACAAAGCACCAAAAAATTATTCTCAGGCTCTTGTCAGTTTCTTTGGACACCTTTGTTTTGAACCTGCATCAAAACAATCCTCCCCTGCCTACCACCTCCCCCCAAGAACTGCAGACACTGTTTTTATTGACTCCTTACTTGCAAAATGTTTATAGCTTGTTAATTTATATTTACCCCTTTGCTTATGCCTGCAAATCAACATCACTTAGCACAGTTTGGTTACACTTTGTCCAAAGGAAATTACAGCAGGTTGCTATAGGGCTAAAATGGAAGAAAGCTGCGAAAAATCGATATACTGATGATTAAATAGATCGTCGCAAATTCACGTCTGTAAGCTGTAGCTTGGAGACATCAGTGTGACACCTATCTGGCAGCTAATATGCTTTCAGGCAGTTGAGGAACATTTGAGAAGAAGGCAAAATACAATAGGAAATAGAACAAGCAATTCTAAAACCTTTTATTTACATATATGACACACACAACATGGAACTTTCATTTTGCCCTTTGGCATAATTTATAATAATTTAAATAAGGTTTTTTTATTTTTTTTAAGTTGAAAATAAACACTAAAGGGATTATTGTTTATTATTTGAGGTTCATTGTTTGTTGGTTTGATGGTTGATCTTATATTCTGTTATAATGTTGTTGTTTTATTTTGTTTTATGCTGCTGTTTTTATATGTTATATTTTAACCATGTTTGTTTCAGGCTCGTCCCCATGTAAGCTGCCCCAAGGCCCTCTGGGGAGAAGGAGGCGAGGTATAAAAATAAAGTTGTTGTTGTTATATTGTGATTTGATGCTTCATTTATGAGCTGTTGAATTACTATTCACCTTGACACATATTTTTACCTCTCCCAGTACTGATTCCTGTTACAAATATTTGAATACATACTGTTTTCTTTCTTGGTAAATTTCAGGTGTATGGTGGTTTCTTGTATACCATCAGCATTAATTAAAACACAAACAGCTACTGGTACATGTTTCTTAACATTATAGTCCAGAAAGGAAAATATTTAGTGATAATCTCACAATGTTAAAACAGGTGATAATAATCTGTCTACATTAATATTTTAAAAATATTAATAGTAAACACACACTATATACTGTCCTTTCAGCCATCCAAGTCTCAAAAAAATTCTTTGCGAGTGAAGAAATATTTAAAAATGCTTTTGCAAATGTTAATCTACAGTTGGTTTAACAGAAGTACTTGGAATGAACAGAAATTGGGCTTTGATCCACCATTCAATGGCAAGCCAATGGGGCTAAAACTGAAGGATTGTTTTCGCCATTTGAATTCAGGGGGAGAAAGCCCCTGAATTCAGTTTCTATGCAGTTTCTATTCACATGAAAAGGATCTGTGTTGGACCCTTCCTCCACCTCCAAATCTCCTCAGCCAAATGAGACAAAATAGAATTGGGCACAAGCAGATTGGACCAGGCTGGCTTCGGTCCATATATTTAGGTTTAACAAGGATGTGAACAAAGCAAAAAAGAAGTTAGACCACTTGGAAAGGCCAAATGCTGGGAAGCTGCAGTATGAAGTACCAGGGCACAATGACATGGAATCATAAACACAGGGTGGCTGCCAAAAATGGCAGCCCTGTGTTGAGTTCTGTCGCAATGTGTAGAAAAACTGAGTCATTTCCTGATATCATAAAATTACGCATTTCCCTGCCCTTGCCAGGAATGATCAGTGGTATCAGTCGGGAACAAAGTATATAATGTCAAGAGAACATGAGTTTTCAGAATTTTAGTGGCAGTTCTCTATGAGTATGTGTCTGAACAATGCAGTTTTGCACTCAAAGTTCATGTAAGTGCTAGAAAATGTAGGTTGCAATGAAGTAAAATGCTGGGTGTGGGATTGGTGTGTCAAAATAGCTAGATCTAAGCATTGCATTGGATTGAACTGGTGATTCAGTGGCCCTTGGTTCTACCATATTTGTCACTGAACAGATACAGAAGTTCTCATGCCAATATATCTGATCAAAAATAATCATAAACATGCCATATTTTAAATTCTTTCAGATATATTGAAACTATTTTCCAAATAATTATTGGCTTTGCATTCACTAAGGAAAGGATGGAATTAGATGGCGAGATGAGTTGATGGGGATATGAGGAGATAATGCAGTAACCATGTGTGATAATTAAAAGTATGTTAAAGTGTCTTGTGGAATAATTTTTTAGTTGGCTAGAGTTGGAAACAAGAATTATGTTTTCTATACATAATTCATTATCTAATATATAGTACATATGTAAAAAGACCATTATGTTTAAGTGTGTATATTTCTTTAGCCATATACAAATGAGAATATAGTACACACAACATAACCTTTTAGAGGTCTACTCCAAAGTAAGTACGACTATGTGTAACCTGATTTATTCCCAGGAATGAAACCAAGGGATAACAGCCTTGTTAAACGAATGTACTTACCTTTAAAATGTAAGACAATTACATTTTATGCAATGAATAAATTAAAACTGGACACATAGTTTTAAGGGCAGAAATAACATTTTTCAGACTGAGAGTATATATGACAAGTTTCAGCTTCAGGTTAATATTTATCACTGCTGTAAGTTATAAACTCCTGGAGAACAGGGGTGGTGGAAGTATAATGGAAATGTTAACAGACCCTTAATTATAGAGGCTTGAAACATGGAACATAACAAAAAACCCTTTTAAAGTAAATACACACTGTTAACCTCCAAAAGAATGAACTTTTTGTATTCTGCACAGCAAATCAGTAAAATGAACTTGAGTAAAAACAAAAGTTGAGCTAGAGCATTTTCTTTGTAAGGAGGAAGGCATCATAAATTGAGACAAAATAATATTTGAAACATTCTCATTCTTTATAAATTGAACACAATTCTCGCACGATATAAAATAAGCCTAGCAACTTTGCTTGTGTTTCATTCCTAATTATGGCATGTACTGAGGTTTTAAATGGATTTGGTAAAACAAACATTAGCAAGTAGAGTAATTTTTTTTTAAAAAAAACCCTACGTGTGGCAAATATAAGAAAAAGCAAAGTTATATTGCTGTAAAAAAAATTCTAAGTGTATCCTTTCTATTTGTGATGCTGTAAGGCAAGGGCTGGGGATCCCTATCTATTTGCTTCTCTTGAGTTCGCCAGATATGTTGTGCTCCTGAATATGTAGTTTTCAAGATTTCATGTGAATTGTGGCATTGAAAAAAAAGTAAAATGAAGTGACAGAACAAATTAGAAGGCAACAATGAAAGGAAAAGTCTGAATAAACCAAATAAGAGGCTCCCTCTCGCCTGCCTTGCCCTTTGAGCGTACTTCTTGTGCAGATTTTTGGTTTCTCTTTGATTAAACAAGAAGAAACTGAAGGAGAATTGTAAATATTACTCCAGGACTATGCAGCAGATTATGAAAGGCTATAAACTGAGGCTGAAGTCATTAATTTGAAATGGAAAGATTGGCTATTGTTGGCAGTGCACAGTCATCTCTAAAGATCCAAAGGCTGAAATAGCATTTTTTGTGAACAATATTTTGCAATCCATTTTGTTTCCCACACACACTTGTGAAATGTTAGGACTAAATTATCACTAGGCAAACTGGTAATTGGTATTGCCCGGTAATTGGTTTCATTATATTATGCAATGGAAGAGGGGGAAAAAAGGTGGTATACTCTACCTATGTGTTTTAGATAATACGGTATTCGCAATGCTAAGCAGTCCTTTGTTGCGTTTAAGAGGAATGGCTAACTAGGCTGAACTTGCTTGAAAGGCTTTTGAAAAGATTTCTGTCCTATTTAGTAAACCCGATTATCTCACTAATGTGCAGATTGGTAGACTTCCCCCCCCCCCAATAACCTACTATATTTACATGGTTTAAATGCAAAATTTCCCTTATGAATTAATTGCTTGGTCCTCGTTTGTTAAAATATAATTATAATAAAAAATGTCACACCAAGTGAAAAGCAATCTCAGCCGATGTGGGTTTTACACTGCACTAGATCAATCCCAATACCAGTAAATGGATATTATTAAACAGCATGGGGTAGTGCAAACTGGGAAAGAAAACTTGTAGTGTACTGCCTTTGAGCAGACCTGGCTTGCATGCTGTGACAGGGCAATTGTCGACATGCTTTTTCATGCCAATCTGCAGCTTTTTCAACTCTAGATGCTATGGCAACCAGGGTTTAACAGACTAAGCAGCTAACAAGCTTCCCTGATGGAATTGTCTGCTTGTATGATTGCCTTGTCTTACTGAAAATATAAAATAGAGCGAAGACGCTTGTGGACATTTGTCAAACTGATTATAATTTGGACACTTGAATCATAATTGCCTGTTGTATATTGTTCAGCACTGACCGGCACTATTTTTCCACACTGTCTGTAGAGTACACGAGTGTGTTTTCAGTCTGTTTCCTGTGGAAATGAGAGGTTTTGGCGATTCCGAGTTGGTACATCATGGTGAGCACAGTGTAAAAAAATGAAAAGAAAACAAAAAAAGACAAAACAATCAACCAATATGATTCTATAGGGGTGTTTTGGTTTTCTTCCTTTTTATTTAAATACACTGTGGGGTGATTGAAGAATTGATAGACTGCTCTGTAAATTTTGATGTCAAATATGCAAAAGATTTTTTTTAGAAAATTATGATATTACTATGCTCCACTTTTGAATTATTTCAGTACAGAATTTGTAAACAAACCAGGTTGTGTGTTTATATATGTTACACTCCCTCTGGTCTTTTTGAGTTTAAAACTATGTAAAAACCAACACCACAAAGTCAGAAGGGATGACATAAGCCAATGGTTTGGAAAGGATGCAATTAGTCTTTATTTTGTTTCTGTGTGACAGTCAGAAGTGAGGAAATGAAATATTTAAACAAATGAGTTTATTTTGTTAGAATATACTAGATGGGATTAGAATGATGGGAAAGGCAGAGAAGGGAGAGCCCCCAAACAGGCCTCATACATTTCTGGATTAGGTCTATGAATACTGCCCTCTGGTGACACTGTGATATGTGTCACATGAAAGCCTAAGGCCCTGATAGACTTGGACAGTGCATGAGCTGTTTAAATGTGAATAGTCATCTCTATTACAGTTGAAGCAAGGGTATTTCTCAGAACGTTCTTTTCTGCTATTCTTCTTTGCTAATTTAGATATCAAGCGTGCTCTCAATAACTCAGGCTGATATTGAAATCTTAGGAAACATATCAGAGCACCATGCTTAATAATTAATCATATCTAATAGCCAGCTCATAACTGTGTTCAAGAATAGACAGTTCACAACTTATTTTGTATCTGATCTCAAAACAAGAGCTCGGATTTTGGGGTTATAGTTCTCCATGAAGCAAAGAAATTGATATATTTTTTAAAAAATGTATTTGATGATACAAAGAAATATATATATATATATATATATATATATATATATATAAGCCTTTGACAATACAAAGAAATTGATACATATTTTAAAAAATTATTAAAATATACAAATGTGCTAAACACATACAATACACATAACACACATGACCTTCACACTACAACATGTAAGACATCCCTCTTGACCACATCCTACACAAAGGTAACCCTTATCCCACACATCCATGCACCCTGCACACTGACTTCCATCCCGAGTCATTGTGGTGCCTATAACATTACTTATTTTCCCTTCTATCGTGTTTGCTCACAAATTCTTCTTGGGACTATTTATCATTCACTTCTTTGACTCTCCTTCCAGATATGCCACTGCTCATTTCCATTTCTTTAGGAACTCTTGATTGTTTTTGCCCGTAAAGTTATTGGATATCTTGGCAATTTGCATGTAATCCATTAGGTTATCTTTTCAATCCTTTTTAGTTAACACTTTTTCCCCTTTCCAATTCCTAGCAGTTATCAGTATTGCTGCCGCAAAACTGTATTGGACTATTTCTTTATCATCCCAATGGAGATCTACCCTTAATAAGACCTGCAAAACATTTTATTTGTTTCCTTAATTACTTTACTCCAAAATTCTTGAACATTCTCATATGGCCACCACATATGAAAGAAAGTTCCTCTCTGCGTTTTACATCTCTGGCACCTATCTCGTTGAGATTTATTTATTTTTGCAAGTAGGACTGGTATTGTATAACTTCTATAAAACATTTTGTATAAAGTTTCTCTAACTCACTCCGCTATTTTAAATTTGAATTCTTTCTTCCACAGTACTTTCCAGGTTTCGATATCTATAACTATTTCTAGGTCCCTAGCCCAAATGATCATTGTTGATTTTACCCTATTGTTATCCAGTTTTTCAACCAGCTTATCCTTGCAGATATTATTCATAGTAATATCTGAGATATTATAGGTTCAAACCCCCTCTCTCTTTCACATCAATTAAGTTTCTGTACGCAATCCTGGCTCTTTTCCCTGCCCAGATAAATCTGCTAAAGTCCTTTTTCTATTGATAAAATATCTTAGTGCCTTTAATGATTGGTAGATTTGGAAATAGGAACAGCATTTTGGGCAGTGCCATCATTTTTATCACCACAATTCTACACGACCAAGTTATCAATAACTTTAGCCATCAAGTCAGGTCATTTTTATCTCTCTTGTAATTGTCAAGAAATAGGTTACTGTTTTTGTTTGTGAGCCATAGACCTAAATATTTTACCTTTGCTACTAATTTACATTCTGAAATACCTTCCAATTTTATACTACTATTTGTTCCTATATTTTTTTATTAAAATCTTAGATTTGTTCTTATTGATTTTATGTCTTAATAAGTTACCATAATTATTAATTGTGCTTATGAGTTTTTTCTACTCTAAAATGGGTTAGTTAAAAACATGCCATGTTGTTGGCATATGCTCTAATTTAGAATTTCCATATTTTTATTTAAAACCTTCAATGCCCTTCTCCTCTCTTATTCTAATATTTAATATCTCTAGCCCTAGAATAAACAACAAAGGTGAGAAGGGCCATCCCTGTCTGGTTCCTTTTTGGATCTCAATAGTATTTGATAGGTGTCTATTTATGTTTAGCCTAGCTCTTTGGTTTGAGTATATTTTCCCCACTGCCCTTTTAAATTGATGCCCCATCCCATGTCATCCCAAGATCTTATCTAAAAATTCCCAGCCAATATTATCATTAGTTTTTCACATGGATAAAATGAGTGGTAAAATTGGAAACTTTTAGACATTGGAAGCCAAGCCATTTCTTATATCAATTATATAACATGTTTTTGTGTGCCTCCAAGTTGTTTCTGAATTATTGCAAACCCTAAGCTGAATCTATCATGAGGTTTTCTTTACAAGATTTGTTCAGAGGAAGTTTGCCTTTGCCTTCCTCTGTGGCTGAAATAATGTGATTTCTATGTCCTGAAGTGGGTTTTCATGGCCTACAGCCATATTTATTTTGACCTAAGCACTGGACCACTATGTCCAAGTACTCTATCACCTCACACTATGACCTGAGAGTGAATAAGTACATTGGTGGAACACTTGCCTCCATCAGCATTATTAGGCCTTCTTTGTGAGTTAGCCTATAAATAAAGTGTCTGATAGATTGAGACTGCTTCTGGTTCCCCATTTCCTCCTTGGATATCTTACTAACAGATGGGTAGAGGGGGTTGCACATTGGTGGCTATGGTGGGCCCGTAGCCACCAATCTGCTGTAGCACATGTCTAGTTGTATTTCACATGTAATAACAAAATAATAATAATAATAATAATAATAATAATAATACTTTATTTATATTCTGCTCTTCTCACCCTGAAGGGGACTCAGGGCGGATCACACCACACATACACGGCAAACATTCAATGCCAATTTTGAATAGACAATACACAGACAGAACAGAAAGGAAGTGTTGTTGACTCAGTGTCCAGCTGGGTTTTTTTGTGCCAAGGAAGGTGAGTCCAGCCACAGGGAGTACTGTTGCTCCATTCTCTATGACGAAGAGCCATCAGGGCTTCCTTTTTGGTTGCCCAGCATTTTCTAAACTTCTTTCTTTATGGCGTCGTAAAACACCTCCCCTGATTTAGTGGTACCTAGCTGTTTTCAAATTGCTTAGGTAAACAGTGAGCAGGGTTGACAGTCGACTGCTCATGCCGACCTGAGGCTTTGAACTTGCAACTTTTCGGTTGACAGATCTTTTAGTTGCTGGTGATTTATCAGTTGTATTAAACCTCCGGCCCCTAAACCATGTATGCCTAAACCAAAGTTATTTCTTCTCCCCTTTGTGGGTGAAGTTAGTCAGAAAATGCCTGGATATACCCCTCCAACTAATGAGTGACTGGGTGGGGATGGGGGGATGGGGACAAGACTGAGTTTTACCCTCCAACTGCTGTTGTGCATTTAAAGTACGGGTTGTTGCAGAAAGGGATACCCTTATGCAACATTCCCCAGAAATATGTATGCAGGTACAACAGATGCTTACACCTGCATGTATCACCAAGAAGACTTATATCTCCCAACATGCAGGGTTCTCTCAGCTCTGCTGATTAAAGGGAGAGCTCTATTTTTGAATACCAAAAAAATGATTGGAAGGACAAAAGTATATCTTAAATATAGCATGGAGGAAAATGTCTAATGGAACATTAACAGAAAACTGAGCATCTCTGACAGGCAATCTTCCAACCTTGGCTTAAACATCTCCACCAGAGCAGAGTCCTTCCCTGTCAGAGGTATTTCCTCCATTGAATAACAGAATGTAATGTAATTCTTTCAAATATCTGATGCCTTTCCACATTGCCCAAGTACTACGTTACACAATTATAGTGGTATGACTCTACTGCAACTGTATGTGCCATGAAATTATTGGATTTGCAGTATAGGGAGTTGTATTTTGAATTTTCAGCCTGAAAGCTCATGTGTCCCATCAGATCCCAGAATTCCATGGGATGCAACCCTGATAGTAAAATTGGAAACATAATGCTATAACTGGGGAGCAAGAAATGGTCCTCAGAGATTGGTTATTAGTTACTTTTAATTTGCTTGCCTGTTTGCATACTGCAAGTCGCTTCTGGTAACTTCTGGAGTGAGAGAATCAGCTGTCTATGAAGACGTTGTCCAGGGGACGCCCGGATGTCTTGCAATCCTGCGAGGAGGCTTAAAAACTTTTTAAAAAACTGTGTTTTGTTTGTTTGTTTGTTTGTTTGTTAAAAATGCAATGCAACTGTTTGGTCTGCCCCTGACATGATAAATAAATAAATAAATAGTTACTTTTAATGAGTGACACATAAGTATTGCTCATTAATTGAGAACTTGTTGGATTGTGCATTACCAACATGTTAATTTTTAATTACTTTTTGTAGCTTTAAAGCAAATTAAGACACAGTTTTAAAAATCTCCAAGATGATATCCAAATGTAATGGGCAAATGTTACTTGCTATTCTATTCTATTCTATTCTATTCTATTCTATTCTATTCTATTCTATTCTAGTATTGTGTTTGTTTATTTCTCTACCCCCAAAGGGGGACTCAGGACGGCTTACATTAGTAACAGTACAAGGCCGCTACATCACAATTACAATAATATAAACACAATAAAATACAGTCATTAAAACCAGTACATATAGCATTAATTAAAATAATGAAACAAAATCACAATGTCATCTGCCGCAATGCAAATACAACAATGTTACCTACTCTCACCACATTTTAAAAAGTGCCCATATTAATGTTATCCTCTTTTCTTTGATGTAAACAATTACTTCTAAGCTACACATGCCTTGCTGTCCGCATAGGCACACAAAAGAAGCAGGCTTTCGCATGCATTGTTCCCATTGTAATGAAGTAACAACCATGCTACAATGGGGACAACCCAAATCATTCACTAAACCCTTTAAAAGAAAAAAAAATACTGGGACACCATTAAGCCTTTTGGCATGCTTTTTGGAATGTACCAATGTACATTTCAAAAAGCATGCTGAAAGGCCTAATGGTGGCCCAGTAAGGTTTTTAAAAATTATTTTAAAGGTTTTAGGAGAGAATTTGGGGGGTGGATTTCCTTTTCACGTCTCTGAATTGTGCTTTTATTCATAACTTTACATGATTTTAATTGATGTGAATTACATGATTTTAATTAATGTTTAATTGTATGGCTTTAAGTGTATTTGTTTATTTTTATATTTATATGTATTGGCATCAAATTGATGCCTGCTGTAAGGCCACCCTGAGTCCCCTTTTAGGGTGAGAAGGGAAGGATACAAATATGTGAAATAAATAAGTAAATACTTCTATCTGTGGATAGGCAGATATTCATTGTACCCTTTGGTATATGGGAAAGCTGCCCAGTCATCATAGAATCAAAGGTTTGAATATTAAAGTTTTCAGTACAAGAAAGATTCCAAGAAACACATATAAAAACTGTTAGGCAAATTCAAAAATAAAATTGGCTCATGACAATGAAAAATCCATTTGAAAGGAGCAGCAGTTATACTTAGCAATCCTTTCCATGGGCATATAACACACACAAACAAATCCCATTGGCTGAATTCTATCCATTAGATGCCATTATTACAAGCAGAGGGGATCTACTTTATATAAAGTGTGGCAATGTACTCCATGTACTTTTAGTAAATGAAATATTCCCTCAATTCTACTTTATTGACTTCTGGATTAATTTAATTCGACAGTAATAACATCTGACTCATGCATTCTCAGGTGCCATTAAATGCTGAATTACTCACAGGTAGCCACGCAATTTACACATTTCCATCTCTGAATATTTAACCTTTAATCTTGCCTAATCTGGTACAACATTTAGTCTTGGCAAGAAACAGCGGCAGTTAATTGGGCCACACTTAGTATCTCAAATAAAAACAGTGACATTTTCAAAGAGCATACAGTGTAGCAGAAAGGTGTTGCTAGAAAAGCATGCTAAAAATAGAAAACAAAATGGTGTGTGCCTTCCTGCCGACCATTCCAGACTGCTAAACAAACATTCTTGCGCAAATGTGGAATTTTTTCACTTTTGTTTTGGAACACTATCTCACTGGATCTTTCTTTCTTTTTTCATTCTTTCTTTCCCCTAAACAGTGAAGTGATTGTGCACCAGCAAGAACAGGAGAAGAAGAGGACAGGATAAAGTTATGCAGATGAAAGGGCAGGGCTGTAGTAATACAACCAAAAGGGATTCCCAACGGGCCCTATTAAATGCTGTGTAACAAAGTGAGTGACCCACACTCTAAGACACATTAATGTATCCATGATCATCATGTACAGATCTTCAATGGCATTTTATCAGTGGGTTTGATAGACAGATCTACTTGTATTATGTGTATTTGATTTATTTATTTTTCTTTTGCATTCTGTATACCATATTTAGACAATAAAATGTATTTAAAATACTACTTTATCTGTCATAGTTCCATCTTATGCAGCTTAGAGATGTATAGTTGAGCAAAATACTTAGAATTTTCTGTTAAACCTCTAGTCCTGTACTTCAAATGTATTGAACCATGGTAGATGCCATATATAATTATGTATAAGCCTAGAAATTTTAAACAAAAATCTACCCAAAGCCTGGATTGGGTTATACATGGGTCGATGTAAGCTTAACTCTTATAAAAAGAGAAGCCATCACCTTCTCTGAGTAATTCAGCCTCCACAAAAAGGGAGTTACAAAACCTGGAAGCAGCCACAGAGAAGGCCCTCTCACATGTTTTCAGTAAACATACCAGTGTGTATATTGGGATCTAAAGAAGATAGCCTAAAGCAGCAGTTTCCAAACTGTGCTCTGCAGAGCCCTCAGGGCTCTGTGAAGCACAGTCAGCATCTCTGTGCTTTCCTCCTCCTCCTCCTCCAAATGCACGGTGGTGAGGAAGAAGGCATTGGTTGGCTGGTTGCTCCTCCACTGCTGAAGTGCACACCACAGGAAGTGCTACAGCCAAACATGGGGTGGCAAAGAAGGGTGGGAATCCTGTTGGTGGTGGGCCAGAGGGCAGGAGTGCCAGAGATGGCAAGACTCTTTGTGAAGAGCAGCTTGGCAGCAGTGGCAACAGGGGGTCCCATAGATTGTGGGCTGGAGTCTTGGGGGTGTGGCAGCAGTGCTGGCAGAGAAGACAAGGGTGCTTCTATTGTACGTTTCTGTGATTGTGATTTTCCTGCATGGCAGAAGGGGGTTGGACTCAATGGCCTCTAGGTTCTTCCACTGAAATACTGTTAAGTTTATGTTGGTTAAAATTGTTCTTCTTTTTAAATATTCTTTCTTTCTTTCTTTCTTTGCAATACAAACCAAATCTGTGCAGTGTTCATGTCTTTTTCAATTAGTTCACACATTCTCCATCCAACTGTCGCTGGCCTAGCCCATCTGTCAAATTTTAAAGCACAATGTAGCTCCTGTGGCCAAATAATTGCCAATACCTGATATATATACATTATATTTAATATATAATATAATATATAAACATTTTTAGGGCTCCACAAGAAACTTTTCCTTCTAAAAGGGCTATGCTGCTGAAAAAGTGGGAGAACCACTAGCCTAGAGGCAGGTTGTATAGTGCTTTACAGGTTCTAACCAGCACTTTGAGTTGTGCTCAGAAACAGATTGGCAGTCAGTAAAACCAGAGAATCATGTTATTACTGCAAACAGACCCAGTTACCAATTTGCCTACAGGTATCAGGGCCTGCTAACCTTTTGGACATCCTTCAAGAGCAGCATCACAAACAGTGCATTATAGTAATCCAAATGAAGTCAAATCAGATTTCCCTAAAAATGGATGTAGTTGACATAACTAACATCTGCTTAAAGTGGTTTAGTGCTCTTACCAGGGATGCTGTTAGAGTACTTATACACATTCTGAACACATGTGCTTGTAAGAGATCTAGTGATCTTGGAAGTATCGTGTTTTAGGCAAATTGGACTAAATAAGTTAAAATCACACAGAACTATCTAGAAACTTTTATTGAATGCACAAGAAAAGAAATATGCCAATAGGAACATCGGGGAGTAGCATATAGGGGCAAATGGTACCTGAAAAACACAAATAATGATATAACAATTGTTTTAGAATGTGGATATATTAATTCAGGCAAACAAACTCACAAACCTGAGAAGTTTGAGTTCATAAATGTGATGCTGTAGAGGCTATTAAGAGGGGGGAAATTATGTAGAGCACATCTTTCATGAAGAAATATGCTCTTTCCATGGAACATAAAACCCTCAACTCTCCCCAAACCCTATGATGGAAATGTGTAGAACAGACTTTTCTAATCTGGTGCCCTTCAGATGGTTAGCCATTAAGTATGCTAATTTTAGAATGGTAGGAACTGTAGTAAAAGACATTGAGGCATCATGTTGAGAAAAGACAGCAATAAAATTACATGGTAATATAAAACAATACATCCACATTTCCTGTAAAGATTCTGAGATATGGAAATGAAAGCTATTGCCAAATGATCTCATAGTAGAAATAGGCTTATCTACTTTAGCCACTCTGTGGCCAATCTGGAGCAGTAAGATCTGGACTGGCCCAGGATGCAGCCGTAGACTTTATATCCAACTGGTGGCAGTGGCAGGGTGCAGTCTACATGGTCTGGCCAGGTCAAAATGGATGTCAGCACAGGAACATGAGACAACCAAAAGCTTTCCTTCTGACCATCTAGCAGTTGCAACATGTTGATGGTGGTGACAACATAGACCTGATCTGTCCATTTTTTTCCTGCACTGATGAGTATAGGGAAAAGGGGATGGTGGTGGCAACAAAGGCCCATGTTGACAGTGGACTAGTCTGCATCAGACCCAATTGTGCTGTTCACACTATGCCCAAAGTGCATGCACAGAATTTAACCCGAAGTCCAGAGCATTCCCTGACCTTCCTTAGTGTGGGGGCAAAACTGATTTAACTCAGTTTATCCCATGATAAGGACAAGGAGTCCCTGGACATTAGGTAGATATCCACAAACAACTTTTTAGCCACTGTGGGTTTGGAGGTTCATGTAGACAAGTCCTTAATGACACCAGAAAATTAAATGGAAATTACATTATGATTGCTGTTTTTCATTAGAAAAGAATTTTGATTGCCTCATTTTTTGATGTCTACTTGTTTAGAGAAAGAAATTGACAATCTGAAATTACAGTACAGTAAACCATGGACTTTTTTTTGACAGTGTGAGGACCTTCTAGGACTTGTGGTTAATGATGTATATAGCACAATACATTAATGTTATTTTAATGCGTTCAGTGGTATGCAGTAATTAGACACAGAGGGATTCTTTTTTGGAATGGTGTGATGAGGTGGTCAATTACCTGTACTATCTGACAGCAAGTTGCATGCCTTGTTTAACTTAATAAGTACTTTCTGGAAAGAGGCCACTGCAATGCATATGAATTGCATTGGATAGGTTGCCTTTCTTTATTGCAAAAGAAAACCCTAAGATATCAATTAATCTAATTTGTTTGGAATACTTTATGTTTTACACATCACCAGATTATTTTTCCCCACAAGAACATACTGTAAACCCAAGTGTGCATTGTACATTCACATTACAGAAACCATGTAAATGTTCTACAAAAACACATACATTAGATAGGGACAGGTCATTTCTAGATATTTAATCAAGATAAGATATCAGTTGGCTTAACCAGTATTTGCCATGGGCCTAAGTTTTTAAATAAAGATAAGTAGGAAACAATTTCTGAAGAAATAATGCATGTAGAATTATACAAAAATGTTGCTCAGGATATTTTTCTTTTCTCGATTAGATTTAATGAATAGATAGACTTTTTTTATTTAGTGGTACCCAACCATTAAATGATACCATCATTTTTTCCTACCCAAATAAATTCATATTCCTGTCACCTACTAACTGTACTGGAAGATTTGAAACATTATTCATAATTGAGATTTTTTACTGAATATCTTTTAAAGATAAATTTGTTTTATTCTTTCACCCCACTATTTAAAAGGATTTTCACATTTTTATCTTCTAAGGAATTGTCAATGAGAAACTTAAACTGCATAGACTATACATTAAAATCACTTTAGTTTTTAAGCTGTCACGAACTGTTTCAAAAAATGCTAAGTTGCTATTGTTTAATGTCTGTCATTTTATAATGCTTTAGAAGTTATCTATCCTGTAAAATTATTAACTGATGCTAAAATTGCCTTGTAAGTATTAGGACAATAGCAATTTTGTAGCAGCTGGGACACTGCCAATGTAAGATAAGTACATTTTGCTCTGTAGATTCATAAAGTGCTTTGAAATGGTTTGTAACTGATGGATGGATGCATTTTCTAAGTGTAGAAAGCAATATTTTGTAGAAGGAAATGGCTTGAAAGCTGACACACATGCATGCAAATGCCATTCTCTTCAGTAAGTAATTTGCTTTTTCTTTCAAAAACATAAATGGCATAGTTAGACACATTATTTTGTATATTGCACATAACAATACAAGATTCACAAAAACAGCAAGTACAAAACATTTCATATTGATAGAGGAACCCGTGGCTGTAGTATATGATTAGCATAAATGTATACACACTGAAGTAATGCCTTCAGGATTAAAAAAGTGAAGCTGAACAAGAAAAGTTCTTCTAACTTCCAGAAATGAAAATATTGATTTGAATATGTATCTCTGTGCCTGCATGCATATTTCTTGTTGTGATTGCATGTTTATTGATTTTAAGGAAGTCATTAGATTGAAACCCACTAAAGTTGATTTGCCAACTCTAATTCAGATTAAAGTTTTGTTTCAGTAATTAGATCAGGTGATGAATCAATCCAGTTCTCATGAGTAGTTATGTACCCCTTTTCTTTTATTTCCTTCCAGCTTTATCCTCCTTCTGGGGTAACACAAAGAAAAAAAGGGTAATGATCTAGGGCGCTTCCAGACAGCACTAAACAGTAGGTCTGGGCGGTTTCGTTTCGTTAATTCGTAATTCGTTAAAAATTCATTATTTTTTTTATAACGAAGCGATAACAAACCATTCTGGAGCAACTTAAAAACGAAACGAATTTTTAAATTCGTTTCGTAAATGCTTCGGATTCGTTATGTATTCGTTTCATTATCGGTTTGAGGTCGTTTCGTTATTATTTCTGCATGTCTGGGGCAAGTTTTATAGTTGTTTTTTGTTTAATTAGTGAAAAAAAATTATAATATTACACCAACAGTCAACAACAGAGGGAGAGGGAAGCTTCAGAAGTTCCCCCTGTCCCATTTGGAGGTTTTTTAGTGTATTGTGCGGTCGCGTCCGCCATTAACGAATCGATTCGTTATTATTTCGTATTTGTTTCGTTAATGTTTTGTAATTTTTTTTACATTTACGAAATTTTGTAAATATCGAACTTTTTAAAAGAAAAAATTCCGAATTCTTTTAAATATCGAAACGCAAAACCCCCCAAAAAACGAATCGATTTTAGAAACAAATTTTTCCGTTGTTACCCAGGCCTACTAAACAGGGACTTCAGAAGAGGTCCACATACAGGCTTGTTGGTCCTGGGATTTCTGCCTCCATTGACCAGACTTGTTGCTTTGCTGCAAGATTTAAAGGTGCCCAAGGTGGTCGCTATGGGACTTCCACCAGAAACCTTGGCAGTTTTTTTTAAAATCCCCAAGATGTGGATATGAGGATATGTAGAGGTCCAGATATGTGGATCATTGCAAAAGTTCCATTCTTTGTCTTGGCCAGAGAAACTGTACCCTCCACACTTTTAATTAAGTTTCTGGCACTCAAACAAAGTTTTTGCTTTCTACTCAAGTGTCACCTTCTTTTAGAAACTGACCAATCAGGAAGAAACGTAGATAAAAAAAATCTTGTGATTTCCAGTTGCAGGGACATACAGACATTTGAAGATGCAGATATTCGGCTCAAAACCACCATATTCCCACTCCTGGAAATCTTGTGTTTTTTGCTTTTTGTAGTCATTTGTTCCATGTTTGTAGGGAATGGTGTCTGGCCACCATCCTGTTTGCTGCAGAAGCTCCTGGGATAAAGGTGCTGTCTAGACGGACCCCTTCTTAAAGGTGTTGATTTATTAGGTGCTGAGAATTGATCCAGACCCTCAGAAAAGCATATGAAAGAAAGAAGACAGATATCCATGAAAACTAGAACATCAAGAAGAAGACATGCCATTTTTTTTGTTCATCTGAAGATATGACTTTTTCCTATAAGGAAAATGAAAAATGCACCTGTAGAGATGTGTTCATTATAAAGTGTTATTTATAATGTGTTTAAACTGTATTTATAATGTTTATTATAGAGTGTTTAATGTACTGTGTTTAAACTGCATTTATGTATTACATTTATTGCCATGGCCTAGCTGTGAGGGATAGGTTGCCATGGTGACAAGACAAAGCCTCAGAGAAGGTGGGCGGAGCTTAAGGAGGAAAAGGTTTGGAAGTGGCAGTTAAGCTCTAGTCCGGTGGACGAGACCCGGGGAAGAGGAGAGTCAGTTAGGGCTCTGTGGTTGTGAAGCTGTGAGAATTCAGCAGTTCTTAGAATTTGTGAATATTTCTTCAGCAAGAGAACTGAAGGTGTTACCTTGTTAGATTACTTAGGTTAAAGAATCTAACAGAGGGGGTTTTAAGGATCGCCAGTAAGGAAAGACTGGTGATCAGTGGTTTGTTCCGAGTATAGGGCAAACAGTGTGGACATTCACAATAGGGAACTCTGAAATAGTATAAGCACTTCACTAAAGAAGGAGTTTGTAGATTTGTAACATTCAGAAGGCTGAATGTATCTCAAACCAGCCATTTTGTAACATCAAGCCTTGTGCCAAGTTCAAACTCTCAAAACTGCAACAATTACGTTCTGTTAACAATAAAACTTGTTCTCTTTTTATTTCAAACCTGCCTCCTCCATTGCTGTTATGCTTGGTGCATTCCACACTACCAAAATCACCTCACAACCCAACTAAAGATAATCAGAGACATAAACCAGCGTCTCTAAACATATTGGTGGCAGCTTAATAGATATTTAAAAGAAGGTTCCTCACAGAATATTGGTGGCATTAAAGAAGATTGATGATTCCTCACATAATTATTGGTGGCATCTAGTGAGATTAGCGCTGTTTCTTTACATTATTGTTGACAAGCGGTGGGATTAACGCTTCTTTACATTTTTGGTGGCAGACGACGGGATTCGTGTAACAACTAATCGAGTGCCTTAAGTTTAATTTTAAAATAAGTTGTGAGGTAAAAGTTGCTGAAAAATGGCTACCAGGCGACAGAGAAAGCTGGCTGAAGAAAGAGAGGGAGACCAAGAGGAAAGTTCGGGCTCTGAGGCAGAGACAGAGTTAGTGCCTATGTCAGAAATGGCTTATAAATACAAACTGGAGATAGAGGAAAAACGATTAGAGATGAGACGATTGGAGATGGAGGAAAAACAATTGGAGATGGAGAGAGAGGCTAAACAAAGAGAGTTTGAAGAAAGACAAAGAGTGAGAGAATTTGAACGGGAGTTAGAATTGAAGAGAATGGAGTTTGAGCTAGAGAAACAAAGATTGACTTTGTCTCAAACATCCAGTGATGTTCAGGAAGGGAGATCTGGAGGGGATACCCCAGATTTGATGAAGAAATTCCCAAAATATACCAAGGACGATTGTCCAGAGAAATTCCTAATATCTTTTGAAAGATGTTGTCGTGATTTTGGAGTGGCTAAGGAAAAATGGATGACATACCTTAGGCCACAGATAAGTGGGAAACTTTTGCAGATTTATGGACAGTTGCCTGAAGAATCTTATAGAGACTATGATCTGTTTAAGAAACAGATTCAACAAGAGTTTAGATTGACTCCGGAATATTATAGATTTAAGTTCAGATCCTTAAAGAAAGATAAAACTCAAAGTTTTGCTCAGGTGGCCTCTAGATTGTCTCAACTGTTTGATAGTTGGATAAAGACGTCTGAGGTAGAAGATTATCAACAGCTGAGGGAACTTTTGAAATTGGAACAATTTTTCCAATTAGTTCCTTATGAAATTCGTTGGGTGATTCAAGATCGCAAGCCATCAACGATTGTAGAGGCAGCGGGTATGGCGGATCAAATAACAACCTTGAAAGAAGGATTCAAAGGGGAAGATCTGCCAAATGACAAAAGAACAAACAGGCAGCCATTTTATTCACAACAAAAGCGCCCACAGCAAGAAAAGGGTGCTGACATAGAAGACACCCCCTATAGGAGGCAGAGTGTAATAAGACCAACTGCTCCTGAGGTAAAACGACGGTGCTTTCAATGTGGAGAATGGAATCATTTAAAATATCAATGTCCCTTGTTAAAGAAGGAGAAAACAACCCTCTTTGTGAATAAAATGAAAGAAACACCAAGGGCAGAAGCAGATACTGTTTCAAAGGAGAGTTCAAGCTCAGAGCCTCAAGAGAAACAATGTCTGTTTATCCTGTCAGGCAGCCCATCTAAGGACTACTTAGAAACCATTTCTATTGATCACAAAGACAGGAAAGGACACAGAGATACAGGTTCCGAAGTATGCATCGCGCACCTTGAAATAATACCTCAGAAATTCCAACAGCCAACCTCTGAAATAAAATTAAAAGGTTTAGGTCCCGCGATCCCAACACCCGTGGTGACCTTGCCAATAGAATATAAAGGATGGAAGGGTATGTGGGATTTTGCAGTCAGTCCTGACATACCATATCAATGTTTAATTGGAAATGATTTGGCTGAGGAGATTAAATACTGTAAGATGGCGTGTGGGGAGAAAGAATGCAACAATGAAAGTCCTGAACAGAAAGCCCTGTGTTTTGCCATCCAACAAGATGGGGATGAGAGCCCAGAAGCCAGTACTACAGTTGCTGAGCTTGTTAAGAAGACGGGAGGAGTTGAGGAGATTCGACAGGAACAAAGAGCAGAAGAACAACCCTATAGATTTATTGCTGAAGATGGTGTTCCAAATATAAAGTCAGAAGTGTACAGCCAGAAGAGACCATGCAAACGAGGAACAAGCCCTGCAGCAGAGCCGATTCCAGTGGCTGATTATTTGAGAGCCAGTGAAGAGAGTATAGAAACAATAGGTCTGGAAAGACAAGTGATAAACTCTGAGGAGAAAGAGGAATCCTTGACCTTAAAAGATGTATTTCCTTCAGCGCCACATAAAGAAATTACCTCAGCCGAACTTTTTGACAAAGACAATAAAATAAAAGTAAAAGGGAAAGCTAAAGGAAAACAAACTCTGGATGTGACAGTAGAAGCTGATGCGAGTTCAGAATATCCAGGGGTCTTTTGTGAAACAAAGATCCATACATCTGAAGAGAAAGTAAACAGAAAAAGAAGATTTGGCCATGTGTCGGAAGAGAGATCTCCTTTATCCTTGAACGGAGAGGAAAGAGAGAATAAAAGCCAAGCTGATAGACTGACAAGAAAACTAATATGCACAGACTATATTGGTGATGATAAAAAGAAAAAGCTGCAATTTCTAGCTTTGGAAGTTTGTCCAGATAGCAGTGATGAGCTTGCCATGAAGAAGGACAATATTCGTGTTCGTTCTTCCAAGGACAGTGAGTTCTCTTCAGTGCCAAGAAAAGATGCTCGAGGAATTCCAGATTATTCACTACAACCTGATGCTTCATGGAAGCAAGCCATTGTTCAAGCCCTGAAAATCGATGGAAACAAAACTGTTCCTGATAATTGGAAGGTCAGACAAAAGAAGAAACCTAAAAAGAAGAAACGAAGAAGTGGAAGAAAGAAGCTAAAAGATCATCATAAAGAGACATTGCTGTGGACAGTTGGTCCAATACAACCGAGGTTGTGTTTGAACCATGGGACATTGGACACTAAGACATGTCAATGATCAAATGTGGGAGTTTAACTATTGTGTGGGCTATTAACAAAGTGGGACCATATGTATGGAAAAAAGTTGTGGTATGGTATATAGATAAATGTCTTGTGAATTGACCAGACTGGGTAGAGAGTCAATTGTGTATGTTGATGGGATGGAAACACATTTGGACAAGGGTGGTTTTATTCAGGTAAGCTATATAGATATAGGTTTAGTGTTAGCCTGTTAGTTTCATTGGAAAGTGTTTCATCAATACTGATTCCATGGAAAAGGATTTAGCTTTTAAAATCTAATGTATGTGTAATATAGTATAAAATAGTATAGTATAATATTTAAACAAAATGGGTATACTGTTTTATTATAGACTTATAAAATATATGATGTTATTACAGTGGTGAACTGTATATGTTCCATACCATAGATATAAGATATAATCCCATTATAATAAAGTGTGGTAGGTATATATGTTTTACAATAGGCAATAGATATTTACGAATATATATATAAGTATAAAAATGTGAGACTTTGATACCACATCCATAGATGATACTAGAATTTCATAGGTTAAAGGTTTGTATGTATGGTAATTGAAATATACTTAACCATAATATGTTTCCCTTTCAGAATTGATGTATATGTATATATTGTTAAATAATATGTGAGATTATTTTTGCTATTCTAGGATTAAGAAATATACAAAAATAATATTTCTGGGGAGGAAGGTGTAGAGATGTGTTCATTATAAAGTGTTATTTATAATGTGTTTAAACTGTATTTATAATGTTTATTATAGAGTGTTTAATGTACTGTGTTTAAACTGCATTTATGTATTACATTTATTGCCATGGCCTAGCTGTGAGGGATAGGTTGCCATGGTGACAAGACAAAGCCTCAGAGAAGGTGGGCGGAGCTTAAGGAGGAAAAGGTTTGGAAGTGGCAGTTAAGCTCCAGTCCGGTGGACGAGACCCGGGGAAGAGGAGAGTCAGTTAGGGCTCTGTGGTTGTGAAGCTGTGAGAATTCAGCAGTTCTTAGAATTTGTGAATATTTCTTCAGCAAGAGAACTGAAGGTGTTACCTTGTTAGATTACTTAGGTTAAAGAATCTAACAGAGGGGGTTTTAAGGATCGCCAGTAAGGAAAGACTGGTGATCAGTGGTTTGTTCCGAGTATAGGGCAAACAGTGTGGACATTCACAATAGGGAACTCTGAAATAGTATAAGCACTTCACTAAAGAAGGAGTTTGTAGATTTGTAACATTCAGAAGGCTGAATGTATCTCAAACCAGCCATTTTGTAACATCAAGCCTTGTGCCAAGTTCAAACTCTCAAAACTGCAACAATTACGTTCTGTTAACAATAAAACTTGTTCTCTTTTTATTTCAAACCTGCCTCCTCCATTGCTGTTATGCTTGGTGCATTCCACACTACCAAAATCACCTCACAACCCAACTAAAGATAATCAGAGACATAAACCAGCGTCTCTAAACATATTGGTGGCAGCTTAATAGATATTTAAAAGAAGGTTCCTCACAGAATATTGGTGGCATTAAAGAAGATTGATGATTCCTCACATAATTATTGGTGGCATCTAGTGAGATTAGCGCTGTTTCTTTACATTATTGTTGACAAGCGGTGGGATTAACGCTTCGTTACAGCACCAAATAAAATACAGCTTTCCCCATCAAGTTACTGCAGCTTGAGCATACCTTGCTTGGAATACCCAAATCCAAAATGCTCCAATATCCAAAATTATCCTCATGGTTGCTTGAGAGAGTGGCACCTTTGCTTTCTGAGGGTTCAATGTATACCAATTTTGTTTTGTGCACACAATTATTAAAAATTCCCTTTGGATTATCTGTATAAGGTGTATAGGAAACATAACTGAATATAGTGCAGACCATATTTTGTTCCCACTCTCACAGCTGACAACTTTATTTTGCGACAACATTGTATCTGTGCTATTTACCTTTTATGAACATATTTGAATGGGGAATGCCACCTATATAGCTTTTGTCTGTATATGATATTTTGTAGGAATTTGCTGTGATTTTGTCTTGCAACAAGTTTATACTGGTTTTCTTTACAAATACATTTTTAGTGGCATTCCCCCTTTTAATATCAGTGGTGGCCAAGTCTAACTTCTCTGATTTTTCTGGTGTTCAATTCAGGGTGGATTCAAAACATTGCATTAATTGACTAATATAGTTTTGAATTTGTTGTTAGAGACCATAAGGCATTTTCAATATGTGATGCAATGACTGGAAACAAATGTGAATGGTTGATTCTGACTTTAAGTTTCCTTTTGTAAACACTTATTCATATCATCTTGTACTATCCCTTTTATGTTGAGACAAGAAAGGTCTAATTCACATATGCATTTCACAGACTGAAATGCGATGACTTGCCCAAGTCATAATAAATGCAACATGCAAACACCTCCTATCACCTGAAATGAGACACATGTCATTGGAGTCAGATCATAGTTCACACATTTAGCTAGCACTCAGCAACAGCCAACTGACCGGTTATAGAACAACCAAGTGTCATAGGTGAGCCAGACCAATGCAGTGTCCATATCTTTCCAGATTACTATAAGAATACAGGTGATCCCTAATTTACAAACAAGTTAGGTTCTATGTATTGTCGAAGGCTTTCATGGTCAGAATCACTGGGTTGTTGTAGGCTTTTCAGGCTATATGGCCATGTTCTAAAACATGGCCATGTAGCCCAAAAAACCTACAACAACCCAAGTTAGGTTCTGTCGGTTTGTTCTTAAGCTGAATTTGTTTGTAAGTCAGAACAACTACATTTTAAGTGTAACTTCAGCCGTGTGTGTGTGTGTATTTATGCATTTTGGATAGCATAGGGAAGGTTTAACACACTTGTGGTGTTTGTTTTCCTGTCTGTGCCCCTGTTCAGTAGATTTCACCTAACTTTTTGTCTTTGTGATAACTGGATTTTGAAAAATTTGGCTTGTTGTGGAAATGAGGATTGGTGATAAAGTTTGAGTGGAGATACCTTTTGCCATGATAACTCTTTCAGGAGTGATTTTCCCTTTCTGGGGAATTTCTCTTATTTCCTGTTGTCTCATCCCTGTTCTTAACCATAACTCATTCATAAGTTGGATGTTTGTAACTCGGGGATTGCCTATATATAGAGAGAAATGGGCTGGGTGGAGGTGGGGGGAAGATAGCATGCTGTAGAGGTTTCAGTTTTGGACTATGAGTCTGGAGATCAGGGTTTGAATCCTTGCTCAGCCATGGAATCCTACTAGGTGACTCTGGGCAAGTCACATTCTCTCAACCTTGGGGGAAGGCAAAGTCACACACACCTCTGAACCCCCCCCCCCCCTTTGATAGGTTATCCCTAAGATATTCCTTAGTTGGAAACTACTCGAAGGCACATAACCCACACATATCAATACTACAACAAATTGTATATTACATTTTATACCTATGGAAAGCCTCAAAAGTTCCATGGATTCAATAAAGTGCCAGTGCAGAAATTAATTGCAGGATGCTTCTGCCTGTGCTGCTTTGTAGTAATGCAACATTTTTGATGTAATTATCTATCTATTGTCTATCTGTTAGGATAAAAATCATTTATTGATAACAAATCAGTATTTGCAAGGCTTGCTAAACAGGCTGATATTCTTCTTAGTGGAATACAATGGAAACATTGTCTGCAGAATCCATTGTAAACACTGCACATGGTTGCTAACAGATTTGTGTAAATGGGTGGTGTTCAGAAAACCTTTATTGTTGCCAATTTTTTTGACCCCAACATTGGGATAAGGGGACCCCATTTGAGGTTGGGATCCACATTTTAAGATGCAGTGTCCTAAACAACTTCAGATATTTCAATTCTTCTGATCACTCATCTTTTCTAGTTGGCTTAATGTTTTTCTCCACCCTTCTACTATTATCTCCTTTCTTCAGCTGTTCTTCCTTGTTGTTCTTGCTTTTCTCTTTAATTTTCCTGTGAGTTTCTTTTTTCTGTTTGGTTGCTTTTCTCCTAAATTTCTAAAAGAAACATATAATTGTAGTCCAAGTGAGCTAACGACAATAAGTAGGCTCTCAAAGAATCAATATTTACTGCATGAATAACACCATAACACTTTAATTTAAGACTTCAGTGGTTCCCTTGCAAGGTACAGGTATTATTCCGTTAAGCATCATGGAAGCAAAAAAGAGAGCTGAACAACTGTTTCGGGCAAATAATGCATCTCCGGTTAGGCCACATGAGTTGGTGTAGTAAATCCTAGTGAGGTACAAAGTAGCAGACAGAGTGCAGCAGCAGGTGAAAGACTATTATAAAGCAATTTTCAGGAGGTTTATTATAGGCCTCCAAACTAGAAAAAGGGCAAAGGATGGAAAAGGGCATTACAACAGGTTGTATATTGTAGGTTATTGTGTTTTCAACTGCAATGAACCTGATAATGAAATCAGCTGAACAAGAGCATAAAGGTCCCACACTGACAAGAAAAAAGACATCCCCGAGGCAAGCCAACATAGATGTTATAACAATAACGGCAAGTACAATAATGTAGCCTAGATTGTTACTACTGACATGGGAGAAAACAGGGGAAGCAAAAAGGAAGTTTACACTACCCAAATATAGGTTCCCAGTGTCAATGAAAGAAAAAAAATAAGTAGGGCATTTAAGTTTAGGATTCGAGGAGAAATCACTAGGATTTGTGAGAAAGTACATGCTTTACCAAATTATAGCATGCTGACACAAACTACAACATGGACATTAAAAAAGTATTTTATCCACCACAAAATTGCACAGGCATTATTGACCAAGGTAGAATGGAAGGGGGAGAACCCAATAGGTAGTGAAGGAATAGCAAACACAGACGATGTTTACATGAGGTCAGTCTTTTCTATCTTAAATGTGATGAAGAATATCCGCTATTAGACTGCATGCATTTGTTGATTCAAAATGAAAAGATACAAACTGGGTGGTTGAATGTGCATCTTTATTCCCACAGGGACACTACCCCAGTCCACACACACATGTGTGTATGTATATGTTAATGTATATGCTGGAGGATGCAAAGACCACTAGCATTGTAGCAATGCTCCTACACCATCAACTCCACTGGACTGGCCACATTGTCCAAATGCCCGATCACTGTCTCCCAAAGCAGTTAGTCTACTCTCAACTCAATAATCGAAAACGGAATGTTGGGTGACAGGAAAAGACATTTAAAGATGGGCTTAAAGTCAAACTTAAAAATTGTGGCATAGATACAGATAACTTGGAAGCTTTAGTCCTTGAGCGCTTTAGCTGGAGGTCAGCTGTGACCAGCAGTGCTGTGGAATTTAAACAGGCACAAATGGAGGGCGAAAGGGAGAAATGTGCCAAGAGGAAGGTACATCAAGCCAACCCCAACCGGGACTGCCTTTCACCTGGAAAATGATGCCCTCACTGCAGGAGAACATGTGGGTCAAAAATAGGTCTCCATAGTCACAGACGTACCCACCGCCAGCACACTACACTTGAAGGACAATCTTACTTGGACAACAAGGAATCACCTAAGTAAAGTATATGCATATGTATACACAGACACATATCATATACTTATACACACAGACATATACATTTTGGTGAGATTTCTTTCATTTAGAGCAAATCTGTGATGGAACACAAATGGAATTGATCCAGCATTTGGCATATTTGAATCTCTTACTGCCTTGAAGATTTGTAGACATTGATAAGGAAGAAGTTTCTAAGTGCATTTAATTGAATGTGCTCCCAGAGTTCTCATAATCTGAAATCCTGATAAGGCAGAATTGCAGTGTAAATGTAAAAATTCAAGTACAGAAAAAGAACTGCATTTCACTTTGCATATTGGTTTGAGAAAATGAACTTGGTATATTTCACATGAAATTCCTCTCTTATTTTAGATTCTTATACAAGTCTATTCCAACTTTTTCGTATCTGATGAGAATCCTGTTGATGACATTTACTGATAGAAATACTTTTATGGGGCTGGCTGATATTTTTTAAGTAGAGTCTGAGTTAAATCTTAATAATGCTTGCAGAAGTGGAGTTCCATCACAAAACATTGAGTAACTTGGTACAATTTTTTACAGAATTGAACAAGTGTATTCTCAGCATAAAACAGGAATGCTCAAGTCCCTGTGAAACCACAGTTCAGCAAGTACATTGCCATGAGATGAGGCAATATATTGAATGTATAAAATGTCTTCTGGCATACACTTACTTTATATACCTCCTCTACTGGATCTTAGTGTCTTCAGTTCAGAAGACCTGCCCACTTCCTGTTGCTTTTTCCATTCATTTACGTTGTTGACCAAAATGAAATCAACATGGCTGGGTACTACAGAATTACAATGCCTAAAACTGCAGTAATGTATCACAAAAGCAGCTGCCATCTGCCTGATTTTTCTTGATAACATTTCATGGGAAGAGATCCCTGCCACATTTAAGGGGGAAAACATTTTTATTTTGTTAATATTAGAAGTTTTATAGATATTTTTGAGTTATAAAAGCCTCCCATGGGGTTTACCTCAGTACTGGGGAAATGCTGCAAACTACTTTATAATTGGATCTCTTTGAGTGGGTGGCTTGAACAGTAATTTCCCCCCCTTTTACTTGCAAAGGATTTACTTTTAAAAGCAAAATGAAAATTCTGTACACTAAAACCGTATAGCCTTTCTCTTCTTATGGTCTTCCCCTGCCACTTCCTTGGACTGGAAAAAACAACCACCCAACAAACATGCATTTAAAACTGCAGCCTCAAATACTTAAACATAGTCCATTATTAAAATCCTGTTAGGTATAGTAGTTTGAGCATTGAAATATGACACTGGAGACCAGGGTTGGAATTCTCACTCAGCCATGGAAATTGGATGATCTTGTTCAAGTCACACAGTCTTAGCTTCAGAAAACATTAACTCGAGAGCCACCAAGCCCTTGTAGACAGGGCCAAAATGGAGGCACTGTTGATTTTTTTCTTGAGGCATCCAAACAACACCTCAGGTAAAAGCAAAACAATTTGAGACAAAGCAGGTAAACCCTGCTTTGTCACAAATTATTTAGAAACCCCATTAGATCTGGACCTTTCTGAAAGGCCTGGTTCTAATGGGGCATGGGCCCTGTGGGGACAGAGTACTGGGACTGCCTCTACAGTCCACCTCATTTCTTTGGGCTTCCAAAAGCCTGGAGAACCAAGGAAGCCCCCCCCCCCCAAAAAAAAAGCCTTAAAAGAAAATAAACACTTATTGTGTTGCTATTAGGACTCTCTTTTTTTAGGGGGGGGGGTTGTTGGGTGCCTCGATGCAATTTTGAAAGTTTTTGGAATTGCATGGGGACACTCACCCCAAGGAAAGCCTGGGTTTTTTGGGGAGTGTGGGGATTAAAGCTGCTTCGGAGTGGGTTTCTTAAACCCACTCTGAAGTGGGTTAAAGTCTAGTCAGGAAGTGCCCACCATTAGTCAGAAACAACTTGAAGGCACTCAGCAATTGTTGTTTTATATAGTGCCATAATTGTGCATGGTGCTTTACAAGTAAAAAAAATCAACAGAATAGTTCCATGCCCTCAGGCCTACAATCTAATTAAGACATAACACAAATGCAAAAGGTGATGGTAGTTGGAGAGGTAATAATCTAGTAGAAATAGCCTCTTTTTCTCTCCAGTTGGGTTGGAGGAAGAGCTTTTTTGTGCTCCTGTGTGCCTTCATAATGGAGCTGTGCTTGGCTCTTCATTCTCTCTGTGAACAGGGCACCGGCAGTTGGGACAGAGGTAGAGTCTGTCAACTACTTCTGAGCCTAGGCATAATGACACTGTGTCTGCCTCTTCTTCTCAACCTCCATGGCCAGGGCAGTGGCAGTTGGGATAAAGGAAAGGCCTGTCACCTGCTTCTGGGTCATGGTATGATGGGGTTGTGCCTGTCTCTTCCTGCCCTCCAAGGTCAGGGCAGTGGCAGTTGGAATAGAAGTAGTGGCCTATCTGCTGCTTCCAGACCTTGGCATAATGTACACCACTAGGGTATACAACAGAATTCACCTAGCATAAATAACCTCCTGTGCCTTTTACCAGGAACAGAGTTGTCAACTCAAGCAAGCATGAGGACAAGAAAGAAGACATTTCTATGTCCCATAGTTGCTATGCTTAGTGAAGGGGTGGGGAGCCAGAGGTGTATATATTTAAATCTATTATTTAACATCTATATGCGACCACTTGCCCGACTGGTGTGAAGCTTTGGGCTTGAGTGCCACCAGTACGCTGATGACACTCAGCTCATTCTGAGGATGGAGGGCCGGCTGGACTCCGTACCCGAAAATTTCCATCAGTGCCTTGAGGCTGTTACTGGATGGTTGCGTGCCAGCAGGTTGAGGGCGAATCCAGCGAAGATGGAGATCCTGGTGGGAGGGAGATCCAGCTGCCTACCTTGGATGGCGAGACACTACATCCGTCATCTTCTGTAAAAAGCCTTGGTGTTTTATTGGACCCACTGCTCACAATGGAGGCCCAGGTCTCTGCTGTGAGCAGATCTGCGACTGGCTCCCTACCTATCTAGGAACGACCTGGCTACGGTGATCCAGGCGACGGTCATCTCGAGGCTTGACTACTGTAATGTCCTCTATATTGGCCTTTCTTTGTCAGTGATCTGGAAACTGAAGCTGGTGCAAAATGCGGTGGCTCGTCTTCTCGCTGGAGTGCCAGTAAGGTGTCGTATCACCCCAATCCTCCAACAGCTGCACTGGCTTCCGATTGAGTACCGGATCACTTTCAAGGTGCTGGTACTAACCTTTAAGGCCTTACATGGTCTGGGGCCGGCATACCTGAGGGCCCGCTTATCCCCCTACCAACCCTAGAGATTACTCCGGTCTGAAGACCAAAATTTGCTTGCAGTCCCTAACATCCGGACTTATCATTTGTCATCTACTAGGCATAGAGCTTTCTCGATCGTGGCCCCTTATTTATGGAATGCCTTGCTGGTTGAAACTTGAACCATCTGAGACTTACTTGCTTTTCGGAAAGCCTGTAAAACTTTTCTTTTCCGGCAAGCTTTTGACGGGTGAACAACACAGACTATGTCTGTTCTCGTTGCCTATTGTTGTGTTATTGTTATTTTAAAAGCTAATTGTATTGTTTTAATCTGCTTCTGTAAACCGATCCGAGCCAAATTGGGAGTAGCGGTATACAAGCTAAATAAATAAATAAATAAATAAACAAATATATCACTTTCTTTGCTTTCTAAAAGTATATCTACTATTACACACCTTCCCTGAACAAACTCTCCAACTATCCCAATTAATACTTTTTCCTCTTACTTTTTCACCTGCTTTAAAAATGTCCCAGTTTCTTTCTCTCACTTTCCCATTAGATGCTAAAGCCAAAGTAGTTTGCCCTGAATGAGCACAGAGCAGAGGAGAAGGAGGGGTGGAATCCTGCACAAACAAAAGCAAACTGCTGTAGGCTCTCTCCTGCTTTGTCTATTCTTCTTCATTAATAATTTTTGAAATCTTGATGTTGCTTGGACTCATTGATTTCAATTGTTGCTAGCCAATTGTTGCTAACCAGCCTGAGCAGTGCAAATGTGTTAAAAGGAAGAATATAGCCCGAAAAAAACCCACAAGAACCTAGAATATAAGTTTTTATGTAAATTGATAAAATAATTTTTCATGCAGGGGCAAAATACCCCTGCATGTATGACTTAAGTCTGTCTTAAGTCAAAATGAATTTGGATGCAAAAGTTAGATCTTGATGAGATTGATCTTGATAGATTTGCATATCCCCAATTAAGCATGTAACTCATCACCTTGTTCATCTATTGCAGATGTAGCCCACATATACATTTATAAGGAGTCTGCTATGATCTATCTAATGTACCCTTTTCAATGCAAAAATACATTGCCGATAGCTATTTTAGTAAGGGCTGATATGATAGTTCTCTTGACATTTATGAAAGCAATAAAAAGCACTCCCATTCATTGTCCTCCCCGCCCCCACTCCCAGTTCTTGTTTTAGAAGAGATCAGACAAATTATTATTATTCAGAAAAAAATCTTATGCTCTGCATTGACTTTATTTGCCATCAGTGACACACACATGAAATCAAATTGGTTACAAACTTTGAAACATAATCCAGTGGTCACATGATTGACTATGTTGAATTGTATCACTAATGCAAGAAGAAAGGAAATGAGTGGATAAATGGTGACTAAATAGAAGTGGATGAGGTAACATTGGGATCAGTGAAAGCTTTTTGGTTTAATGGACCCCTCTGAACTTTCAAAGGGATGACTTCAGAGGAATCCATGCCACAGATTGCAACATTTCTTTTTTAAAAAATATTAAAGATTTTTTTATATATAAAAAAGATTTTAAAAATGGGTAGCAGGTTGATTGGGTGGATTTTTTGCCTTTTGCTGAATTTTCTTACAGTAATTCAGATCATACATCCATGAGGATGCCCCCTTTTTAAAGTAGTGCATGATTATGACTTTGTTCCAGTGCCTGACTTGCCAACAAAACAGGAAATTGGCGCTACACCAATTGATTGGACATAAAAGCTGGCTGCCTTGTGGCCAGTGATAAAGCAGACACCGAGGGCTGCTCATGAGGATAACCAGTGTTTTGCTGACAGAAAGAGAACTGAACAGTGGCAGTTTTGCATGGGAGAGCAAATTGTCCATGAAAATTTTAAAGGTGGCACAGCCATCCAAAAAAATTATCTCTCAAGTTTGTTGGTCATTTTCCCATTCTGGAAGTTATTAACCCAGTAACAGTGCAGCTACAACTCTCCCATAACTTAAAAAGAGTTCATCTGTTGTTGTTTTCTTGCAGTTTAATTAAGCCTGCCTGTACTAACTCACAGTGAAGTGTGGAAAAACCTGCCCGAACCCTATTTTGATTGATGGGCACCAGCACTTTGAAGTTAAGGACATTATGGACTCTCGATATTATTACAAAACTTTGCAGTACTTGATAAAGTGGAAACACTTTGCACAGACAGAGTGGGTGGACTATGAACATGTCAGGGCCCCATGATTACTGTGGTTGTTCCATGACAAATACCCTGAAAAACCACATTGACATCTTGTATATATCTGTTTCTCTCTTTTCTCTTTTAGGTTGGTGCATTACCTGGCACCAACTGAAATGTTTTATTCCAACTCTTAGGCCAGTTTCTTTTCAATTCCAAGACAAATCAAGATGAAAAAGCACCCTTAATCATTAAAAAATAGAGTTTTCATGCATCAGTGAAATTGCACTTTTGCACTATCACACTACAATGGTGACTTTTTTTTTTACAAATCACAATTTACAAACCAGAGGATTGCCTCAAAAAAAACACACCCATGTATTGATAAAAAAAACCTTTGGAGAAATCCTTGATGCGGATTAAAGAAATCACTACAAACAGCTCCAAAACAGACTATAAAAAAAAATAAAGATGATAACACCTAGTAAAACCCATATAGTTATATTGCAAAAAGTTTCTCTTCAGTAGAAGTGCTCATTCTCAAAGTAATGGATTGTTTTGAGGATAACATAGCTGAGTAAAAAAAAAAAGAAAGAAAACATGTATATTACTGCTATTCCTACCAAGTAAACTACTATCCTTCATTCTCTGAAGGAAGGAATGAAGATAAAATGTAAATAATAAAAGCTACCTAACTGCATGGACTTTAAAAAAAAAGATACATTAGCATCACATGTATGGTGAATAGCTAACAACCCCTGCAAATAGATCTCACCGTAAAAATGAGTCTGTGTGTTTAGAGTACAGTTCTATTTTGAAACACTAGTAAGTTATGTAGAGGTAAGAGATATTATAGTGCCATTTTTATTTCAATGTAATTTAAAGAATTACAAAATGAATTAACACTTTCACACATATATCAATTAGCAACCTAAGAAGAGTGAGCCCATCTCCTTGAATATCCCTTTGAATATCTGCAATTGTAAATTGCTAATACAGGTAGCAGGGTATAATTGGAACCCTTCTTAGTGTGAAATGGTGATGTCTTCTTTTTTAGTCCCTTGTACCTGTAAATCATAGCAGATAACACATCTTAAAACTGAAGTGACAGGACTGACGAATGAATTCACACAGCCTTAGTGTAACTCTTCACACTATGCTCCATCGAGTGTTGCAATATATGTCAATTAATATTTGCTTCTTTATCTTAAAATGGTTTGAACACATTCTGTGCCTTCAAAATCATTTCAAAGATGCTGTCACAGAGAGGAACGAATAAGAAAAACATGGGAGGTATCAATTCTTCTACATTTCTTTAGCAGTGGCTAACAACATATGCAGGTGCTGCTTCCTAGCACACTCAAAATGGATTTCCTATAATAATCCTGCTGAAAAGAATAGTGTTGGCTCCTATTTAATTTTGAGAAACCTCATCCTCAAACACACTAAACACTTTTTTCTATTCATTTTTTGTGGATAACAATATAATCCTTCAAATTGCTTTTTTTCTTTTCTCAAAACTGTGGTTAACCAGGTGACTAAAACTCAACCACTCATTCATTGTAATTTTAGCTCAATTTCTGCACTATGCTACAACAGCAGCAGCAGCAACAACAATAATAACAACAACAACCAACGAGGTTCCAGTGGGAAGTAGCTGCCATGTTAGAACAATTCCATAACTGATGTAGTTTATATGTTGCTGTAACTGCCCTTTTGTAAATTGTCTTTTATATGTGTGTACACCGCCATGAGTCGCCCTAAAGGGCTGAGAATGGCGGTTAATAAATGCATAAAATAAATAAATAAATAAATAACCTGAGACTAAATACAGATCATTATGCTGTCAAATGGGGCAGACCTGGTGATGTTATTAAACATGATAATGTAATCATCAACCACAGTTATGCAAAATGTGACATTCAAATAAAAAAATCCTTAAGCCTAATAAATGAGGAAAAACACACACAAACATTTGTAAGGGAGTGCTCCTGCCATGAGATTCTTCATCCTCATCCTGAGTTCTGGGAATGTTGTGGGTTGAAATATCTTTACAAGTTTCTTGGAATTAGACCAGTTATGATTATGTCGGAGCATCATCACATCATGACCCTGGGGCAGGAGTGTTGACTTTTGTGGGGAATATAAGGTCCTCTCCCACTATGGGATCTTTTTACCTTTAATTTTAACCCATTTGCGTAGTCGCTAAATCACATGCAGGATGCAGCTGGTTAGATTCTAAACAATGTCCAAAGATAGGCCAAGCTAGCATGCATTTATGTAGTCCAAATGAAGGCAGTAGTCAGATGTTGCTTCTTATGCAACTGATGCACTAGTTTTATATGTGCAAAAGTACTTATGGCCAGTACTGGTGCCTTCATGCTCAAGGTTGAATCCAGATGTCCACCAAATTGACAAACCTAAAATTGTCATTAAAAATGTTGCTTTATCCAACACAGACAGAATGTCTGTTTTCGACTGACCAAGAAAATCTCTGTCTTGTCTGGATTAAAGTTAGAGAGTTAAGTTTGGTCTTTGGAAGACCAGAGTTTGAATCTCTGCAGTCTTGAAAAATCTTAGGGTGACCTAGGGCAGGTCATACTCTTATCCTGAGAAGAAATTCCAGACAAACCTCCCCTGAGTCAATCTTGCCAAGAAAACAAGGCCATTTAATAACTACTTAATAACAAAGTCTACAGGACTCATATTCAATCTTACTGAAATTTTGAGGAGATATGTGCAAGATTAAAGTACCAGTGAATTAACGGACAATTGAGAAGTACAATTCTAACTCAAAGAGGCACCAGCTATAGGAGACTGGGGCTGGATCTACACTGCCAAATAATGCAATTTGAACAGCATCACATGGTAGTTCATAACATAATATAGTTCAAACTGCCCTATGCAGGTCTACGCTTACCATATAATGCAGTTAATCCTGCATTTTTGGCAATGTTGAATCAGCCTGGGTTTAGGCATGTGCCTTTTCTACTGATATTAATCTCTTCTAGCTGTTCTTGGAGAAATCTATCAGCAGAAAGATCTGGCAGAAGAACTTGAAAAGAGCAGAAGATCGGCTGGGAGAAAAGAGGTGTTAGATTCCACCTGATTGAAACCTCCTCTGGACCAGTGACACAATCAATGCTAACAAAATTTTAGACCAGGACCATTGTAGCCCTAAGTAATTTCTGAAATCCTTATGATGGAAGTAATTTGGAACCAGTCTAACTTCAATTGGGTCAAACTTGGTTTAACTGGCCCTTGGTTATTCTTGCCATTTAGTACTGTGTTCTAATAATGCAATCTCATTGGCTACTAAAAAGAAAACCTATCTAAGCTCACTGAGATTTATTGTCATACAAGTTGGCCTAGAATGGAAGACTGTTCACAGTCCTATGGAACCATCCACAGAGATAAAGTCTGCCAGGAGAGCAGTGATGATAGCAGGTAGTATCCCAGAGTACTTTGAGGCCCCTTTGTGTCATCTGAAATTGGGCACGCCTAACCTGTAATCTCAATGAGATACACCTCTATATTAGTGCAGAGAAAACCCACAAGTTCATTTAACCCCCACAGACTACTCTTTGCCACTGCTCAAATATAATAGCATTTTAAGAATATATCATGTGGGAAAAATAGTCATAAATAGTAATATGCCAGGCAAGAATTCATAGCGTTCTTTCTGTGAGTACAATGTAGCAAGCAGGGCACTGATAAAGTTTTTATAGTTGCTCATTTTAAAAGATCATTTTAATTTCACATGTATAATCATATTTCACCATTTCAGGTACAGCTGAGAGCTTCTACTCCCCCAGTGTACTGTATTACTAGTTGGGTACCTGAATTGAATGCAAGCTTGGGTGGTTTTTTTTTACAGCCTGACCAATGCCCACAGTGGCTTTTCAGTGGGGAAGAAATGCGGTTAACAGAGCTATAATGATCTTTAAAAGGTTTCTCACAGTGAAATGGTAGTCACATAATTTAGCAGGAAACTACTCCACATATATCTAATGGAAACCCCCTGAGGTAATTAACTGATACAGCATGCAACTTTTACAATGTTATTCTATATATCAGGTGGGTGTTTTTCCCCTCGTCTCTTGTTTGAGGGTAGATTTTATGTCTTTATTTTTATTTTTCCACTGTGTTGTGACTTGCCATGCTTAGAAATAATTAAATTTTCATTTGTTCAGTAATAAATATTGTTGAAAATAGCAACAGGACTCTAAAGATTGTTTGATCTGTGGTAGTTATACCTCTCTCTTTTTTATTCTCTCTTTCTCCTCCCCTCCCCAAGTCTTCATTCTGTTCCTTATACTGTACATTGGTTCTAGATTTGACTATCAGGTTTAAATTTATCTTATTCTAGACATTATAAATAAATTATTAAGAAAGTGAGATTACAGTCATAGGGCACTTCCACACATCATTAAAACCCGCACTAAAATGGGTTAAAGTAATCTGCTTTGTTGTGGGTTCTAGTCCCTACCCCCTCCCACAGCCCAGGGATTTCCCTCATGGGGTAGCAACATGCTATCTTAATTGAAATTGGGATAGCACGAAGCCCCCCAAGCCCCCTGATTTACCTCCTAAAACTTACTGAAAAGGGTTCTTGGCTGCCATGAAGCCTTTCCTCACATCCTTGTGGCACGAGAAAATGACGTATGAGGAAATGGGAGGGGTAAGGAGGAAAATCCCTATGCAACCCCCTCCCCCCTCCTTCTTCACATGTCATTTTCTCATACCACAAGGATGCAAGGAGAGGCTCCATCATGGCCAAGAATCTTTTCAGTAAGCTTTAGGGGGTAAACCATGGGTTAGGTGTCATTCTGTACCTTTGAACTCCAAGAGCCCAATGGTGCATAATGGCTGTGGAGATTGACCCCCGGGAAATGCATGATTCATCCTGGGAGTCAGTCCACACAGGCCCAGTGCCTCATTAGACCCAGATCTTTCATAAAGATCAAGCTCTAATGGGATGTTTAATTAAAGTGGAGCAACCCAGGGAAAGCCCGGTTTACTCCACATTAATTCACTTTTACCAGAGGCATTGTTTGGACACCACCAGTAAAACTGAGACAGGTCCCATGCTTTTAGCCTGTCTAGATGGCCCTTAGTGTCCTTCATAAGCTCACACCTAGCAGCATAAGCTTGATGGATTTTTTTCCAGTCCCCTCCTTCAGTTCCATCTCAGGTCTATGATTCTTGCAAACTTAGAAAGTTTCTCCAGCCTATATGAACAAATTCTATGCTCTTCCCTTCATTGGAGAGAGTCACATTTTCAGTTGCCCGTGGTCTGAGTTTGCAGTGAACAAACTACTAGCAGTCAATCACTCTCCTACCTTATTTTTCAATCTTAGGCCAGATTTTCTTACAATCTTTGATTCTGCTCTACTTCCTATTTTTGCACCACAGTTGCCTACAATGAACAAGAAATCTTGTTATAGTGTGTGATCCACTTCCTCCTGGACTTCAGTTTAGAACTTTTCACTTTTTTCTTCCTGTTCCTGTAGCTGAAGCATAAACCCGGATAATGGTTATACTGATTTCCTTTAAGAAACTCATCCCATGCATTCTGGGCTCTGTTTCCATGTGCTTTGGAAATGGAGTGTGACCGAGGACATCACATGCTGTAAGGGCATGGGATGAGGTCCTAAGTCTTGTTGATATTATTTGGGCACATGTTTCATTATATCCTTTGACTGATTTTGCTATATCTCTCATTACTAGCAATGCAATTTCCTTTCCACTTAGAGTTTCAAAGAGCAAAGAACAGTTTTTTTCTGACTCAAAATGTCCCATTCTTCGCCATTGCAGCTTAACTCAGTAATTTCAACAACCCATTCATCCATTTTCAGTACTTCAGTTTGTTTCCAAGTTTCAACAAATAATATTCTTGCTGCTATTGTTATGTATTGAAGAAGTGGTCGATATTTACTACCAAATATTTAGCCATAACACCTACTAGAAATGTTTCTATTAATGTTACAAAATCTATCCTTAATTTTTTGGGATTCAGTATACATATCTTAGACGACAACTTTTTGCCTTCTTACAAGTGCATCCCATTTGAAAAAGCACATACACCAATAACAATTTCTGTTCTTTAAAAAGCCACAAGCTACCACAAAAACACCTTCTCATTATTTTTGCAGCTGTCAGTGATTGTTGGCTTGCACTCCAGTTTGATTTTCCCCATATTCTCACAGATTTAATAATAACAAGAGGAATTTATTTGGTCAATGCTTCGAAAACCGATGAAACATGACGAATAAGCAATTAATAAAGATCACTTTGTGCAATTAATTGTGATTAAAGGTATAATAGCTCTATGGATCTTTCATATACTGAGAAAGTAAAAAAAATCAGATGCAGGTGGTGAAAAACAACATAGTCAAATGGAAATTTTCAGAGATGTTACCCTGTCTTTAAAAAACACTGGCATTGAGATATATTGAGGATATCTTTAAGGAGAATGTGATGGAATATAGCCAATGTTGTGTAGTGGTTTGATTGCTGAACTGGGACTTCAGGAGCACATCCAGACAGCCTTTTAAAAGAGGGAGCTCCTACATTTTAAAGTTTGGCATCCAGATGAATCCCACAAAATAGGAAATCCCTGCTTTGTAGTGAATTAATTTGATAGCCCATTGTGAAAGGCCCGAGTGTAATGGGCTATGGCCCTATGTGGACAGGCCCATGGGGTTCCTGGAGACCAGAAGGTATGAGATTGCCCACCACCCCCCGATCAAAACCCCTTAAAATGGGGGTGGGGGAGAAAGTAAAAATAGCATATTTGCAAGAAAATGGCGGAGGGGGCAAATTGCTTCTGCCTCCTCCTACGTTTCTTGTGTAATGGTACATTCCAGGAACTGTGCTGTGAGGCCTAATGGACACAGGTAAGTTTTTTTACTCCCCCCTCCCATTTTTTCCTTTCCAATTTCCATGCCATAAAAACCAATTGCTTAGCCCACATTTGCCTCTTAACTCCCCCTAGTCTTTTGTTGTTCCATCTGAATTTGAAAGATTTCTTATTATTATCACTTTTCCATATATATGTTCTTTTTATTATCGAATATTCCTATTGGGAGACTGTCTATTTTGTTCAATGAGAATTTGTTTTGCAATTTTTTCAGCATTCTAATGTTGAAGATAGTAAGTAGGCTTCCTTTCATTTTCTTTATTTCTTGACTGTTTATCTTTTCCTCTAGGCATGAACAGTGGCTCCACTCATTTATTGACTTCTAATAATAATAATAACTTTTTTAATATTCCGCTCCATCTCCCCGAGGGGACTTGGGACAGCTTACAAAGCAAAGCAGTGCAAAACAGAATACATACGGTATACAAGAAAAAATATCCAAAAATAACAGAATAAATACGAGGTAAAATAAAAATAACAAATTTTTTCTCAATTCTTACTCATCTTTTTGCCTCATCAAACTCACTAGTTGGCATGCTTCAAAATAACTTTGTAGGTTGGCGGCTCCCCATCCTTCATTTTCTTGTGGGAAGTAATATGACAGATTGGATATTCTGCATTTATTGGCTCCTACCACCCAGGTTTTTATTGAGGTATCCCATTTTTAATTGTTTTATTTGGTATATTGAATGGTAATGCCTGGAAGAGAAATAAAAATTTTGGAAGAATTATCACCTTAACTATTTTGACCCTATTTGTTAGGTACCAATTCCATTAATTCCAATTTTGAATTTGCTTACTATTTTGTTTCCATAATTGATTACAGTATTCCCTCGTTACTTTGAGGTTCACTTTCCATGGACTCACTGTTTTGCATTTTTAAATATATATATATATATAAATTTAAGTAACGAAGGAACACTAGCAAGGAGGGAAGAAGAGCTGCCACCTTGCTCTCTTTTCCTTCCTCTTCCTCCTCCTCGTTGCCACCTGGGTCTCTTGCCGCCTCTTGGGCCCCACGCTGCATCCACCGCCTCCTCAATTGCAGGGCCTAAGCAGCGGCAAGAAGCCTGATTTTTTTCAGTTTTTTAAAATAATATTTACTCCTTCCCTTACTGATTCCTCTGGTGACCCTAATATTATCATGGTGTCATCGACAAATAAATTAACTTTGGTTTCGTCCTTGCCTAATTTAAATATTTTTATTCTTTTTTCCTTTCTAATTAAATTAGCTAAAAGTTCTATTGCCATGGCAAATAAACTGGGGGAGAGAGGACAACCTTGTTTTGTTCCACTTTTGATCTTGATAGTTTTTGATTTGGATCCATTGACAATTATTTCTGCCAGATTATTTTTATATAATTCTGTCATTATCTCACAAAATTTCTTAAAGTTTTCACAGACTTGGGATAACTTTATGATTTACAGAGTTGAAGGCTTTATAGACATCCAAATTTATTATCTATAATTTAACTTTCTTTAATGTTGCTTGGTTGATTACATTATTATGTTCCTAATCAGACAGTTAGTCTTCTTCAATTTGGAATAATCTCATTCGGTCTGTTAGTTAATATTTTTGTAAAAAAATTTAAATCTACAATGCATAATTCAATTGGTCTGTATAAATTGGGATTATCTTCCTCCTCATGTGGTTTTAATATTGTTATTATTTCTGATCCTTTTCATGTTTCAGGATTATTTTGGTTATCATTATCTCATTAAAAAGGATTAGTAAATTTGGAACAATTTTGACTTGAATTTTTTAAATAGAAGTTTGTATTGAGAACATCTGGTCCAGGAGATGAATTTGGTTTAAGATTCTTGATTGCCTCATTGATTTCCTCAGTAGTTATTTTCGCTTCAAGTAGTAATTGTGATTGAGGGTCTTGAAATTTTGTTATACCCTCTTTCTTTCTTTCAATTTCCTTATCTTATATAACTTTTTGTAGTATCTTGCCATAATTTTATTTAACTCATCTTCCTTGAATCTTAGTTGACCGTTTTCATCTTTTAGTTTTACTATTCTATTACACTCTTTCTTTTTTAGATATCTACCCAATCTCTTAGAATTGTTGATAGAATTCATATAGAGATAGTTCTTATTAAACATGTATTTTTTTGTTATTTCAATGCTGTCTAAATGTTCATCTCCCTCCATCTTTCCTTGTTTTTTTCCATTTGGTTCTTTTGAAATTCCAGGAATTCTTTTCCACCTTCTGTTTTAAAGTCTCTAATTAACTCTTTTTTTTCTTAATCCCATTTTCAATTGAGATACACTTTCCTCTGATAACTGTCTTAAAGGCATACCAGATTATGTTTTCCTTTATTTCTGGAGTTCTGTTTAATCTAAAGTAGTAGTTTATTTTTCTCTTAGCCCTTGTTTATCATTATCTTAGATTAACTAATGGGCGAAGTCTTCATTTTCTTTCAGGTCTTTATAATTTTAGGTACAAGGAATCATAGTCCCCTGGCCTCTGGCCTCCTACTGTTAGGCCTTTTATTAGAATAATATTATCATTCCCTACCAGACTATAATCTAGAGTGGTGAATTTATTGTATCTCAGGGAAAAATATGTGTGTGTGTGGGGGGGGGGGGGCAACTCTTTCTCCTAATTTCTCATTGACTTCCCTAATATTTTTTTCAGTTATATATTAGGATTTGGGATTTGACACTCTGGATCAGCCTCAAGATAAAGAGTCAATGCAAATATGCCTACTCAAAGGCCAGGACTATTGGGGGCCTATATGGCTGTACTCCTAATATAGGAGCAATTTGATAAGTTATAATAAGTAATGATTGAGTTTGAAGACATCTGGTATGTACGGATGCTTCGTATATTCAAAAATAACTAAAAGATAATGATAAAGTCCCAGGAGTACTCACTCAGGTATCCATGCCCCAAAAGGTCAGTAATCAAGAAGGCTAGTTAACTTGATAAACAGCTTCCTTTTGATTAGGAGCGATACATGGAAATTTTACTGCTCAGTAGCTACACAGAGCAGCAGATACAGTACATCACCCATTTTCAATGCACACAGAAAGACAGAACCAAATTCCAGAGGACTAATCCACAACAAGCAAATATTAATGAATATACTGCTGCTGTGCATTTATAGGTCACTTCTGGTTTGCAATTGTCTTCTTCTAAGGTTGAGAGAGTATGATTTGCCCAAGATTTTTTCTCCGTGTCAGGAGTGACTTGAGAAACTGCAGGTCTCTTCTGGTGTGAGAGAATTGACCATCTGCAAGGACGTTGCCCAGGGGAGGCCCGGATCTCATGTGCCTGCATGGGGAGCTGCAGCTGACAGAGGGAGCTTAACCGTGCTCTTCCTGGATTTGAATCTCTGACCTGTTGGTCTTCAGTCCTGCTGGCACAAGGGTTTAACCCATTGCACCACCGGAGGATCCCCTACCCAAGATTACCCAGTAGGTTTCCATACCCCGGTGAAGATTTGTACCCTAGTTTCCAGAAGGCATGGTCCAGCACTCAAACCACTACAACATCACACTGGCTGTGTTTCATTATGTCCTCTTTAAAGATACACTCAATATATCTCAAAGGCTCCATGGATCTTTCATCCACTGAGAAAAACAATATAGTCAAATGGGAATTTTCAGATTCGTTTTCTTGCCTTTAAAAGTCCCAAAATGGATACAATTTAGATTTTCTTCTATCTTTTATAGTGTTAGATAAAATGTTATTTCATCTACTCCCCCACAGGTCTGCCTTTTCTGATCAATAGCAGTGTTTTAGGATCTCAGGTCAAAACACTGACACAGTCACTGTATAAATGGCCCAAAAATACTACTAGGCACAGCTTATCCATTCTAAATTTAGACATTTTTGTGGGGTAGGGATTTTACCCAATGGGTTTTGGCCATTAACTGGTGGCTGTGGAAGTAATGTGGATGGGCACTTGTTATCATTTTACATGCTTTTATGTTGATCATAGTAAAGAATGTGACTAAGGGCTCTTCCACACAGCCCTATATCCCAGAATACCAAGGCAGAAAATCCCACATTATCTGCATGTGGACTCAGATAACTCAGTTCAAAGCAGATATTGTGCCTTGATATTCTAGAATATAGGGCTGCGTGGAAGAGCCCTGAGGTAAAAGTGGAGGTAAGAAAATAGTGCCCCTGCACCCCACAAGTCCAAATTGGTACTGGTCTAGCTTAAGAAGAGGTCATGTTTTGTACCATGTTCACATACCAAAGAAAGGATAAATACTTGTAGAATGGGGAATGATCTGGCTATCTGCTGGGAATATGTACTGCACCAAATAAATAAATAGAAAAAATAAAAAAGAAAGAAAGGATTGACTAGAATGATTAGAGTTCAGGGACAGAGGTAAGCCTTTAGATCAAAGATTAACTGCTTAGTGTATTGTCGAACTCACTACCTCTGAGGATGCTTGCCATAGATGCAGGTGAAACGTCAGGAGAGAATGCCTCTAGACCATGGCCATATAGCCCGAAAAAACCTACAACAACCCACTAACTGCTTAATGTTTTGCATGTTTCTAAATCATTATGATTTATTTGATGGTGAAAAAAGCTACACCTGTTTCCAGATGATTGATTTTGCAGGATAGTGTCTTATGTAAAACACACAGAGATGTGTCACTTGTCCTGCCAAGAATCCATTTGCTAATTGTTTCATAAATATGGGCATGAACGCTTCTTAGAGTGCTGCAGCTATTTAAGTACTGATGCGTATTTTGTATATTATTTTAGCTGACGTGGGTAGCAGGGGTACCAAACTAGAATCTATTCCAAATATAGCAATAGCATTTATAATTTCTATAGTTCATTCAGTTTACAACACACTTTGCAATTCTTACCTTATTTATCCACATAGCATCACTGTGATGTTAGATTGAGATGATTGGTGGATAAAGATATCACTTACTGCATAGTAGCAGCTTATAACAGGGTGCTTGTAAGCACATAGAAAACCACTCATTCATATCATCTAATCACATAGCAAAGAGACTTTTCCACCTCTGCCTAACCAATTGGAAATTTGGGGTGGCAGAAATAAGGTAACACTGGCTTAACTATATAGATAGATACCATTAATGGACATGGATTACTTAAACTCATGTTAAAGTTACAAAACTGCTATAATATATTGTCACAATGATTTGTCTACTCTCACAGTGATTTGCTTGTGGTGAGAAATCTGTTTGTCATAGCACATGATTTTCCCTACTTATGATTCTAGTGTTATTTTGTAACTGCACATTGGCACGTAATATTGACTAGATTTGTAAATCTGATTACTGAGGCATATTGTTCTGGTTAACCTTTCATTATTCTTTACTTCTATCAGATTCCAGAATAAGGAATTATCCCCAAAACATACTGATGTATTTAAACAACTGCAACATAATAACAGAATATTAAGGATGCACATAAATAATAAAATTTGATCCAGACATCAAACTGGTAATTCAGAAAATATATTAATTGGTCTGGAGGCCACTTAGTTCTATTCAAATCCAAACCATGAAATGGAAACCTAAATTATAATGCTACCAGTAACTATCATTGGTAATCAACAAATAGATGTATCAATTTGAGTATATTATTCATGTGATTCTCTGAAAAATCAATATATTGTCCACATTTGTAAATTTTTATCATACTCATGTTCTGCGTAATGCATACATCCCCAAATATGGTACATAATAATGGCAAAATTTAATGCCATACGGACATGTGAAAACCAAAACATAATTTCTAGACAATAACATATACTATAAATTAATAACCTTAACCATATTGCACATATCAGCATAAAACAACACATACATTAAAAACACATCATTAAAACATATCAATTATAATTAAAAATAAATAAAATGCATAGATAAAGACATGTTGTTGTTGTTCATTCGTTCAGTCGTCTCCGACTCTTCGTGACCTCGTGGACCAGCCCACGCCAGAGCTCCCTGTCGGCCGTCACCACCCCCAGCTCCTTCAAGGTCAGTCCAGTCGCTTCAAGGATGCCATCCATCCATCTTGCCCTAGGTCGGCCCCTCTTCCTTTTGCCTTCCACTTTCCCCAGCATAATTGTTTTCTCTAGGCTTTGCTGTCTCCTCATGATGTGGCCAAAGTACTTCAACTTTGTCTCTAGTATCCTTCCTTCCAGTGAGCAGCCGGGCTTTATTTCCTGGAGGATGGACTGGTTGGATCTTCTCGCAGTCCAAGGCACTCTCAGCACTTTCCTCCAGCACCACAGCTCAAAAGCATCGATCTTCCTTCGCTCAGCCTTCCCTATGGTCCAGCTCTCACATCCGTATGTTACTACAGGGAATACCATGGCTTGGACTAGGCGGATCTTTGTTGCCAGTCTGATGTCTCTACTCTTTACTATTTTATCGAGACTGGACATTGCTCTCCTCCCAAGAAGTAAGCGTCTTCTGATTTCCTGGCCACAGTCTGCATCTGCAGTAATCTTTGCACCTAGAAATACAAAGTCTGTCACGGCCTCCACATTTTCTCCCTCTATTTTCCAGTTGTCAATCATTCTTGTTGCCATAATCTTGGTTTTTTTGATGTTCAGCTGCAACCCGGCTTTTGCGCTTTCTTCTTTCACCTTGATTAGAAGATAAAGACATACAAATATAAAAAAACAGATACAAATTTAACATACAGCAGCAATAGAATGTAAATAAAAAGTTATGTTTGAAAGCTGACTGGGTAATCCTTCTGGAAGAGATAGGTCTTCAGTTGAGTCTTCAATTCTGACAGCTTGTTTAACTGTCAAATCTCTTCTGGTAGGTAATTCCACAGTCTTGAGGCAGCTGACGAAAAGGTCCTCAGGTGATGGTAATCAGTCGGGTTCTGGTAGGCTGGAGAAAGTGTCCCTCAGAGGACTGAAGCATCCTAAAGGGCAGACTGTGCGAAAGGTGGCGATCCTGTAGATAACTTAGGCCCAAACCATACATAGCTTTAAAGGTCAAAACCAAACTTTGTACTTCACCTGGAAACAAATTGGTAACCAGTGGAGTAACTTTAATATGGGTGTAATATGCTTGCTCCTAGATGTTCCTGTCATCATTCTGACTGCCATGTTTTGAATGAATTGGAGTTTCTGAGTTTGGTACAGAAGTAACTCAACATACAGTGCATAAAAGAAAAAGCTTTTCAGACTTCTAGTATATCAGACCCTTTACAATAGGGAGCACATCCTAGTCCTATAAAGAACAAGAATAAAGGACATTAAATATAATAGGGTAAACTTGACAAGCCGAATGTAGTCTTTGGGCCCATTTATATGGGCCAAATGAGCCAATACAGCGGTTAATGAGCTATGTGACCTCCACATAACTCTTCGCCGTAACATGTATTTATACCCTGCCCTTCTCATCCTGACGGGGACTCAAAATGGCCTTATAAACAGTCTTTTTTGGTGCTTTAAAAAATTGCAGGATGTTCTGTAGGTTCTCTGAAGTCCCAGAGCCTGCCTTAACTTTGTGGCAGTATGAACAATTGGGCCGCTTCCCATCCAGAAGCAACTGCAGCTGTTCACATAGCCATGTTGTTTTCCCCAGGCTTGTGCAGCCTGGGGACAGGGAATGGCAATTACCTTGCCCTGTCAATCTGGTCTTGCAGTGACCACTGGGCACAAAACTGGTGGTGGTCATTACTTGGCATGTGAAGTGAAGTGGTCAGAGAAGGAACAGGGAAAAAGAGGGAGTGATTCCTCTCCTGTCCCTCACCTCGCTCATGCCACTTCCTTGCTCATCACTACAGGCACAAGTAATGACCACCACCAGTTTCATGCCCAGTGATTGCTGCTAAGGCCAGATTGACAGGAAGATAGTAAGGGTTGGAGACCAGCAGCACCAAACTAGTTCTGGCACCACTGGGCTAGCTCAGTGTTGTGTAGTGCAGAAACCCGCCAGCCCCCAAGCCAGATCAGAGACTGGCTTTATGGACTTCAGTGGTGCAGATCCCGATTACTCCACTTCAAAGTACCCTGCTCCAGATGGTCCCTTCACGGATACTATGCACATTTGTGTTTAATTCTTTACAATTCTTTCACAGTCTCAAAACTTTCCTAGATTTTTAGACTTCAAAATAGAAATACTATCTTGTGTACATATTAAGAGCCATATTTAACAAGTGAAACTTAAAGGCTTCCTTGTTTTCCTGATTCTCTGTTTTCTGTTTCAAATTGGGAATTATAAACTGAAGTTATAAATATATGTGTAATCATTTCTTTAATTATCCCTGTGATTGCTGACTAGGATATTATTTATTTATTTATTTACTGCATTTCTATACCGCTTTTCTCACCCCTAGGGGGACTCAAAGTGGTGTACAGCATAAGAAATGGCAAAAATTCAGTGCCTCACATACAAATAAAAACAATACATATCTCAAAACAACAACATATAACTATAAATTAAAATCATTAAAATCACCAGACATGATCATTTGCTGGTTTGTGTAGGTTTCAATTATCGATCTTGTAGGCAGTGCCATTATAATGAAAGTTTGTGATGAGGACCAGAGCCACCAAGGCTGCCCGACACAATCAGTAAGTAAATGATGGAAAAGCCTCAGAGCAGTTTAGCTAGTCCAGGTAAGTAGTCCTCAGACATCAACAGATGTTGCAGGTGCTGAGCAGCAAGGAGGAGAGGCAACAGGGGCCAGGCAGCGAGGTAGCGGGGGGCCATGGAGGCTCCCTGTGCAGATGTTGCTGATGGCGGGTAGCTCCCCGCTCAGATGTAGCTGCTGCCGGGTGGCGAGGAGATGGGGGCCCTTAAAGGGGTAAGGCAGCGGGGGAGAGGGCATGGATAGTAATGGATTGCTCCTTTGAAGAATATTCATTTTCAATTATAATGTTTTAATGATATTAATTTTTCTCTTGCTTTTTTGGGGGGGGGGGCGGGCAACTTCAGCAATGCATTTAAAGGAGGAAAATTAAAATGGTGCTTGAGATTTATGTATCTGACGGCACTTCCAGACAGCCCTTTATTCCAGGAACATTTGCATTTTAAAAACGCAAATGTTCCCAGGTCCCCATCCACATGCACCCCAGAAAGTGTGTGTTTTCTGGGATGGGTGTTCAGATGTTATCCCAGAACTTTCCAGGAAAACACCCAGACACTCTAAACCTCTCCCCAAAAGTCCTTTTTAAAAAGTGAACTTACCCAGCCTCCATTCACGTGGTGCCGGAGCTCTCCTGGCATGTAAGATTGACTTACCAGGAGAAGGGGGGGGGGGAGGAGCGATTTTCCTCTCCCCCCACTTCCTTTCTCCTGGTGAGTCACTCCTACGTGCCAGGAGAGCTCCAGCCCACACAGATGGAGGCCGGGTAAATTCTTTAATTTTTTTTAAAGGGCTTTTGGGAGCTTTTGGGGAGGGGGGGGGTTACGTTCTCATGATTTGCCGGGTTAATTTAGCCTGGAAAACATTGGGCCTACTGTCTGCACTGCCCCCTCAAAAGCCCAGAACTTTTGAGAGAGCAGTCCAGATAGCTGAAGTAGTGGGCTTATCCCACGCCTTCTAAGAAGGCACAGAATAAACCCACTAACAAATTAATTTGCTGCAAACCAGGGTTTTCATGTTTCTCAGGAATATCATTTGGACAGCCCCCTTTTAATTGTGGGAACTCCCACATTATAGGGATTGTCTGAATGGGCCCTGAGATTGTAGAAAGCTGTGGCTGCCTATGTACACCATTTCTGTTGCTGTAGCCTGAACTGATATGCCATGAAGATGAATTGTACATGTTGTCATCAAAAGGAATAATATTGAATAGTTTTTAAAGTCTCTGATATGAATAAAATAGAAATATCTAAGCTGCATTTGGAGCCCCCGGTGGGGCAGTGGGTTAAAGCACTGAGCTGCTGAGCTTGTTGATCGAAAGGTCACAGGTTCGATTCCGGGGAGCGGCGTGAGCTTCCACTGTCAGCCCTAGCTTCTGCCAACCTAGCAGTTCAAAAACATGCAAATGTGAGTAGATCAATAAGTACCGCTCTGGCAGGAAGGTAACGGCGCTCCATGCAGTCATGCCAGCCACATGACCTTGGAGGTGTCTACGGACAACACTGGCTCTTCAGCTTAGAAATGGAGATGAGCACCACACCCCAGAGTCAGACATGACTGGACTTAATGTCAGGGGACTTTACCTTTCAAGCTGCATTTAGCATTTATATAGCATTTTACATTGTACTTTCATAAAGCCAGGATTCAGTGAGTCTGCTCCACTGAATTGTTTCTTTCTGGTGGTGGTGGACAGCCTCAAAATCTGCATCAGGAGTTTGGGAAATCTCCAGTGCCTGTTTTTATGCTGTAAAAGTCTAATACTGCCATGCGTTTGAGCATTAATATAAGCAACTGCAATATTTATTTCATCAAATCATTGATTTTATAAATGTGTCTGCGAGCATATTCATAAAAAAACAGACACATGCTTCTCATGAGTAAAATGGGATCAAACTTCCACTTGCAAAAATGACATCTTGAGAACACCATTTAAAATCTCTCCTTTCTAAAGCAGGTATTATATTTTGTCACATGCATTCCAGCCCCCATTGGTTTTTCTTTCAGATGGCTCCCATGAGAACATGGCACATAATAAAACTGATTTGTTTTTTTAAGAAAAAGTTGCATTGCTATTTTCATGGCAGCAAAGTGTTTGCACATATTATCTCCAACTCACCAGGGAAATCCTAGACCAAATAATTCACATACTAGAATTTGGAAATGAATAAAGTTGTCAGAGAGATGAAAGCAGGAAAGAAAGATGGATGCTAGAGAAGCACAATAAATAAGATATTGACTGGAGCAGGGAACATGAGTGCCTGTAAAATTTCACCAGGACCATATTTTTCGGTTTCCAAGTTTTTCCTTCAATAGCAGCAGCATGTAAATAGGAGAATTAATGTACTTCGATCTGACTGCCATGGCTCAATGCAATAGCATCATTGGATCCTGTTGTTTTACAAGATCTTTAGCCTTTTCTGCCAGAGTGCTGTTGCTTCACCAAGCTACAGATCCCAGGATTCCATTTCATTGAGTCTCAACAGTTAAAGTGATACCAAACTGCACTAATTTCACAGTGTAGATGAAGCCACCCTTAGCTGGTTTTGTGGATTCTTTGATAATACTGGTGTTTCTTTTAATAAATGAACTTTCTTTTGTTTTTCTTTCATATGTCTCATTGTGGAACACTTCTGCTAACATGTGTAGTACATCAGTAATTTGGCAGAGTGGTTTTATGGTGTTATAAAAATGAATCCAACATTTTATGAAAGAGATTTTTGTACGTACTTTAAAGGCATACCCTTCAATTGTCCCAATTTTGTAATAAGAGTTCCAGTTCATTCCTTGGTGTTCCACTTTTGCATTTTAAATCTCCCAGTGTCTCTCTCCTCTTCCCATTTGCCCCCTTTGTCTTCAGTTTACTTCAAATGCTGCAAACTGAGTTCAAAGTTCAAAAGTAGTTTTTACTCAATCAATTCAAAAACAGGGAAAAGAGAGGAAGGGATGGAATTGAGCCTTTCACGGAAGGCTCATGCAAAAGCAAACTGCTGCAGTCTTTCCTAACTTGTGTGTTTTTCCTTGTGTGTATGTGTCAGGAGCCACTTGAGCAACTGCACATTGCTTCTGGTGTAAGAGAATTGGCTATCTGCAAGGATGTTGCCCAAGGGACACCCAGATGTTTTGATGTTTTTGCCATCCTTGTGGGAGGCTTCTCTCATGTCCCCGCATGGGAAGCTGGAGCTGACAGAGGGAGCTCATCCGCGCTCTCCCCGGATTCAAACTTCCGACCTGCTGGTCGTCAGTTCTGCTGGCACAAGGGTTCAATCCATTGCAACACCTGCAGCTCCTGTTTTTTCCCCCCTTATTAATAACATTGGTCATTTCAATATTCTAATCTTGCTCTGTTACCCCAGACCTAAGATAAACATTTTCACTGGCTTGAAGAAAGGTGAAATGATATCAGGTGTTTCCTGTCTCAAGGGATGATTTATTCAAAAATTCAGAAAAATAGTCTGGTACAAAAAAAAAAATCATACATTTGCGGGTGCCAGCCTAGCAATCTATGCAAGAGGGAAAATTGCACTATGTGGACTATAGCTTTATATTTCTTATCTCAACTAGGTAGGATCATCTCAAGCTCTCTGGTCAACAAGAAATGTATGGCTTCCTCTCTTTGATATGTCATATTTCATCACATAATAGTCACATTTTAATCTGTTTTTAATCAAGGGGGTGCGACGATTTTTCTACGAAAAAATCCGCCTTTAATTCTCTGGTTTCTGTCATTTTGTTTAATTTTATTTATTTATTTATTTAAAAATTACCTTACCTCTGAGACAGGAGGAGAGATAATCCAAAACCAACCAAACAGCTGCTTATTCATCTATATTAAAACTGCTTTGCCCTGGAGAAAGAAGAAAGGAGGAAGGAGGAGGGAGGAGGGAAGATTCAAGATCTAAAGAGCTCAGTTTCAGATTTTATATATCACTTTGCCTTTGGAGAAAGAAGGAAGGAAGGGAAAAATCTGAGCCTCTAACAGCTGTGCAACAATTATGTGAAGAAAAGCTGGAAATGCCAATTATGTGGTGGTGACTATTGTGTGGTGAATGATGGTATTTGGACAAAAAGCACACACTTTTCCCAGTTTCACAGTTACCTGTTTTCTGAATAAGACTATATCATGCAGAAAACAGCTTCTGATCATGCATTGCCCATCCCAGGCCAAAAGGCTTTGGGGGCTGGAACCTGAGCAATCTTATGTGACTTGGCAGAATGGCAGTCAATTCCTCAATTTGAGCCTCTTAACTCAACAGCATGAATTCCTTTTTTTCCCATCTGTGAAATAGAAGCCTCCGGTGGCACAATGGGTTAGACCCTTGTGCTGGCAGGACTGCTAACTGAAAGGTCAGCGGTTCAAATCCAGGTAGCAGGGTGAGCGCCTGTCTATCAGCTTCAGCTTCTCATGAGGGGACATGAGAGAAGCTCCCACAGGATGGTAAAACATCCAGGTGTCCCCTGGTCAATGTCCTTGCAGGTGGCCAATTCTCTCACACTAGAAGCAACTTGTAGTTTCTCAAGTCCCTTCTGACATGAAAAAAAAATCTCTGAAATCTGTGAAACTAAATAAAAAAAGTTGCTTCTGGTATGCAAAAGTTGCGCAAGAGGTATCTTCTGAAACTAATAAAGTTAAAGACACTATTAAACTGACTACAGGTAATCCGCAAGTTATGAACAAGATAGGTTCTGTAGGTTTCTTCTTAAGTTGAATGTGTATGTAAGTCAGAACAGGTACATTTTTAAAGTGTGAGTGACTATATACGGGTAGTACAGCATTAACATTCCTGTGGTATTTGGTTTGCTCTCTGTGCCCCTGTTCAGAAGATTTTGCAACGCTTTCTGTCTGTGTGACAATTGGATTTTGAAAAACATGGCTTGTTGTGAAATCAAGGATAGGTGATGCTGATTCATTGGAAACACCCCACCCATGAAAACTCTTTCAGGAGTGATTTTCCCTTCCTCGGGGAAGATTTCTCTCACTTCCTGTTTTCTTACACCTGTTCTTAACTGTGAGTCATGTAAGCTGGATGTTTGTAATTCGGGGACTGCCTGTTCCCATCTCGAACCTACCCATTAGGAAAATTAATACGGCAATGTTATGATTTGTGAATGTCTATGTTTTTCATTATTCATTTATAGCTTTTACACTGATTGCTTCCTTTTAAAACCCCTTGATGTGCCAAAACATTGATTGCAAAGTCCTTCTGTATGTCATATAAATGATAACATCAATTGAACTTTTATTCTTTTTTTCTTTCTTTCCAGAGATATATATGTCAAAGTGTACTTCCTGGCTTGTTGTTATTCATGAGATTTATATTTGTTCTGCAGATGTGTGTGATAAGATGGACTGCAAGTTAACAAAATGTTTATCATTATTATCTCTTGAGCAAATTTGTCTCAAGTAGATACTTGTGCATGCTGCCTTAATTGTTTTGAACTGAGGAAGCAAAATAAACAGTGAAACATTGTAGCCTATGTACATTGAATGTCAGCGGCTCAGTTGCCTGGGACATTGAAGTGGTCACTTAAGGGTTGTTTGATGAGTAAAAGGAGCTGAATTATCTTGATCTGGGAGAAATCTACTATAAACTGCTGCTGTCCTGTCTCTGTGGGTTGCATTATTCTCCATAAGGTTTTTATGATTTTGCTACTCTGCAGGTTCTTTATAATCTTACATGTGCTCATACCTTGAGGGCTTAAACTACAATTTCAAGATTTCCCCAGTCACTATGGGCACTGTCCGTGTTGGGCAATTCCATGAGTTTTAGACCAACAACCTTTAAGTCCAAAACTTGCTATTATTAGCCCTTTGAAGACAGCCAAACCTGAATCTCAGCAGAGCAATATTATATATGACTTTGGCCTGATGGGATAGGTAGATTAGTTTAAGTAATGATATTAAGACACAATAATCTCCATTCAGCTATATTGACTTCCATTCATTTGTGGGGCTCGGACAACTAACACTGAGTTGGAATGATGGTTTGGAAGGTTCAATAACTTAAGGAATAAACAAGCATGAAATCCTGACTCTATGGCATGAATTAAACTGCCATGTAGCGAATGCCAGAGGAGCAAGAAAAATGTCCTGGGAAGGAAAGAAGATATGGGATGGAGACTAAGGACTTTGGTAGACTCACGTAATAAAGCACAATTATGGCAGGGATAAAAGTGCCTTACCTCACAACATCATGATTGTCCTGCAGTTGCATTGTGCCTGATTCATAATTGAATTGTCTGTTGTCACTGATGAAAAACCTGTCTATGAATCCATTATTACTGTTGTGCCATTGTTCTTCCTTGTGTGATAATATTTCGCTGCTGTCCCAGTATTGCAAAGCAAAGCAAAGTCTCATGAGAATGCACATTGTAGGAAAAAGTGTGTGTGTTTGTGTGTGATGGGAGAGGGGGGGAGATAGAAATAACTGTACATATGCAGCAGGTAGGACAAACACAGATAGGAAGTGAGGCTGTGTGGAAGGCTGATTGTGAGAATTTGCATCAATGCAAAACTGTGACAATGTGTGAAAGAGATCATTCTAAAAACAGTATGTTTCTGCTTGCTTAAACCATATGATAGTGATGAAACAAGAGGGTGGTGGGATACATTCCTAAGAAACAACGCTGATACTGTTTGGGGCCTTGAAACGAAGGTCAGTCAATGAGCTTCACACCACCATTCTTCAACCATAGTGGTGAACGAAGCAGATGCTTTTGGTAAATGATGGCAGGAGCCTGGTACTGGGACAGAATTCTTGTAGGGCCCTTCCACACATGCATTATAACCCAGGTTAAACTGGCTTGGGGGGGGGGGGTTGGCTTAAAGATGTTTATCTAAAATGCAGGAGGAATTGGGTTAAAGGCTGCTGTTTAAAAATTGTCCTCTAAACCTGGTTCTTCCTGAGAAACACATATTTTTCCATGCCTGTGGATCCCTGCAGGCATAGAAAAAACATGCCTTCCTTCCCCCTCCTGTCTGGACTCCCTTGTACCCCCCATTTTCCCCTTGATTTATAGGATGAAGCCTTCTGTGCAATCCAGCAGACATTTCCTATCTTCCTCTTCCCTGTAAGATCCAACAGAGAGCCTTGGAGGAGAAATCCATCCTTCCCTACCCCAAGTCCTTCTTTGGCTCTTCCAAAGGATAGATAAGGGAGGCAGGACATCTTCAGGCCTTGCCCAGTCTTATCCCATGCCAGGGGAAATCGAGGACAGGAAGAGGGGGGCTGGCAGTGCAAAATGCCCACCCTTGCTGATCTCAGATCTGGAAACGCATCCTGCAAAATTCCAGGGTGTAAGCCAGCTGTGTGGCCTCCATCCCAAGAGGAAGTGGGTTTTAAAATCCCAATTCCTCTTGCATTTTTGCCTGTCTGGAAGGGCCTTTAGTTGGCCTAAAGAAACTCATTATATTACCCCAGTAGCACCATTGTTGCTGATGCAATATCTAGTTGCTTCTGCAATAATAATAGGCATGCAAAATGGAATCTAGAGACTTATGCTTCTTCCATATCTTCCTGGAAGCAGAAGACTAGATTGACTTCTAGAAGTTAAAATAATAGACTCACCTCTATTTGTCAGTCATCGTTGTACAACACCTCTCATCCCGTGTTTCTCTACCTCTCAATATTAGCCAACTGTGCAGAGGGGGGTAAGTTAACACCAACACCATGACATTTATTTATTTATTTATTTCAAACACTTGTACCCCGCCCTTCTCAACCCCCTGGGGGGAACTCAGGGCAGCTTTCAATTGGCAGCAATTCGATGCCACAATTAATACACAATAAAATACATAATAAAACAAACATTTAACAATATAAATAGTTAAAACATTAAACAATAGTTTTCCGCTAAGAATCGCCACTTTAGTGGTCATTACTAGTGGAAAACTAGTTGAATGCTCCATCAAATTTATCCATAATCCATTTCCTTTTTTTTCCTTTTTTTAAATAACCCATTTCCAAGCCATTGTCAATATTGTCATTGCCATTGTCTACTTAATTAGCTGAAGGCCTGGTCCCACATACAGGTTTTCAACTTTTTCCTAAAGTTGTGTAGAGATGTAGATGACCTAATTCCCTGGGGAGTGAGTTACACAGGTGGGGGGCCACCACCAAGAAGGCCCTGTCCCCGGTCCTCGCCAAGCGTGTTTGAGACAGAAGCGGGGCTGAGAGCAGGGCCTCTCCAGACAATCTTAAACTCCAAGGTGGGACGTAGAAGGAGATACATTTGGACAGGTACGCTGGACTGGAGCCTTATAGGGTTTGATAGGTCAAGACCAGCACTTTGAATTGTGCTTGGAATTGGATTGACAGCCAGTGGAGCTGACATAGTAGGGGGGTGGTAGGCTCCCTGTATGACGCTCCAGTTAGTAATCTGGCTGCCGCCCATTGGACTAATTGAAGTTTCTGAACAGTCTTCAAAGGTAACCCCACATAAAGCGCATTGCAGTAAACTATTCAGGATTTGACAAAAGCATGGACCACTGTGGCCAGATCATACTTCCTCAGGTATGGGTGCAGCTGGAGCACAAGTTTTAATTGTGCAAAAGCTCTCCTTGTCACTGCTGAGACCTGGGGTTCCAGGCTTAGTGATGAGTCCAGGATCACTCCCAAGCTGCGAACCTGCATCTTCAGGGGCAGTGTAACCCCATCTAACACAGGCTGTAACCCTATGCGCTGTTCAGCCTTACGACTGACCAGTAGCACCTCTGTCTTTTCTGGATTCAGTTTCAATTTGTTAGCTCTCATCCAGTCTGACACAGCAGCCAAGCACCGGTTCAGGGACCGGACAGCCTCCTTGGTAACAGGTGGGAAGGAGTGACCGATTTGGACATCATCTGCATAGAGATAACACCTCATTACGAAACTCCAGATGATCTCCCCCAGAGGCTTCATGTAGATGTTAAACAACATTGTGGAATGAATTGAACCCTGTGGGACTTCATAAAACAATGGTTGTGGGGTTGAACAGGTGTCAACCAGTAACACCTTCTGGGACCATCCCTCGAGAAAGGACCGGAGCCACTGCAGAACAGTACCTCGAAGTCCCATATCTGAGAGGCATCCCAGAAGGATACCGTGGTCAATGGTATCGAAAGCTGCTGGGAGGTCCAGCAGGGCTAACAGGTACACACTCGCCCTGTCTAGTTCCTGGCGGAGATCATCTACCAAGGCAACCAAGATTGTCCCAGTCCCATGTCCTGGCCTAAAGCCAGACTGTGCTGGATCTAGATAATCGGTGTCTACTAGGAACCCCTGGAGTTGTGAAGCCACCACACATTCCACAATTTTGCCCAAATAGGGAAGATTGGAAACTGGCTGATAGTTGACTAATTGAGTGGGGTCCAGTAAAAGTTTTTTTCAACTTGTTTTAAGCTGGCTGGAAGTTTGCTTTCCTGTAAGAAGGCATTAATCACTGCTTTTACCCACTCTGCCCAACCCCCTCTGGCTTGTTTTATTAGCCAGGATGGCAGGAGTCTAGGATGCATGTGGTAGGTCTCACCTCTGCAAGGATCCTGTCCACATCCTCAAACTGAACCAATTGAAATGAGTCCAATAAAACCGGACAAGCAGATGCTCGTGTCACATCCTCAAAGACTGCTGTTAACATGGCATCGAAATCAGAACGAATTAGCATGACTGTATCCGCAAAGAACTGAGCAAATGTTTCACAGTGGGCCACCGAGTCATCAGGGATCTCGCTCTTTGATGGATTTAACAGTCCTCTGATGACTCGGAAAAGCTCAGCCGGATGGTTCTTTGCAGACGCAATATTGGCAGCAAGAAATTATTTCTGTGCTGCCTTTATTGCCGCTTCATAGGACCTTAAAAGGTGCCTAGATGTGGTTGCGCTGATTTTGACCACTTCCGATGCTACACGCACTCTAGCCTCCTCTTCTTTTGCTTCATCGCTGCCAGCTCCTCAGTAAACCAAGGGGCTCATTTAGCTTGGTTACTCGAGAGGGGGCGTTCCAAAGCGATTGTATCAATTGCCCTGGTCACCTCACTGTCTCAGCGAGAGACCAAAGTATCAACAGTGTCACCTGCCAAGGAGGCAGGAAAATCCCCAAGAGCCATCAGGAATCCATTAGGATCCATAAGTCTCCTGGGGCCCAAATAAGGAAGATTCTAATGGGTCCACCACCCCTGCAGAGGTTAAGAGACATTGTGTAATAACTCTTAGATGTTATGGAATTGGAGGTAAGCAGTAGATAAATAGCATCGCTGTCAGTGTCTCATAACATCATCATTTTCCACATTTGATATCTGATGTCTTATTTTGCATAATGATGGAGGAAAAATTCATAACATCAGGCTTTAACTGGGCTACAACTCTGTTTGGTTATCACTTGCTTGGATCTGACAAAGTGGTTTCACATTAATGCAGTAATGAAATAAGAAGGTTGGGGTAGCAAAATGTAAATGTTTCTTTGCTGCATTTCACGTGTTTGAGGAATTCTAGAGAAATAAATGTGAAATGAACAAATATACTCTCAAAGCATTTTAATCTGCTATGCAAAAAATCCAAATGACACTTTGTATCCTCCCATAATATTACAACACCCACACCAGTCAAAGAAAGTTTAGTTGTTTAATGTATATCTAGCCAATTGTTCCCTGATGCATCAGCCTTGCTTTAAATAATGGTAATACCGGCCATGGGAACAGAGAACTTCATAATATCATGCTTCCAAGCAATCTTGCAATCAAATCCAAAACATTTCCCAACACACAAAATGTGAGCTGTCTACCTACTCTCATATACTCGCCAGATGGCTTGAGTGATAAGCCTGTCAATCTTCTCATGGGAACTTTTATACGGCAGAATGGTGGGCAAATGGGGAATTGCATAGCTATATTCAAGTAGGCACAAATGTTTCCACTTGGGACTACAATAGCTGGATGTTGAGCACTGAAGTGATTCTCTTGTATTAGGATCTGTTGGTTTAGGTTTTTGTTTTGTCAACGCTTGCCTTCATTAAGAGGTATACAACTCAGTTTCTCTCTCTTTTTTCCTTGATAAAGAGGTAGCAGTTTACACCTTTCCACAGCAGCAAGACAGAATGAAAGGAATCCATCTTCAGTCTGTTTGTGCTATAGTAAAAAGAAAAAGGAGAAAAGTATAAACACCGAATTCCTGAGCTCACTGTGAGATGGAAGGTCATTAACAGGGCACTCCAGCAGATTGGAATTACAGTCAATTGAGACGCTGAAACATCCTAAATGGCCTAATGCAGCAACTAAGTGCTTCTTAAATTCCCAAAGTTTTTCTTTTATTTTTTTACCCAAGTGTGGCATTCATGACCATAGTCAATTTACATTTCCTTTAGTAAATGCTGTTTTACTCAATGATACTGGAAAAAGCCAACATAGAATTCAAGCTCTGGATTTGACTTAAAACTAGATGTGGGTGGGGTGGCAGTGTTGGGAGTCAGATGTTTCTGTTGGAACCACATTGACATTAACATTTATTTGTAGTATTCAAATGGGACATCAGACTCTTCCTTATTTACATTCACATAGAAACCATTAGGGACAAACATTTCTGAAAAAAGGAGCATATTTATTTCCTCCCCATTCCTGATATATCTTAGGTGATTGCAAATTTTGTCCTTTCAGTCATTCTGTATACAAACACATTATATTCTGACTTCTTTCATAGCAGAACCCTCTAATGGTAGGACAAGACTGTGATTTTTTTATGTAAATTTGGTCCTCATCTCTTCTACTGGCCAGCTGAATTCCCTGAAAACATCAAATCTGCTCTAATGTTGGAAGCTAAGACATATCAGAACTGATTAGAACTTGGAAGGGAGGCTGTCAAAGAGCACCAGGTATATCCTCCAACTTTCCTGATTTGACAGGGCTAGTCCAATTGACCCTCTGTTTCCCCATTTTTCAATTGTTTTAAAAATGTACCCATCTTTCCATTTCCTTTTCTCCATCTTACTTCTGAGAACAAAGATTTAAAATGGAGTTTGAGACACAGAAATGATGAGGTCAGGAGACAGCTCTAATTCCCTGGCTGCATACCTTTCCTAATAGGCAACACCAGTTAGGTAATGCAAGGTATCCATACATCTCCAGCCAGAAAGCATGTGTTCAGCTTTCTAATTGGTCAATGTATTCCTCCCCCCCCCCCCCGCTGCCCCCCAAAATAATACATTGGCCCACGGTCATAGCAGCTTACGTGAAAACTTCCCTCACAAGCTATGGCTCCCTAATAATACATTGACCCATGTAGATCCAGTCATAGCAGCTTATGCAAAAACATCCCTCAAAAACTATGGCTATAAAAGTTTATGAGCCCCCAGCCCAATGTTCTTTTGAAAAAGGCACCCATAAGCTTACACATAACTTCAATTTTTCTGATTAAATGAACACTGAGCAACTGAAGTGACAATGGCCTCTTTGTATCTTCCATAAGCCTGTCTTGTTGGAGAGTTGGGAACTAACATTTCAGGTGCTGCAAGCTGCGTTCAAAATGAAATAGTGGTTTGCACTCAACACAATAATGGAGAAGAAGTGAGAAGGGACAGATTCTTAGCATTTCTAGTAGTTTTGGGCAAAAGCAAACTGTGGCATCCTTTTTTTTAGCTTGTCTGTTCTTCCAGGTAAAAAGCCTTTTCCATCTTGACCACATCCTGACATCATCATCATCATCATCATCATCATCATCATCATCATTATGTTTATTTATATCCCGCATTTTCTCTCCACAAAAGAGACTCAGGGCGCTTCCACACAGCCCTTTAACCCAAGAACATTCGTGTTTTAAAAATGTGGATATTCCTCGGTCCCCATCCACACACCCCCCAGAAAGCAGTGCTTTCTGGGAAGATTGTCCAGATGTTCTCTCAGAACTTTCCGGGAGTACACCTGGACACCCTAACACTCCCCCCAATGCCCCTCAACAACCCCCTTTTAACAGTAAAAGAACTTGCCTGGTCTTCATTAGAGTGATGCCAGAGTTCCCCTGGCACGCAGAAATGACACTCCAGGAGAAAGGGGGAGGAGCAAACTTTCTCTCTCCCCCCCCCCCCCATCCCACTCTCCTGGTGTGTCATTTCTATGAGCCAGGAGATCTCTGGCACCACTCTAATGAAGACCAGGTAAGTTCTTTTTATTTTTAAAAGGGCTTTTGGTGAGGGGATTGGTGTCCTCGTGGTTTTCCAGGCTAATTTAGCCTGGAAAACTGCAGGAATACTGTCTGGACCACCCCCTCAAAAGCCCAGAACTTTTTAGGGATCAGTCCAGACAGTGGAAGTAGTGGGCTTATCCCACACCTTTCAAGAAGCCATGGAATAAACCCACTAACAAATTAATTTGTCACACACCAGAGTTTTCCTGGTTTGTGGTGAATCAATTTGTATTTCTCAGGGACATCATCTGGACAGCCCCTTTTTAATTGCAGGAATTCCTGCTTTAAAGGGGCTGTCCGGATGCACCCTCAAAGAGGCGATATATGTCCCTGTTTTCAATTTGGCCACATGTATCCCTATTTTCATTTGTTAAATGTTGAAAGGTATGTAATAGGCTATATTCAGAAGATGGTAATGACAAATCATCTCTGAGTACTTATTTCTTCTGGAAAAAATTGAAACTCTTGGGCTTGCCATAAATCACAGATGACTTGAAGGCACATAAACTCACACACAATCACACACTTACTTGCAATCTACTTGATGCAATTAAGTTAGAAACACTGAGAAGTGAGATCACACTGTCTATATCAGAGATGAGCAAACTATGGTCCTCCAGGAGTTTTGGACTTCAACTCCCATAATTCCTTAACAGCCTACTGTTTGAAGTCCAAAACACCTGGAGGGCTGAAGTTTGCCAATGCCTGGTCTATACATGACCTAAATGACATTCCTAGTCCCAACTAGAATAGATCAATTGAATCAGCAGAACTAATGTGATAAATTCTCTGTGATTTTCTAGGTCCCCTCTAGAAGGGATTAGATAATTAATTTAAGCCTTCATATGCATAACTGTATAATAGTCATGCTAATATATGATAAAAGACCAAGGATTCCAAACTTACATAGATAATAATAATTAGAAATATTGTGACAATTTTAGCTACTATGGTGATAAGTCTATTGACTGAAACAAGTTTTTTCACCCTTGTTGTGAGGATGATAGTAGATAGGACTGTCATGATGCAGTCAAAGGTCACTTGTTATTGGATCACGTACTAATGATCCCTGTGATATATTCCAGATAATTGGGAGGTGAAAAGGATTTGAGGATTATATATGTTCACATCAGGCATAGGAAGCATTAGTGGTACATGGATTTCCACAAACATTCCATCTTATTTTCTAAGCTCTGCTGTGGAGGCATATCATCTGGAAAACTGCCCCTGTCTCCAGTGAATAAACTATTACTAGCATCATCAGTGTCTGATCTGACACAAACCCTTTGAGATCAGGTGGGAAAGAAAACTAAATAAGTGATCGTAGATTAGAATTACTGCTCCATTCTTTCAGCATGCTTTAGGAAATAAATCCGCCCTTTTATTTTCCTTTTACCACCATGATTGCATGACAAAGGGTTATTAAAGTGTGTGCTGTTAATGAAACACTAATCCACATCAGTGACTTTGCAAAATCTCTTAGACATGTAAGGGGAAGCTTGTGTAGTTTGAAAATGTTGTATGAATAGGCAGAATTAATAGAGTGCAATAGCAAAACTGGATTGCCTGAACTTGTACTTCAGTTTGCATACAAGGTATGTTCGCTCTTTCAAGACAATGATGTTAATTTTCTTGTTTAATCTATAAAATCATTCATTAGCTTGTAAATGGCACATTCATATATTTAGGGTTTCATGAGCTTACTTGAAATAAGGTATTATAAAATAAAATATATGTGGGAATAACAGAACAAAAACACTTACCATTCTATTTCAGATTGTTCAGGAGGTAGGTCACATATTACATGGGAAACAGGAAACACATGAAGTGTGTACATGGATTTGTTTGAATGTCTGCAATGCAACTGGAAGTCTTTGAGTTATGACCACAACTGTGTTAAATATCCAAAGTTTAATGTATATATGGTATTATACAGGCCTGAGTTATTTGACTTCCTTAAATGCAAGAAAGAAAATTGTGACTCTATATCAAGATTCATAGTACTAGGAAAGAGACAAAGAATCTCACAGGCATGTCTCCCAATAGGTAAAGCAACTTGATTCAGCTTCAGAGTCATTCTACAATTATTACAAAAGTGGGCCTGATCCAGTGTCCAGGACACCTGATTGAGCCTGCTTGGAACCCCCTGAATCACCTCAGAGGCAGCAGGAAATCCCACCTGTCCAGCCACACTGAACACCATTGGGCACAGTTAGGCAGCCACCCTCTGGGACTCCCCTCCCCTGTGTTGTGACTGTAACCAGGCATGACACTGAAATAGAGCAATTTAAAGCAACCATGGATAGTGAGACCTGGTCCATGGATAGTGAAACCTGAAGCATGGATACCAAGTCCCAATACATGGATACCGGTACCTGCCACAGGCCATCTTGGATCTGTGTGTCTGGCGAAACAAAGGAGCTAAAATTCAATATTCCCAAATAAATCTCACAAAGTTGAAGAAGAAGCCACCGAGGTATTTATTCAAGTCAGCTGAAGTGATGCCAGCCCGCAGTCATCCACCAAAGTTAGCTGAGATACCATAACATTGCAAAACAGACATTTTTATACAGTAGAGTTCTTCGAAATTTCCACTCCCACCCCAGCTAGACCCGGCTTTGCCATGATTGCCTAAGCGCTGCTGACATCATGAACAGCTGAGGGAGGGTTCCCTGCAGAGACAGAACCGTGGCACCCACCAGCCAATAGGAGAGTGTTCCTGCTCTCCAATGCCTGAAGAGGGGCAGGATGGAACCTTTTGACAAATGAGACATAGTTTTATGATTGGGTTACATTGTCCCAGCTTTGGGACAAACAATGAGGGGTCATCAGGTTCCATACGATTTATTATGAAGGTAATTGTGATATGATGATGGCAGTTAAAACTAACAATGGGGTTCTATAGTGTCATGTCAAGGTTTTGATTCATGTCTCTGACACCAGTGGCATTTTGCACCATACAGTTATATAGCACCATGATTCCACATCAGCTATGGCAACATTCTATGGAACCTTGAGATTTATATTTTGGAGATGTACTAAAGATCTCTGTAGGTCAATTCCATAGACTATTGTCATCATCGCTGAAGTGCTCTATTTATATAATGTGAAAGTCTCCCATATTAACTGGAAGTTTTGATTTCATGATGAGATTAAACAAGAATTTAACTTGATTTCCATGCTGGAGGAACCAAGACTTCATAAACAGTATGCTCTAGTTAACCTTGCATATATATATTCTCCTTTCCAAACCAAAAAAGGTAAAAAAAATTCTTGCCTATCAAAAACATTGCTAAGGCACAAGAAGCTCAGGTTTGTGTAGATAGCTTCATGTGTAGTTGATCTACACTGAACAGCCCTGGTATTGGGTTTCAGTCACTGCAGCCCTAGAGACAAGACAAGTTTGTCCCATATTTCAGAGGTTTCCCTTAAACTTGGTTCAGCAACTGGGGAAAACATTACTGGAAACTTTTCAGCATGCCATAGGACGTTAAGCAATGAACATTACATCCTTTAGAGGACATATAGAAGCCTTGATGGAATAGTTCAAAATAGCTAAAAAGGTGAAAGATTTGTTAATTTTGTCCCACCACAGCTGTGACATAAATTTGGACCATAATCACTGCAGGAAATGATAATAATGCCTCCTCTTTTGTGAAAGAGCATGAAGCTGTTAATCTTAATACAGTATGTGAGTGTATGTGTACATGTAAGAAAAAACATTTTTGGGTTTATTCTTCCTTAATGAAAATCAACAATTATGTATGCAAACTTATGAAACCTTTCTCATAAAATATATAGTAAAATGGTACAACTGTGCTATTGTTGCAATCCTTATTATTTGTTCCCCAGTGTATAACTGCTATGGATCAACGTAATAGGTAGTTATGGCCTTCAGAACATTGATTATTGAGTTGGGAATCCATAATGGTTCTCAATTGACTACAGAGGAAGTATATGGAGAGAGAAAGAGAGAGCGTTTGAAAATGATTAAATGGTTTCCTTGATTGACCTTACAGTAGACTGTGATAGAGGGAGCATTGTGCTAGGTTGCTTTTGCTCTGGGATCATGCCAACCTAAATATGTGAATAGGCATTCATAAGGAGTTCTAAAACACATATTATTTACCCAGTATTAGTAGTGTAGCTTTTCATAAGTGTCTGTAAAATTCAAGTAAATTTTTCCTAATAGCCATTATGGCTAAACACAGGGCATTTTAAAGTATTTCCACAATACAATGGTCCATTATTTTTGGAAAGTCTTTATAGTTTTACCACACAGGAATATTTTACCCAATAGACTGATTTGTTCCATGTTGTCATTATTTGCATTCATTATATTCATTGCAGTGTTACCCAGTGGCTAGAATACATTAGGGATTACATTGGCCTAAGAATATTAAGGAATTGCTTGCTCTGCTCTTGGAATCTCTTCTACATTGGTAAGCAGCTAAATTTTTGTGTCATATTCTTGAAATTCTGATGTATGATTGGAAGCAATGGGTATTGGCCAAAGAAGTGGAGGTAGCACTTTAAAAATGAGTTTAGCTGAAGCCAAGTTTTGTTTAACAGAGGGCCCTTCCAGTCAGTACCTTTATTGTGGTAACTCCTACAATAAAGAAGGGGCTGTCCAGACAATGTTCTGGACAGTCCTGAATTGATTCGCCACAAACCAGGAAAAGCCCGTTTATGGTGAATTAATTAGTGGATTTATTCCATGTCTCATTGGAAGGCGCGGGATAAATCCACTACTTCCAGTGTCTGGACTGCAGTCTAGGCACCATTCTCAGAATCCCAACCCCTCTCCCACAGCCCCCATACACCTTTTAAAATTAAAATAAACTTACTTGGCATCCATTATAGTCTTGCCAGAACTGTTCTAGAGGATGCTCCTGCGATAAAGGGCTGCCTGGAAGCGCCCCCTGTCTCTAAGTTCTGAAACTTCTTTTTCAAAGAGGTCAGAATGGCCTCCTCTTTGCTATCCTTCCATTAGCAGACACAAATGTTTTGCTTCAGCAGGTTTTTAGAACTTAACACAGTTAAAGAAAAGGCTTTAGAGAGTGTTGTATTTTTTTAATTAAACTATGTATTTTAAACTGTTTTAAAACAATTCTTAGAAGTACGTTCTAATTGTTTTAATATTGTTATTTTTGTATGATCTTAGCTGTATTCTCCTTGTTTTGTATTGTAACGTGCCTTGACACCCAACTCTGAAAAAAAGATAAAGTATAAATGAAGTAGGCTTTTTATTTTTATTCCCATCTGCAGTTTTATTGACTCTCACAACTGCCATGTCTGGCTCATATTTACTTACATTGAATACTATTAATGGACACTATAGAAATATTTTATTATAAGTAGTACACTTAGTATTAACTCTTAGTATTAACCCATATAACCAGTTATATATTACATTTTTTCTTGAATGGCTATTTGAATAGCATTACTTCCATTCTATTAATTTATCTTTTGCAGAAGGGTTAAATCAAAGCAAATTTTATACAGGAAAATAATTCCATGTTCACAAGAAGTAATAATGGAATAAAGTTAAAATGGTTTAGAACGCCCCTTTATCTTAGTGTTTGTGTGTCTGTGTGTATGGTATAGTTTACTACTCTGACTGCCTACCATCAGATTGACTAATGGAGTTTGTCTTTCAGTTCTTTGTCATACCATTAAAGATATTTGAAATCGCCCAGTACATTACTATCCTTCCTGTTTTCAACTGCATTTTCTCTTGCTGATCCTCAGTTTCTGCTTTTAATAGCTGCTCCAGCCACTCCAGGGAATTGTGGTGGCTACCATTTTTGAATGCTAAAGAAGTTTTTAAGTAGCAATGTCAATGAAGAGGGTGGGAGAAAGATTGTTCTTATGCCAGCTTTTGGAAAGCATAGATATGTACTTATTTATTATTCTGCTAGCATAAGACTTAGTATGTTCTACCATTGAGCAAATGTTGAAATGACTTAACACTAGTGGGATATGACACCTAAAAAGGCCGGAGACTTGACAGGCCCACTTTATGAAAGAAAATGGAAAACTGTAATCCATAACAGAGACAATAACACGATATTGAATTTAATTTCACAAGGACAAGATTCTCCATTCCTACCTAAAGATTAATTTGGAAATTATTCTATCTGTAGTAGTTTTTAACTGATGTCAAATCTGATTTATGGTGACTCAATGAATGATAAACCTCCAAGTCACCTTGTCATCAACTGCCTTGCTCAGGTTTTGGAGACTCAGGGCCAAAGGTTTCTTGATTGACTATTTTGAATCTGTCTTCCTCTTTTCCTATTGCCTTCAACCTTACCAAGCATTATCCTTTCTAGTGAGTCATGTATTCTCATGATATGGCCAAAGGACAACAATCTCAGTTTAGTCACCTTGGCTTCTAAGGAGAGTTCATGTTTCATTTCTTCTGGGACCCATTTTTATGGTCTTTTAAATACTCTACTATGCTATCCATAGAACCCTTTTCCAGCACCAGATTTCAAATGAGTTTATTTTTATCCTTTCAACTGTCTTCACTGTCCAGCTTTCACAACCATACATGGAAATAGGAAATACAATAGCCTGGACATTCCCAATTTTAGTATTCAATGACATAGTCTTTACACTTCAGGATCCTGTCAAGCTGTCTTTCCAAGTCTTCAGACTCTTTGCTCCCCAATATTGGATATACTCAAATAATTTATATAAGCAACAGCTGCTGCCAGATAGTGATAATTATAGTAGAGGTTGATCATAGAGGTTAAAAAACACAGGTTTTTATTTGACCCCCCTCCCCCCTTTTCATAGTGTCTTGAGCTCCTAACTGCAGAAAATGTGGAGGATTGACTAGATATGATTTGTGGAGAAAAATCAAAGTATTCTTGCTTATTTCAATGGAAGTTGTGATGGACAGTTCACACCTTTACCCATTGTATTACTCCCACTGGTGGAAGAGGGCTCCAGGCCATTGGGAGATTTAAATGTCACCACCAGCACCTTGAAATCAGACCAGATGCATATTGGCAGCCAGTGCAATTCCTTATGTTCATATTTCATGAGAGAGGTGTTTCTCTTCATCTGTACTTCAGAGGCCTGCAGATTACATTTTGAACTTTCTGCATGCAAAACATGAGTCCTGTGACTATTCTTCTAGCTCTTTTAGAAAAGATTAATATAGAAATTCTTTTAATCCGCTAGAGCCCATTTAACTTTGCCTGAGGGAACAGGCCATCTTTCATTGCTGATTTGGTGTTATCTGTCTCTTCACTTTTGAAGTACTCTTATTTTCTTGAAAGCATATTGGTTATAAATGACAACTATTGTATGCTACAACTTTCACAAAGTGCTGTGCATACAATCAGTTCAGCAATTGCTTCCAAATCTGAAGCTTTCAATCCATATCGCAAAATAGGAAAGAGATTCCTATAAAGAAACCAAATTAGTTATAGTTGTTCTCAGATACATTGCAAATATTTCAAATCCCCCAGTTTCATCCTTATTGTGGGCATATCACAAGAGTTTGTAATTTTTAGAATAGCAATAATAATTACTACTCTTGCTCTTATTATTACTATTGTTATTACTGGTATCCGCATTACCATTAGCACCATTATTTTACATCAACATTCAGTTTTATACATATTTATTTATGCAATGCTTTTGACACAAAATAAGTCAAAATGTTAAATTTGCATTGAATTGGCAGTGGGGTAAGGTTTGACAATTTTATTGCACAAAACTCCAGAAAGTGCTATAAAATAAATGGCTATGTCTTGAAAATAGCAATATTAACACTAAGAAAGTAACTGCCTTCACTTTTTTTCTTTATACAGGTATAACTGTGAATTTTGCAGATCAAGGAATAAGTAGGTGGAAATGAAAGCCCAAGGGAAAAGTGTGTCTCATCATCAGAACTAAAGAGTTACTTATATGTGCTGTAGGAGTGGGAAATAGTACCTTTAAGATGAGTTAGCCCTCAGGCACCTATCTTTCAGACACCTTGAACCCATACTACTGTTTTCTTTGCCATCAAATTAATTCCATAGCACAGCTACAACTTGGAATGCCTTTTTGGAAATATATTTGCAGAAGATATCTGAGGCACTCTCTGGACCCTCTGTGACAGACTATTAAAATTAAAAGGAAGATGGAGGGAGGGAGAGGGAGACACAGGGAGAGATTTGCAAGATTAAAATAAGATAAAAAAAATAATACTATTTTTCTAGGCCATAGAGTAAACTATTGTTTATTTTATGGCACTTTCTGGAGTTTTGTGCAATAAAATTGTCAAACCATACCCCACTGGCAACTCAATGCAAATTTAACATTTTGATTTATTTCGTGTCAAAAGCATTGCATAAATAAATCACTAGAACTGCATGAAGGATAAGAGTCTTTTAAAAATAATAATAAGTAGAACGATAGTACAAAAAATCATGCAAAATCTGGTTAGATTGCAAGTCCCAGCAATCGTAACCGGCATAGCTGCAGTGATAAACAATGCTGAAAGCTGCTGGTGAGCCCCATGTTTACCATCCACTTCTAGAGACTAATGCTGTAATATGTTCTATGTAGACACTTAGAACCATAGAATCATAGAATTGGAAGAGACCTCATGGGCCATCCAGTCGAACCCCCTGGCAAGAAGCAGGAAAATCGCATTTGAAGCACCTCCAACAGATGGCCAGCCAGACTCTGTTTAAAACTTTGAGTCTCCTTGTGGAGAGAAAAAGCAGAAAACTAATAATGATAATGATAATAATAATAATAATAATAATAATAATAATAATTATTATTATTATTATTCTTTCAGGCCCCTTGCAGGAACCTTTGCAGGAAGTATGGCCTTGTTGTTGTTCATTCGTTCAGTCATCTCCGACTCTTCGTGATCTCATGGACCAGCCCACACCAGAGCTCCCTGTCGGCCGTCACCACCCCCAGCTCCTTCAAGGTCAGTCCAGTCACTTCAAGGATGCCATCCATCCATCTTGCCCTTGGTCGGCCCCTCTTCCTTTTGCCTTCCACCTTCCCCAACATAATTGTCTTCTCCAGGCTTTGCTGTCTCCTCATGATGTGGCCAAAGTACTTCAACTTTGTCTTTAGTATCCTTCCCTCCAGTGAGCAGTTGGGCTTTATTTCCTGGAGGATGGACTGGTTGGATCTTCTCGCAGTCCAAGGCACTCTCAGAAGTTTCTACCCTGCAGTAAAACCTGGTACCTGGTATGAGCACAAGCTTGAAAATGTAGAAGCAAAGATACACTGGGATTTTAGAATCAAAGAGATAAACACCTTCCACATAACACACCAGATATAACGGTTGTGGAAAAGACATTGCAGTACCAGAAGACAGTAGAGTAGAGGACAAAGATCTGGAAAGGATCACTAAATACAAGGATTTACACATTGGAATTGGACAACTATGGCAAAAGAGAACAACAATGGTATCAATAGTGGTTCATGTGCTTGGAGGCATTTCAAGAAAACCCGGAAAGCACTGGAAAAGCCAGTACCTGTTGACTTTTTCCTTAGGGTTTAATGGTTTGCAATTTGTGGTTCATATTTTCCACCCAAATATTTGTTTGCATTATTTTGTTGGAATTTTGATGGATCTGTCCCTTATCATTTATTTCACTCGTGTGCTTTACAGCTTGTTCTAGCACTTTCTAAAATTGTGGATCACATCTTCAAATAGTTATTTCTTGAATAATCTATTCTGACAAATTTACATATCTTTGTGTAGATCAGGGAATTTTAGCAGGTGTTGCTTGTTACCTGGTTGTGTAACAAACAATAATTGTTGATATTATCCCTCTACATATTGTGAAATGTACAGGAGTCATCTCCAATTTTCAATCTACCAATTCTAGAGAGGACATGTGAGGAGGAGCAAAAAGGAAAAAGTCTCATTGTATGACTGGACTCCCTCTTGCATGATCTTGGATTCTGACTAGTATAAATAAAAGGAATACAGTAGACCCTTTGGATTCACAGGGGTTGAGTTTTGAGACCGCCCTGTACTAAATACGAAAAATAAATCTAAAAATGCAATATTATTAAATGTAAGTGATTAGTGTGCACTTCAGTGCATCTCAATTCATGTCATCACCATTTTATATATCACCAATATGAAGTTGGTGAGAATAGAAGATCTGGAGCCCACGGATACAGGAGGCACACTATACCAATAAAAAACAAAAAAAAAGAGAAAAGCAATAGCTAACAGTCTACTCCTTCTCTGTTCGTTGCTACTTCAGCCTGAGCTAAAATAGAAGTAAATGAGCTTGCAAAGAGGCTTGAACCAGTGTATTAAGTGTTCTTTGTGACAGAAATGTTGTTAGATTTCTTGCCCAGCTTGAGTGCTGGTTGTTTTGGTGGCTGCTATTACCTAACCTAGGGCCTTAATTGTCTCTGTCAGTCTCTGACATGATGCACTTCTTCATCATGGGTGTGATTATAAACCATTACTTTGCCAAGGAAAGGCCCTCTGCTTTCCTGCAGCCCTCTCAGCTCTTTGTGGAACATTTTGCGTGTCAGAAAGAATTCCTCAGACTTTTACAATAATGTACCACGGAGGCAAACTGACAGTTTGAAAAGCCAGGTTTCATTTCACGAAGGCTTTTAAGCTGTCTTGAGAGTGAAACTTGCAGACATTTCAGTCAGTGTCTTTAGACTTCCCTTTTGAGGAGGCTTTCTTTTCCTAAACACCATGAAAATATTTATTTTTAAAGTATTTACACAGTCACAGTCATCTGTGCATTTCAGTATTAGAAGCAGGATTTAAATGGGTAATTGAAAGGCATGATTCCCTGGCAAATAGGTACAAGTAGATGTGATCTTTGCCAAACATATTTAGGTGGCGGCAGAGAGTTCGCAGTGTGCTATCATTTACATCAAATAATTTTTTTCTTCTACAAGGTTACATCTGTTTACACTATTTTATTATCTGTTGAATGCTATGATATGAAGGCTTTTTATTGAAGTTTAGTTAAAGAAGAGCCAGGCTTGTGATGGAAGTGTCAATCAGCATTTAGTCATACAGTATCTATTTCTATTCCTGTTCAGCTTCGTACAGAAGGGCTATTATAGTCTACATTACGGCACAGCTCGTTGGGATATAGATATCCTTGAGGGGAAGGATTTATTTTGAAAGGAGCTCTTCAACATAATAAGAGACACCATTTAGACATTTTTAAAAGTACACTCAGAAAGGTACATAAAAGTAAAACGCAACAACGATTATGGTAAAAACTGGGTGTTGCACTTTGATAGCAGGGAACCCCCCACCTTTTAATGAAATGATTTGTGAAGTTAAAAAAAACACGGTGATGGTATTAATGGATGATATCCAATTGCTAATTCTGACTAGGCCTACTGACTCATTCCAATTTACTTGAATGCTTATCTACCATTCAGTAATTGATCAGATCACTAAAGCCCCTTCTACACTGTCCTTATATTCCAGAATCTGATCTTAGGTTATCTGCTTTGAACTGGATTATATAAATCTCCACTGCCATATAATCTGGGATCAGATCCTGGTATGTAAGATAGTGTAGAAGGAGCCTGAGTCTAGCAGTAAATTTTAGATCAATATGTTATTTATTTATCTACATATTTTGTCACAATATTTTCCTTGTTTTTTTTAACAACAAGTCATTTGCTGATCACGGAATGCAATGACAGCATAATAAAAGAGTGACAGAGTACTTGTGCTACCATGGTAAGTTTCTTCAGGTGAGATAAAAGAAACAGGATCTGGGACCCGTTCACACTACACAAATATGCTATGATTCCATTATAGCTTTCATGTTTTCATCCTATGGTATCTTGGGATCTGCAATTTAGAAAAGGGAATTTAGAATTCTGATGCAGAGAGCTCTAGAAACTCACCAGACTACAAACTCCAGGAGTCCATAGGATGAAACCATGACTTTAAACCAGTGGTTCCCAACCTTTGGTCCTCCAGGTGTTTTGGGCTTCAGCTCCCTCAATTCCTAACAGTTGATAAGTTGGCTGGGATTTCTGGGAGTTGAAGTCCAAAATACCCAGAAGACCAAAAATTGGGAACCACTGCATTAAACTAGAATCACTGCCCTATAACTTTAACATTTTTCTCGTATCTGAAAAGCTGAACAGGACTTCTAAAAGTGTTGGCTCTTGTGGGGCATTGAGTCATTCTTTGAGCAGTATTTGTTATTTGTTTGAGCAGTAACTGATGAAGACACAGGTCATTTGTAATATGGTAAGATGGAAATCAGAATGGAGGAATGATTACCAGAGTGAAAACTGGACCTTAAATACTGTTGTGTAGGACAGAGAATTCCAGTAGGTGTTGTTTGTTACCTGGTTGCTTCATGAGGAAAACTTTTGGGTTTCCATATTTTGCACAACCATTAAAAGTACAAGAGACTTCTCCAATCTTCATTCTGACAACCCTAGCAGAACAGGAAGCAGACAACTCCCCTGTTATGTCAGCTCAACTGGCTGCTAGTCTGCTACCAAGCACAATTCAAAATTCTGGCTTTAGCCTGTTTACCTGACTGATCGTATCTCCCTCTATGAGCCAGCTAGGAAGTTAAGATCTACCAGGGAGGCCCTGCTCTTGGTCCCACCTCCTTCGCAGGTGCTGTTGGTGGGGACAAGAGACAGGGCCTTCTTAGTGGTGGCCCCTCAGTTATGGAATTCCCTCCCGAGTAAAATCAGATCAGCTCCCTCCCTCCTGATTGTCAGGAAAAACCTAAAAACATGGATGTGGGACCAAGCTTTCAGTTAGCAACAGTGAAATAAGTGAACATAGAATAGTGCAATGACAATTGGAAAGGCCTCAGACTATGATATCAGATTACGTGATTTTAAATAAATGTATATGTTTGTTTTACTTGATATATGTTCATGTGGCATTGAATCTGTGCCTATATATGCAAGTTGCTCTGAGTCCCCTAAGGGTGGGGTATAAATATGGTAAACAAATAAATAAATGTGTGAAAGAGGCAAATGAACACTAGATTAAACTTCTGGATCAATTCCGCCATTGACTGAGGTGTGTGGGGTGGGAAATGACCTTGTGATGTTCAATCTCTTTGCATTACTAGATCATCATTCCATCAAAAACTGCCACACTGTCAGATATTTTTCATCCTTGGAAAAAGCTCTTATTCTTTATATACAATATTTTCAGATCTCAGGACCTGAGCTATCTTCTTCTTAGGCAGGGAGAGTAATCTCAGATTGATATTATATTTTCTCATTTTTAAATGAATGGTACGAGGGTTGAATGAAAAGTAATGCCTCCACCTTCGTTACTTGGGTTTGGATGGGAATATTTTAATAAATCAAATGCAGAAATAATCCTTAGAATGTGCTCTTTAACTACCACTATTCACTTTTCCACATAATCACCAGACAATTGGATACATTTCTGCCAATGATGAATAAGTTTTCTGAAGCTGTCACGGAAGAAGTTGACACTCTGTTTCCTCAACCAGCATCTCACAATTCTCTCAACATCTTCATCAGAAGCATAATGATGTCCCCGCAGATCTTCTTTCATTATCGGGAACAGATGGAAGTCAGACTATGCTAAATCTGGACTGTATGAATGATGCCATTCAATAGTGAAATCCAGTCTCTGAAGTTCTGCTGTGGTGGCATATGAAGTGCGTGGTCTGGCACTGTCATGCTGCAGGAAAACATTTCCCTTTTCCTTTTGGACCCTTGTTAGCTGTCATTTCAAAGTTTGCAGTGTTGTGATGTAACACTCTGAATTTATTGTTGTTCCACATTCAAGGAAATCAACATGGATAACACCACCTGCATCCCAGAACTCTGTTGCTGTGATTTTTCTAACTGAGGGCTGTCTTGAATTTCTTTTTCTGGGGCGAGTCTTTGTGTTGATATTCCATAGGCTGACGGTCCGTCTCCGGGTCATAATGTTGTACCCATGTTTCGTCTCCTGCCACAATTGAATGGAGAAAGGTGTCACCTTCATTCTCGTAACGAGAGAGGAGTTTCTGGCAAATTTCAGGTCTGTGTGCTTTCATTTCAGGTGTCAGCATCCTGGGTACCCATAGTACACAGATCTTCTGATAGCCAAACAAAGCAATAATGTGAGCCACACGTTCTTGTAAAATGCCGATTATGCTTGAAATTTATCTCTGAGTGATACGACGATCATCCTGAATCATTCTGTTAATCTTTTGCTTGTGAAACTTGGTGGTTGCTGTCACAGGATGTCCAATTTGTCACATGTCAGATGTTCCCACCTCAACATCTTTAAACTTACTCACCCAACAATGCATGGTACTCACATCAACACAATCACCATAAACAGCTTGCATTCTCTGAGGAGTCTCCTTTGGGGTGACACCTTCTGTTGTCAAGAATTCAATGACTGCACGTTGCTTAAGTCGTATTGACCGACCATCAGTGCAGGGTTCCATACTTCACACTTTAACAACACAACTGTTCAATACTAAGGCTTCCTGCCAAAATGAAACTGTAGAGGAGAGTCTACTGAACAAGCCAGTACCTGCCGCATGCCAGTACTGCCATCTGTTGAGGAGTTACGAAGGTGGAGGCATTACTTTTCATTCAATCCTGGTATATTCTAACCGTGGTCAATGTTTTATACATTGTGTTTAATGGCATCACAAAGGGGCTACTTCCTGCAAGAGTGTCCTTGTAATGTTTCCAGGTCCACACTATGACACCAAAGGAGTTTGCTTCTAGCTCTCAGGTTCAGGGCCTGAGATGCTTCTGACCAGTCCACCCTAATAGTATTAAGATCTTTCAAGGCTTTTGATGAGAGTCCCAGGACAAAGCACAAGGAGGAAATTGACTTCATAGTTTTATTGGGATTGAACACTAGCAGATGCTGAGGGCTTCAGTGGCCATTGTAGTTTAGCATACTTAACTCCCCACACTTTTTTTTTTTACTCCAGGATTGAACATATAACTGTAGGTCTTTTTAGAAACAAGGAGATCATAGTGGCACACGAGGCAGAAGAAGTGCCTCTTCTGTCCTGCTTGCCAGATAATGGACTTCTCTGGCTGCTTCATTGTATTTTAATATTTTCATATTAGCATTTTCTATTTACTTCCAGTTTTTTTTTAAAAAAATATGTCAAATTGTTTTAAATATCTTTGAATTTATCATTATGTAATGCTGCTTTGCTATCCGTTTCTTGTCCAGTGATTGTTAGACACAAGATCTGGATATAAATATCTAAATAAATACACTCCAGTCCTAAACATTGCAGCAAATGCTCAATAACCAGCAGAGGCTAATGTCTTACAAAAATACTCTCTTAAGCACTTATTGGACAACATATCAAATTTCATTATTAGGATGTGTGATCATTAAAGAATGTATTTCCCAACCTTATTTATTAGTAATATACTATTACTAGTCCTGCAACAATTCAAAAAAAAAATCTATTTCAAGGAAACATGAGAAACTTGGGTTTCTATCATACTTTGTTCTTTATTGCTGCCTCAGAGACATAAAAAGGAAAGGACGCCTGATGCTGGACATTTAAATGCCACTTATATTGCATTTAGGTGGAACAACATGTTATAAACTCTACTGGCAGAAGTGAGAACATTTATTACAAGCTGGTTCTTCATGCCCCCTTTTGTGAACGAGGAAAAGAGAGCCGGCAAATTAAATTAACAAAATGGCCTCCCTGCAGCCTCTGATTGATATAGCTTTTAGTGGATTATATAAAAATGGTGTCAGATTTGCTGCCGCCGAAGATTTCACCTTTAAGAATATTTTCTTCACGGCTGGAAAAGAAATTGGTTGCACCTAGAATGAATAGAAATGTCCTGCTGTTTGTCTAAACAGCTAAAAGGCCTGATAAAACAATTGGGAATGAAGTTTCTATTGATGATTTACTCTGTATTTGGTTGTCTCCCACGGCAGAACTGGATAATGGAACGTTTTTAATGCATCCCTGTTTCTTCAAGTATTCCTCATCTAGAGCAAGGTATTTCTTTTAACAGCGATGTTATTAACCACACTTGGACAACAAGGATAACAGAATTATCCCTAACTTTCTAGGTGTAATATCTTGCTACAACTTTAAATCTAAACATTCAAGCTCATTTTAGGTGAAATGCTGAAATGATAACATCGGTAAAATTCACAGGGAAACCCTACAATACAATCTCCATTGACAAGAGGTTTCTTCATGCTCAGTATTTTATGCCATGATGCAAAGTACAGTCCTGGGGTTGCCCAGAACTTCCCTGAGTCAGTTTTGTGATCCCTCCAACCCATAAGATCTGCCTCAAGTACACTTTTTGTGGCAAAAAGGCTAAATTGTCTTCACTTTTACCAGTAATTTGCCTAAAAAATAGATCAGTTCACCCTCTCACACACATTATTTAGTTTTTAAAAACCTTTTTCATATGAGAAGTGGACTTCTAGATTATGTTGGTTCCCCTCCCCCCCCCAATCTTTTTGGCAGTTTGGATTCACCCAGAGGCACCCTAGGAGCAAAACACTGGCACAGTGAAATCTCTGAAGGTCCCCACTTCTCTTTTATATGAGTATTATGTCAAAGTTTGTTATCCTCTCAGGTAAGGAAACAAGCCCAGGTAAATACTTCAGGTGATAGACTTGCCACCTCCTGCAATGTATCAGAAATGTGAGCTGAAAGATATGAGATTGTTAACTATAGTCACACCATTGGTTCATGGGAATTCATAACCAGAATTGTTTGCGTCGATTCGCCCTTGGAAACCAGTGTATTGCACAACCTCCTGCAGTAGATGTGTGTGAATAACCCCATGAGTCCTGCAGAGAGAAAGGGATTTGATAGAAAACACCTTTTCTATGGCACTTTGGAGGTCTTTTATTATTAAGTGTCATGTTCAATAACTTCCCTTCTGAAGTTTCTTTACCACACTCACCAGTGGAATTATCAGTTCCCTTCTGTTGAAGCAACCATTTTGCCTTAAGAGGATGGATGGATTTAGTCTGATGTCTTCATTTTGAGCAGTCTGCCTTGGTTATTCTAACATGAATCTAAACCCTTGATGGAGTCTAGTGTCCTGGCAATATTACTCTCAGGCTCTCCGATACAGCACAACCAAATGGTATTAATGTGTGCTTCAGAGAGCCCCCCACCACAAAAAAGAGAAGCCCAAACCATAAATATAATTTAATGAAAACAATATCAAAAGCAATATTAAAACTCAACAACAGTGGGTCTAGTGAATATCAGCTGGAAAAGGATTTCATAAAGGAAAGTGTCACTCTACTTAATTGTTCTTACAGATGGTGACACAGGTAGGACTTCCAGTATTACAATTACCCTTTTAAAAAATAAAACCTAAAAAGGTCTTCTCCCTTTCAGTTGGGGCAGATCTAGACAGCCCCTTTATTGTGGAAACTTCTGGACAATCCCAAATTAATTCACCACAAACCAGGAAATCCCAGTTTTGTGGTGAATTAATTTGATAAGGGGCTTATTCTTTACCTTCTTGGATAAACCCACTATTTATAGTGTCCGGACTGGAGTCCAGACACCATTCCCACAATTTTCCAGGCTAAATTAGCCCAGAAAACTATGGGAATCCCAACCCCCTTCCCAATAGCACTGAAAACCACTTTTAAAAATAAAAGTACGTATCTAGCCTCCAATGGAGAGCTGCCACAGCTCTCCTAGAGCATAGAAATGACACACCAGGAGAACGGGGTGGTGGGTGGTGGTGGTGGTGGTGAATCACTTCTCCCCCCTTCTCCTGGCACTGTTAGGATTTCTGGGAGTTGAAGACCAAAACATATGGGAAGACACAGGTTGAGAATCACTGCCCTAGAAGAAATAATTTCAACTTCTGCCATTGCTTTGGTAAAATTTGTTTTCTATCTAGTCTTTAAAAATGCTTTGCATTTCCCATGGTGCCAGGTTGCCATATAATCAGGTAAGACATGTTTTATGCAAATTCTGAAAACATTGTCCTCATGTTCATTTCCACCATCAGCTGACCAGAAACAGTCCCACCTCATTCCCCAGTACTACTCTGCCTCATATTGGTCACATTTCAAGGAACCCACCTTCATACACCATTAACATCGCAAGAATCAACAACAAGGTCTGTTTTGGGTCATAAAATTTCAAGGAAAGGGCTGCTGCTGACTTGGTAATCTTATCCAATGCTAATCTAAACATGGAGGCCTTCTACGCTGACCAGGCCTGATCCAGCATCCAGGATGCTTGATTAGATTCACGTGGTGGCCAGATAGAGTCTCTGAACTTTCTCAGAGGTGGCAGAGAGCCGACTGCCCAGTCATGCCAAACATAGTTTGGTTCCACTGGACAGCCACCCTAGATATCTGCTTCACCCCCTCCCATGTTATTGCTGTCCACAACACACCCCCTACCTGGTCCTTGGGAGTCAGAGTGCTGCTTTGCTAAGGAAGTTGGGAAAGCCCCCTTCTCATGTCACTCAGCAAACCAGAGTGCCGAAGATCAAGGTAGGTTGGGTGTCATTACCTGTGATGGCATGGGGGATGATGACAGGGGGCTGCCATCCCATCCCATATCCCTGGGCCATCTGAGCCTAAGGAAATGCAGGATGGCAGTCCGCCCTGAGTCCCCCTCTGGGGGTTGTGAAGGGTGGGGTACAAATAGTTGAAACAAATAAATAATAAATAAAGACACTTGCAGAGAGTTCAAGTTAGGAAGGGACCCAACAGTATTCATTTCTTTTAACTCAGGATTAGGATTAGGTCTTTCCCCCAAGTTAGCTTCACCTGCGGGAAATGTCAAGGCTAATATTATGAGCCGACCTAATCATATTGAAGATGTAATCTCCATTGATGACTTTCTCTCCAGCTGCCCACTCCATTCTTCATCTCCATTATTATTGATCAATGTGATACCCAACAATCCTGAGCCTGTAAAATAAGGCTGGTCCCTAAAACCAAGCACAATTATCGATGTAGTTGATTAATTACATTTTCTCAGGACCTATTTTATTAGAATAATTCTGTGCAAACTGTGCCCCTCCACATATGGCAGGATGGTAACTCCCTTCAGTTTTGGCTTTGTCTAGCACTTCAGAGATTTCTTGTTTTTCCACCCCTTGACTACAACTACCAGGTGGACAGAAAGCAAGGATACATATGTTTTGCAGAAAGTGCTTATAGTTTTACTCTTCTCCTCTGAAAAATGTTACATTTGTTCAGCACTTTGATTAATGAAGAGGAGTCTCAGAGTGTATCTACACTGTAGATGTAATGCATTTTGACACCAGTTTTTTTTGCCATGACTCAGTGCTATGGAATATTGGGATTTGTAGTTTGGTTTAGCATTCTTTGGCAGAGAAGGCTAAAGAAGACCTTGTAAAACGACAGTTTTCATAGCATTGAACCATGGTTAAAATGGAGTCAAACTTCATTAAGTCTATTGTTTATATCAGTGGTTCCCAACCTGTGGTCCGTGGACCACCAGTGGTCTGCAGGAATGAAAATATGGTCTGCGGCCTCACCATTACTACATAGTTGCCTCAAAACCGCATGGCAACAAGAACCACTGGGCTCGCGAAACCCTATTATAGTGCCAAGGCAATGGGGATGTCAGGAGAGGGAGGCTGACTACCCAGGAAAAATTACTACTACCACATTATAGCTCTAGGTCAATGCTTCTCAACTTTGGGGTCCCCAGATGTTTTTGGCCTTCAACTCCCAGAAATCCTAACAGCTGGTAAACTGGCTGGGATTTCTGGGAATTGTAGGCCAAAAACACCTGGGCCCCCAGGTTGAGAAGCACTGCTCTAGATGATTAAATATAGTTTTCTGTGGGCAAGCGGATGGCGACTACTGGATGGCATATATTCTGTATCAGAAACTAAAGCTGATGTGGTCTTTCCAATGCAATTTTCTGTATCAGCACTCCAAATAACCAAACTGAATCTAAAGTTGACCAAAAACCGATTCGTAACTCTTTTAGTACTAATGTTGGAGAATGGCCCCTGGTCAAAGTGGTCCCTGGTCAAGTGGTCTCTGGTCAAAAAAAGGTTGGGAACCACTGGTCTATATAGATTGTCAATTTGAGTTTCTATTGCTTTTAATTTGTTCATTCTAATCTCCTTAAATAAATATTAGGTTATGATACAAGGATTATGTTTCAGCCGCATACTTGTCCTAATAATAACATTGACCAATATTTTCTTCATCATGAAGTATCCAGCCCTTTCTCTATCAGATACTTGTTTTGTCAACACCTTAACAATTATCACTGATTGAAAGTCATACCACATGTGAACAAACACAATTAGTTATGCTTCATAAAGTGCACTTTAGTCATTTGTTTGGCAAGTATAATTTTGTTTTGAGGGTACAGTAGTGTAATACCGTAGTAATGAATATTCCACAATGTGCTATTGTCAAATGACCAAAAAATAAAACAAAACCTCAGCTGAAAATTAGGAAGCACTGTGTGAGGTTCTGGCAAAGCTTCTGAAGAGACCTTCATCTCATTAGCTGATGGGCTGTGCTTGGATGCTCTTGTGATAGCCAACATGAAGTTCAGTGTAAATATTTTGGATTAGTATGAAGCACAGCACCATTAGAGTTATCTTTTTAGAAGTGTCTTGCAATTATTATATATTTCTTCTATTTGAATACAAAAATGTTTCTGAATAAAGCCTATACCACCTTTCTTAATATATCCACCAATTGGTGCTTTCATTTTAAATTACTATGATTACTGTAATTTATTCTAGGTACTTTTGCCCTTTCCATTAGGTAAAAACTTTGTGAACTAGATTTCCAGCACAGATCAAATCTATTAATTTTGTGATTTTTAGATAGTTTCTAAATGATTTAATACATTGCTTTTGAACGGTGGGTTCAAATCCACACATCATTTATACATAACAGTTCTACTACCATCTTTTTCTTCTTGTTTGCACTCTTTGGGGCCAATATAATTAGCAGATATGAAAAAGGATAGAATGCTCCTGTCTCAGGTAATTCTGCCATGGATTTGATTTCTATGGGAAGACATTTACACATCTCTGCACATCTAGATACTTCCTGTCATAGCTATGGATTCAGATGGTGGGAAAACAAAAGAAAGCGAGGAAGATTGCTAGGAATCTCCAATCTCCTGGTAATGATCGTCTTTTTACTTGGAGAAACAGGGAGTTGAGGCAGATAGGGCCCTTCTCCACAACAGGAAATTGCAGATGTTGGACCCTTTATTATCATTCATCAAGCAATGAAGAGATAATGAGAGATTACACCAAACCCAGCAGTTGTTAAATAGGTGACACTGACCTAATTAGATGCCTGGTGTCTTGAAATAGCTGTTATAAATCTCTCTGCTACTCCCTGGCAGTTGTGTTGCTCTCAACCATCTTTTTTCTGGTAACTCATGTTTTTCCTGACGTCAGACTGACTATGATTAATGACTCTACTTTACTGGTTGCAGACTTCACTTACCCATAATGGCTGCTGGACTGGCTGATGACCATCCTCTTACTTTACCCTTCATCTTGAGGAATAAGCTATGATTGACTAGACAAAATGAAATACTTGACAGCTCTTGCACCCCAACCACCTGGTCCCTGGGTCACTTGATGACTAGAGCAGAAGACACTCCCAAGGGTATTTTTTTTTTAAAAAATCTAGATAAGATAAATGGCAGGTCCATTATAAAAACAATAAGTAAAATCTAGATTTAGCTTCTAGCAAGAGAAGTATATTTTGAGAAAAGGTTTCTTTAGCCCTGCTAGTGCTTTCCAAGCTATCTCCTCTAGTGCTTTCCAAGCTATCCGCCCCCCACACACCCCATGCAAAAAAAAAGGTATATATCAGGGACTGTATGTGTATCCAATGGCTATTTTTCTCTTATTCTTGGAACCTCTGGAATGCTAGAAATTTGGGGACTGAATGAAAAGTTAATACAGAGACAGAATTCTTATTTGTGGGTATGTTCTCTGTTTGCTCTCCCCATAGTAGCTATACTCCTGTACCACATAGGCATTAAATTCATTGAAAGGGTGGCTACTGACTATGATTAACGCACCGGGATTGTGGTGCAGCTGGCTGAGTGTCAGCTGCATTAAGATCACTCTGACCAAAAGGTCATGAGTTCGAAGCCAGCCCGGGCTGGAGTGGGCGTCCAGCCATTTGTGTAGCCCATTGTCGACCTTTGCAACCCGAAAGACAGTTGCATCTGTCAAGTAGGAAAATAAGGTACCACCTTGTGTGGGAGGCTAAATTTAACTAATTTATGAGGCCATAAAGAAAAAAGACTCCGGGGAATGTGGAATGCGGAAGAACTTCATCGGTGTCGCTGATGGACGATGAAAACCAGCAGCTCCCCTGGCGGCCAGAAAAAAGTTAAATAGCCTCGGTGTATTTGTGTGTTAAACGTTGTTTGTCAAACTGGCATTGAATGTTTGCCATATATGTGTTGACTGTAATCCGCCCTGAGTCCCCTGCGGGGTGAGAAGGGCGGAATATAAGAACTGTAAATAAATAAATAAATAAATAAATAAATACTATTATTCGTTTAAAATGATAACAGCAGGAGATTCCAAACTCATATCTCAAACATCATGTCTAATTCTTCCCTTGAGTTAGAATCACCATATTATCCACAAAACTCAGCTTGCATTGCACTCTGCTGTTTTTAAAAACAAATGTTATTTAAGATATATTGCTGTGCTTACATAAAAAGTACAGCCTTCAGGGATCTAGCTGGCTTCTGTAGCTGCTGTGGGAAAATAAGATTGGAAAAAGATGTGAAAATGTCTGTGCATATTTACTGTTTATTGCACAGCCTGTAAAGCTAATTTCTAAAAAGTAATGCATGAATATCTATGAAATTAGAACAGAAACTGTTGTTATAATAGCTTTTGCTTTTATATGGGAAAGGAAAAAATATTCAGGAGGTGCAAATATAAAAGCTATAAACACATATGGCAGATACAAAAGGGAAGAATAAGAAAAGGCATTGCTGATATATTCTGTGACTTGGACTTTTGGAAAAGTGCAAAAACAGAGTTTTCTTGTAGGTAAGTCTGGCTACGGAAGAGATATATCCACCTTTAAAGCTGGATTCCGAAGGAAGTTGTTTAACATCATCCAAAGTGAAGTTCAGTTGATTCCCATATTTTATCCATACTCTCCAGTTGTTAGCTGAACATTTTTTGGAAATATTCCACTAACAATGGTCAAGCTTGAAAGAATGCCAGGCAACTTCTCAATAACCTTAGGATTGCTAAGAAACACAGCTATGAAATGTATATATGGAAGCAAAAAAAAAAAAACTTCACCAAGGCATCTTACGTGAGAGTCTCAGATGTAGTAATCACAATTTAGTGCTCTGTATCTCTTTATTATACTCAAACGCAAGTATGCCTCATGGCATGAATTATCTGCCACAAGAAAGCTTGGGATTGGTCACACATGATTCTACCCATATGCAGACTTTATTACACAGAATAGTATACATTTGACTGCTGGGACATATAGGTCTGAGACTCAGTTTCATGCCAACAAAGCAAGGTCCTATAAATGTCACTCCATAGACGCTGGTCAGGTGAAACAAGAATCTTCAGTACTGGAACATAGATTTTGCATATTGTTGGCAGGGCAGAAAACTGTGGAGGGTGGGATTGGTGTGTATTTGGCTATCTCTATGAACTCTATCTTCATTCTATCTAAAAGAATTCCAAACCTTGTGTGACTGTGGAGCAGAACAGACAACTCCACATCTGTATGCTGGTCCACTGTGCCCTGCCTCTTGCACAGAGGAGGAATTGTTGAAGGCTACAGACAATGCCATTGCTGTTGCCCATTTTTGGTCAAAAGATATTTAGCCACCTGCATGCCTTCTGTTTTTATCAGTTTTATACTAATTTATGCAATGCTTTTGATATGAAATAATAATAAATCTTCATTTGTCTTTCACTCTTTCTTTGCTTATTTGTTTCCATAGTTGTGTGTGTGTGCGCGCGCATGTGCCTGCGTGCGTTTGTTTTTTTATATCACCTTCTTGACTGCTCCTCTTGGGCCTTTGTTTGCTGACTCATCTCTTTCATATTCAGCACTTTCTTTCATTGATTGATAGATGAGACTGCTTTCCCAGGTCCTGAGTCAGAGACACCGAGCCAGGCACAGACAGCCTGGCTGCAGTTGGAAGTTTACTGAACCTTAAGTGGTACAGAACCCAAATTCAATACCACTACAGTGCAATCCGTTCATTAGGTTCCAAAATAATGCCAATACAACAGCAAGTTCTGGTGAAAGTTACAAAGAAAATCAACAAGAAACTCAAGATCACACACAAAAATAAAAGAAAGCAGATACAATATTTTTTATTTTAAAGCAAGCAATTAGTAAAGTTTGTTTCTTCATGGGGATAAAGCTTCTGAGATGAAGCATCTTATGTCACAGCAAAGGATATGGCCACAGGCAATGTAGCAAGATTTCTGTGTTTTCCACTTTCATGGCCATTCCAGAACACAGAATTGTTTAATAGATAATTATAAACACACCTCCCTAAACTGCAGATCTCAGGATTGCCTAGATTAGAACTACATCGTTGAAGGCTTTCATGGTCGAAATCACTGGGTTGTTGTAGATTTTTTGGGCTGCATGACCATGTTCTAGAAGCATTCTCTCCTGACATTCTGCCTGCATCTATGGCAGGCATCCTCAGAGGTTGTGAGGTCCTCACAACCTCTGAGGATGCCTGCCATAGATGCAGGTGAAACATCAGAAGAGAATATTTCTAGAACATGGTTTTCATGTCTTTGTGGTTATATGTTTCATAAAAATATGTTTTGATGAGATTCAGCAACCAGTTCCTCATGCCTTGATCTACATACAAGGGAGCCTGGCTTGGATATCTGTACATACTTGGGAAAATTACATCTCTCATGTGCATGAAAAATGCCCTAAAATTCCCTGCTTTTTCCTATGTATCCCTATGTTATGTTAGTAATATATTTTGTGCTTCTGAGATTTCCTATTCCTTTCCCTGGATGGGAAACTGTATTCCTGAACCCAAAAGGAAATCCTGCATCCCATATGATCATACAGCCTGTGGGAAGAGACTCCAAGCTGGGGATTTCCTCAATCAATTCCCCGCCTCACCCATATTATGGACATTATCTGGACATATGTAACACAATAGCCTAACTGATAGGACAAGATGGCCCCATTGCTCCTCCTGCCCACCTCGGGGGAAGTGGCTATTTTTCACAAATGTGCCTTTGTGTGCCGGACCTCTTGCCATGGAAGGAAACCTGATTGTCTTTTTCTAAGCCCATCTCCTCAGCTATTTGCATGTTTGTGCCAATATGTCCTGTTTTGAGCTACCATGATCCAGAGCCGCTGGGTAACCCCCCCTCCCCCCCCCCCATGGTAGTCTGCCATGACCATCCTGCACACAATAAACTTTTCCTGGGTAGGCCTATTTTTTTTATTTCTCGTGTCAGGGCAGCCAGTCAATTATATTACATTTCTAACAGAACAAAGCAAACAAACAGAGAAAATACAAAATGTGTGAGTTTGGTAGTTGATTAAATGTCCTTTGACCAGTATCTGGCCACTTGGAGTGCTTCTGGTGTTGCTGCAAGAAGGTCCTCCATTGTGCATGTGGCTGGGCTCAGGTTGCATTGCAGCAGGTGGCCTGTGGTTTGCTCCTCTCCGCACTTGAATGTCGAGGATTGCATTTTGTAGCCCCATTTCTGAACGTTGGCTCTGCATCTTGTGGTGCCAGAGCGCAGTCTGTTCAGCCAAGTCCTCTGTGTGCCCAGGGGGAAGTCTCTCATTTGGTATCAGCCATTGGTTGAGGTTCTGGGTTTGAGCCTGCCACTTTTGGACTCTCGCTTGCTGAGGTGTTCCAGCGAGTGTCTCTGTAGATCTTAGAAAACTATGTCTGGATTTAAGTCATTGACATACTGGCTGATACCCAAACAGGGGATGAGCTGGAGATGTCTCTGCCTTGGTCCTTTCATTATTGGCTGCCACTTCCCGGCGGATGTCAGGTGGTGCGATACCGGCTAGACAGTTTAATTTCTCCAGGGGTGTAGGGCGCAGACACCCCGTGATAATGCGGCATGTCTCATTGAGAGCCACATCCACTGTTTTAGTGTGGTGAGATGTGTTCCATACTGGGCATGCATACTCAGCAGCGGAGTAGCACAGTGCAAGGGGAGATGTCTTCACTGTATCCAGAAGCAACCAGCCTGGGTAGGCCTAAGTGCCCTCAATCATTTTTATTATTTTTCCTGTTGAATAAAGGGAAGCCCATTCACTTCCATTCAATGCAGCCAAACCCCTTTTCTGTAATTGGTCAGAATGGGGAGACTCATCCGATAGCTTTGAAATTATTGTGCATAAAAAGAGACTGCATTTCTATATTTGCTATTCTAGCTTCTTTGTGAATGCTTCACAAGCTAGGATCTTATCTGAAGATAATAAAATCTTCCATGGCTGAAATTACCTTCTCACCTTGCTTTTGGATGATTTTAATTGGGGCTGAGCACACCATAGCAGGGACTCACAGAAAAGGGGCAGCTCAGACTTATCACTTGTTTCTGCCAACAGGTTTCTTCCTAGTCTCACTGCCAGGGGTTGCCTCCTAAATTGGGGCCAACACCCCCTCACCCATGGAAAGACACTGGGTGACTCACTCTCTCAGCCTGAAGGAAAAGCAAAACACACCCATGCTGGACAAATCATGTCAAGAGACTCTGGTGCCTAAAGGTGAGGTAACAAATGTTTTCCCCATCAACCAATTATTTACCCAAGATAAGATACATAATACCCAAAGCCAATAAATTAATTTTGGCACCAGAGTCATAAAAACCCTTACTCTACTGCCTATATGTGTTTTCCTGTAATTTATGCATTAATTATTTTAATTTATTCCTTTTCTCAATTTCCTAAAGTATTTGCACACATCAAATGTATGCATTTTTGTGATGTAGCCTTGGTTTCATGAATATGTTTTCTTCTTTATGGAAGAACATTGAAAATCTTGGAAATGTACGGTTCTCTGAGTCAAGATGTACTTTGTCTCTCTGCCAGTCCCAGATGGTGAAAAATAATTCTTTTCATGGGGTAATGTGAACCCAATAAATTTCTTTCCCATCCTTCTGCATATCTTCTTTTCCCCTACCAACACAGTGAAATGTGTTTGACTATACCAACAGCAAATTGAAGAAATGGGGGTAGGCATAATCTAAACTTCATTCTTGCTGCGGATTTCTCTAACCGTCCTGTCAATTCCTGTGCTCTAGATAATTATTTTTTTAAAAAAATGTTATAAATGACAGAAGTCATCCTGTCATTTTGTTTCATAAAAGTGACAGCTTTGGGAATTGAGCACAGAGTAAGAAGGCAGACACTGCTGCTTCCCAAATTCCTGACTGGTAATGAAGGATTGTTTTTTCTTTTAAAAATAAATAAATTGTCACGAGCCCAATGAATTCAGTTCCCTATCCTCCTTGCCAACATTTGTTTACAAACCATTAAGTTCTGAGATGTACATCCCTTGGGGGGTCGGGGTGGGTGGGGTGGAATTTGGTTTGAAGAAGCAGATTAAAGCAAATAAAGGAAAATCCCCACAATATTGTTATTCCAATCATCTGGCCTTGTAATGAGCAAAGAATGTAAGGAAACCCCAATTGTATTATATTAAAGTACAGTAAAGGGTGACTTCTATGTTCCATTTGAAAGGAAGTTGTGGAACCTTATCATCAATCAAGGTTTAGCATCATTAAACTTAGACCAACCTTCAGGGTGAATTAACTACTATTGATTCAATATCCACTTTTGAATAAAGGTCAGACAGCACTGTGACCTTCTAGAAAGTCTACCATGATGTGATATGGAGAAGATCCATAGGATATTGGACTAACGAGGTTTCCCTCTTTCCTCACACAACACTGAGAAGATGATCACAGAATATCTAATACTGTAATGACAGGAACCACAACTCAATAATACATGCTTTGTATGTTGCAGAAAGTTTTCAGCAGAAGCTTTGTTGTATGTTTCATTACTTTGATATGCTTGGTTGACTTCATATATAGGGCAAAGCTTCCTTTGTATTAGCAGCTCAGCTAATACATGGAACTCCCTCCCAAAGGAAGGATCACTTCATCTGTGTTGATCTTTTGGGAGGCAATAGACATTGTGCTATTCCATATGAGCTTTGGTTAGTTAAACTGCTTTTTTAAAAAAATAAATAAATTGCTTTTTAATCTGATTTTTTTTAGGAATGTGTGTGTGTGTGTATATATATACAGGGTTAGTCAAAATGCATAGGCCAATAAGCCATTCAATTGAATGGCTTATTGGCCTATGCATTTTGACTAACCCTGTATATATATATATATAAGCTATTATGATTAAAGTAGTTATTATGTGAGTAATAACTATTTTTACACATAAAATATGAATATTTAAGTCCCAGGTTCAATTCCTGGCAGGTAAGATAATTTCATTTATAGTGGTGTATCCTTTTCCTTTCAATATCAGAGATGGAAACAATGATTTGGCAGTCTTTGGATTACATGATGGAACTAACAGTCTGCTTGATTGTGTTCCATATATCACATCTGAGGATCATGTTGTAGAGTATGCTCTGAGCACCTATCAAGAAGGCTGTGGTATAAATCTAAAGAAGGAGGAAGAGGATGTAGAGGAAAAGGAAGAGAACATGTTGCTCTTTATAATATAAAATCTTTGGTCTTATAACAACCACTTTCTTATGTTAGAATCTGGGAAGAACTGCCCCTCAACCACTGAAATAACGAGACCTCACAACAATGTGGGATAAATATGGGCAACTTTTATTCATGTTACCTATTTAACTTTTCTGTGACCTGCAAACCTATTCTTAAGAGGTATGAACTTGATGTGGAATAAGCTGAGGCACTGGCCATCCAAGACCTACTCTCCAGCTAACCCAGATGTACTCTCCAGCTAACCCAGATGTACTGTTTCCAGAGTGACAGCTCAGGGAAACAGAATGGAGACTTCTGCCCCAAGTTTGGAGGATTTATTGGGGCCAGAACTCCACTCACTCCAAGGCCATTTCCATTTGCCCTCACCTTGTTTGTTTAAACCACGGTTGAGGGTTCCGATTCTTGGCCTACACCACAAAGGGGTGCTTAAGATGTACACTGAGATGTGAACCCATCCCTGATTTTCACCATGGATTAGGGGCACTATCCCCCACCAAGCCTGCAAAAACTGATTTCATACTGCCAGGTAATGAAATGGTGATATCTGAAGCCTGAAGGAATGGTCACCATTGGCAGTGAGGCTGTCAAGGAGGGGCAATAAACTTTTACAACTAATTGAATTATAATTAACAAGTCTTTGAGGCCAGATGGAATGCTCCCAAGAGTTCTTCAAGAACTCAAATGTGAAATTGTTAATCTCTTAATTAAAATACGTAACATTGAAAAAGTCAGGCTTCCTATTAAAGGATTGGAAAGTAGCCAATATAATATCTTTTAAAAAATGGATGTTGAAAATTGATAACTCTCTAGGAATATAAGGACATAATGTATAAATCTCGGTATTGTTGGATAACTCTCTATAACGACATAATTGATAATTCTTAATTTTTATTTTCTGGGTCTTTCTCAGTCAAGGTTCAACATTTTTTTACATGGAAGCTAAGCTAATTGCCTTGTGAGATGACCTTTACTAAGAAAATTCTAGAATAGATATATAGGCTCAACAGCATTGCTTCCATATGTTTATCCTAAGTGGGGCTAAAAACTGGATTTAGCCTAAGATATGTAGCCATGCCAATTCTCCTGGATCTCATGGGTTTTCAGGCCCACCTGGTATTATATATGATTTAGAACATACAAGAACTACTTTTCTTAGACTCCATTGGATAACTGGTTCCAAGTGGCTGGTGATGGACATTTTTGCACATGACAGATATGTACATGTCTTTGCTTTTTTAAAAAAGTGTCACACACTGTTTGTTTTAAAATCATTCATGCTGATAGCCATTCACATAACTCTACTCACTGTGACAATCCTGATATTTGGGATGAAGAGTCATCAGTGCAAAGTTAAAACCCAACTTTTCATTTGACGTGGAAGCAAATAATTACCTGCCGATAGTAGCAAACTATATGAAGGGTATTAAGCTGAAGTTCAACCTATGTAAGAAGAAAATATTGTTAATGTATGGTTTTTCTATCTAGACAAGTGTGACTTCCAAAGTTTTTACTTCACCCAAAAAGTAACTTTAATTATGTTTGGGTGCTGGTAAACATCTATTTGACTGCAGTGTGCTTTCAAAATGTCTGTTAATTCAAAACTGTTCCACAAGATGCAGAAATTTCAGCTAAGGAGAGGTTGGTAAGAAATAAAGTTGTTGCTATTATTATTATTATTATTATTATCATTATTTTACTGACACAAAAACACAGTATGACACAGCAAATAAGATATATATGCTGGATTTTGTATCACAAAATCACAAGTCGAGCACTTCTCAAGTGTTTAGGACTGTGTGATATATTTTTGAATTATGTGTGCAGATCCAAGTAAGGTGGCCTTTTGCAGTTGACAGATCATGATTTTGTCAATGTTTATTGTTTCCAAATTCCAGCTAAGATCTTTTGACATGACATCCAGTGTGCTGATGACCACTGGGACCACCTGTACTGGTTTATGCCAGGGCCTTTGCAGTTCACTTTTGAGGTCTTGATAATGGCTGCGTTGCTTTTCCTCAATTCGACTGTTACCTGGTATGGCAACATCAAAAATCCTAACTTTTTTCTTTTCCACAATCATGATGTCTGGTGTATTGTGTTCCAAAGCTTTGTCAGTTTGGATTCAAAAGTCCCACAGTATTTTTGCATGTTTATTTTCCATGACCTTTGCAGGTTTATGATCCCACCAGTTCTTTACTACTGGCAGGTGGTACTTCTGACATATGTTCCAATGAATCATCTGGGCCACATAGTTGTGCCTCTGTTTGTAGTCTGTCTGTGTGATTTTCTTGCAGCAGCTGAGAATATGATCAATGGTTTCATCAACTTCCTTGAACAGTCTGCATTTTGTGTACATAAGCTGATTTTTCGATCCTGGCCTTAATTTCATTTGCTCTGATGACTTGCTCCTGGGCTGCAAGAAACAGGCCTTTTGTCTCCTTCTTCAGTGTTCCATTCATGAGCCACAGCCAGGTTTTCTCCTTGTTAACTTTTTCTTCAATTTTGTCAAGGAACTGCCCATGTAATGCTTTTTTGTGCCAGCTGTAAGCTCTGATTTGTTGTGCAGTTTTCTTGTACTGGTTCTTTGCCTGCTGTGCTTTGAGAAGTTTCCGATTATTGACTTCAATTAAAGCAAGTTTTTTGCTTTGCTTTACATATTCTTCCAGGACATATTTTTCTTCTTTGACTGCTTGTTTTACTTGTAAAAGTCCTCTGCTCTCTGACCTTCTTGGCAGATATAGCCAGTCAACATCACTGTGAGGATGTAGTGAATTATGAATGGTCATGAGTTTTCTTGTTTTTCTATCCAAATTGTCCAGTTCTGCCTGTGTCCAGTTTATGATGTCAGCAGTATATCTTATGACAGGTATGGCCAGGTGTTTATGGCCTTGATGGTATTGCCTCCATTGAACTTGCTTTTGAACATTTTTCTGACCATTATTATTATTATTATTATTATTATTATTATTATTATTATTATTGCCCATGAAACTGGTGGTCTATTTTTTTTTTAACTTGCTTCTATTCAGTTTCTGGACCCAAATCAGTTTGCTGCATTTGATGTTTAAGTCTTTTCACATATTGTAACTGAGGGACCAGGGAGACATCAGTCCGAACCTTATGATCTCTAGAAACTAACATACAATTGTTTATGCTAGTGGGTCACTGGCATACATGAACTCAATAGTAAACTTTTACTTGGTGGCTATATCTTTTAAGACAGATAAAAGAAAGGACTGCCTTGGTTTTGAATACATTAAATGTCTTAATCATCATCATCTTGTTCTAATGTCAGAGAGAAACATTTTTGAAAATCAGTGTAGTTCATGATCACCTAATAATTGAAAAGTATTTTACTCCAGATCAGCATCGATGCATGTGGACCGTGTGGATGGGTCTTTATTTTCAAGAAGTGAATTCTTATTCTTATTTGGGGATAGTACAGTTCGTTGAGAGGACTACACCACCATGTTTGAAAAGATTTTGAAATCCTTTCCCACCTTTATTAGTGTACCAAATAAGAAATCCTTTTTGATCATAGTTATACTCAATCTGTCAGGTAGATAAAGTTTATAATTAAAAGCATATAACTACCAAACACCCACACAATCCTGAATCTTTAGCGAAGAGCGAGGGAAAAATCTGTTCTCCATCAAATTAATTGTAAATACTATGGCAGACAGCAAGATAATATATTGACATATTTTTAGAAGTTTAGTGGTTAAGTTTTAGAGAAGGTTAATTTGTTGGTCGATAGATGTTTATATATATATATTTGTAGCAAAATAATAATGATATGATTTGTCATGCATTTCTGTTGCATAAGCTTTCTATTGATACTTCTATGCTTCATTTAGTAGTAAGCTGCCAAAATTAATACAATCATACACATCTTGTCATAAATTTGACAAGGTTTAAGGGTTGAAATATTTTCCCCCTTCAAAATTACATGTATTTGCCTGCTTTTGGTACAACATCTCTTTGAGGTTTTTGAATCTGGCTTAATATTATTTAGGAAACTGACAATATAGTTTGATGTTTTAAATAATTTTTGCAAATTGTTCTTTCTACACATGATGTAACCTGACATATGTGTAGAACTGAGTGCCTTTTAAATAGAAATGCATCATAATTGTCAAATCACTGATGTCTCCTATTACTCATTTTATGAAATCCAGATTCAGATTCATGTTCCACAGGGCCCATTTGTCTCTACCCATGATTTTCAGACATTTTGCTCGTATGGTCCTGTGTTTCTCCTCTTGGATTCTGGGTAAACAGACAAATAATTGGAGACCCTCAATGATAATGATGATGATGATAATTTTATTTCTTATCTGCCTCTCTTCATGGAGTTACAGAAAAATTAACACTGCAAAAATACCACAAATACACATATTAAAATGTACTGTTTGGATAGACCTGCTGGAAGAGATAGATCTTTACATGGTTTTAAAATTCCTACAGCTCATTTAGCTGCGGGAGCTCTTCAGGCAGATTGCTCCACAGTGTTGGGCAGCCAATGAAAAAGTCCTCTGAGTGGTGGTTGCCTGTTGGGTTCTGGCCAGTTGGATCAGATGCCCCTCTGAGGACCTAAATGTTTGGGAAGGATTGTACAGGAGAAGGCAACCCTTTAGGTAACCTGAACCCAAACCATTAAGGGCTTTAAAGGTCAAAACCAAATACATTCAGCATCCTAACCTTTACAGTTAGGATAAAACCCAGAGTGAATTCACAGCCATAGTGACTGAGGACTTACTTTGCCCAGAAACTAGTTGGCAGTCAGTGGAGTGACTTTAGGATAAGTGTAATATGCTCACTCCTAGATGCTCCTATAACCAATCTGGCTACCATATTTTGAACCAACTGGAGTTTCCAAACTTGGTAGAGGAGCACACTGCAGACTATGGGAAGAGAACAGAAAGTCTTACAACATATCACATCACACAAGCAATTTCAGGTATTTAACAATTTCACAGGGAAGGGCACTGCTTGCTCAGATAACTGACAAAGTGTAATGGAAGTTTTCTATCTAAGAGATACAATGTTTTCAGGAAGATAGCTCTGAAGAACCACAAGAGGTTACTTGCCCTGAATTGGACAACTGACTCAGCAGTGACTGCTTGTAAGTTCTAAGTCACAGGGCTGTGAATTCACTCTGGGTTTTATCCTAACTGTAAAATTTAGGATGCTGAATTTATTTGGGTCCAACACATTGAGTAGCTTCTTCAAAGTTAAACTTAAATCTCAGAGTGTGTTTGTTAACTTGTTGACACAGAAGCCATCATTAGCCGCTGTTGCTCAATGCCTTAGGCTCTTGGTTTGGTTCTAAGAACCTCCATTGATAGCTAAATCCATGATGCTCAATTACTAGATAGACTAACGAACAGATGTTTTCTGTTTTTTGGATTGCTAGCTAGCTAAAAATCCAGGACAATCACTTGTTATTTTCCCAATAAAAATTAAAGACGGGCAGTCATTTCCTTGTAGCTGAAAATCTCTTGGATTTGGGCAGAAATTAAGTATTTTTTCAGCTATGGAGAAGGGGTGATTAAATCTGACTGGGAAGAGGGAGAGACTGAGAAAATGATACAAGTTTTGTTCTTGGAAACTGTAATGAGGCCTAGAAGTGAATGTTGCTCTCCTGACAGTCTTGCAGTCCAGAGCCTGGAAATGTTTCTTTTTTGGAGTGTAGATCCCTAAAGTACCTAGAGAACATAGCTACTGGTTATACTGATTAGGAAATTGGGTACCTATATTTTAAATAGTAACTATCAGTTCTGGTGTAGCCTATAGGCTGTCTATTTTAAGCAATGTGTTTAATTCATAGAATCATAGAATCACAGAGTTGGAAGAGACCTTTTGGGCCAGCTAGCCAAACCTCCTGTCAAGAAGCAGGAAAATTGCATTCAAAGCACCTCTGACAGATGGCTATCCAGCCTCTGATTAAAAACCTTCAAAAAAGGAGTCTCCACCACACTCCAGGACAGAGAGTTCCACTGCTGAACAGCTCTCACAGTCAGGAAGCTCTTCCTAATGTTTAATCATTTCACTCATTCACTGGTGGTATGTGGGCAGGCAAGGTACATTTTACAAAGGCACCATGAGAATCCTGTGATTTTTCATCTAAGGGAAATTAAACCTAAGCTTTCTAGAGCTGCCTGTCCTTGAACTTCTCATGTGGGGAATACATGTGAAAGAAGATTAGTGCAGACGGCTGAGAAGACAGGGTTGTGAGTGGATAGAGAAGCAGGAAGGAACTGTGCCTTATTGTCTTTTTACAGTGAAAAGGATAAGGGAACAAACTTTGTCATTATAACAAATAAAACATGTGAAAATGACCTGTGACGCAACATCAGGCCAAAGATACCTTTTCTCCATATAGTTTCTACTAACGGTTTTTAGTGTTCTTTCTGTCATTGGTTGAATGTACACTTTAGAATGAATGCAGTTTGGCACCATTTTAATTGCCATGGCTCAATTTTATGGTATTCTGGAAGTTGTAGTTTGGAGAGACACAAGCACTCTTGGGCAAAGTAGGCTAGAGACCTTGTTAAACTATAACTCTCATGATTCAATAGCATTGAGCCATTGCAGTTAAAGTGGTTTCAAGCTGCATTAATTCTACAGTATAGGTGCACCCCTACCATGTTAACCATGTATTACTTTTGTTTAAACTGAATTTTAAAATGCAATTACAAAGTAAGTTGTAAAACAGAGAAAGAGGGAGAGGAGACATACATAGGTTTTGACACAGTTATTGCTAATCTGGATTCAAAATTGTATGTGTACTGTGGCTCTAAGCAGTGAAGGCATCTGTGTACATCCTATGTAAAAATGATGACCAAATTTGGCCAGTCCAGGGTCTAATTTTCCATCCCTGGGAGCCTTTGAGGATGACACAAAACTGCCAAAATGATAGAATTGATCCACCATCTACAAGAGCCCTCTTATTTAAGAGAGAAATGAAAGGGTATCACTATTGCTAGATATTTCCTAACAATGGAACCCTCCCCCCCTTTCTTATCTGTCTAGAAAAAAATGAGGTAGAAAAATCTAAAGAAGGGGTTGAGAGTCATCAAAATAGCCTTAGGACCTCATAGCATTCCATAGTTTTGCATTGACTATCTTGTGTGTTTAGGATGCAACCATATCATTGTGGTATTGTGTTAAGAGTATTGGGCTTGGGAGATCTACTCTGAATGAAACTGGCTGTAGAACCTCAGGTCAGTCACTGTCTTTTACCTCCCAGGGCTGTTGTAAATTAAGAGGAAAAGCTTGATGTCTTGGAATTCAGTGCAGGATCTGTGAGACCAGAGGCAGCCCTAGGTAATTTTCAACAGCCCCCCCCCCCCTTCAACCAATCATTGATGTATATTTTCTGTTCATCATGGGAGTTCTGTGTGCCATATTTGGTTCAATTCCATCATTGGTGGAGTTCAGAATGCTCTTTGATTGTAGGTGAACTATACATCCCAGTAACTACAACTTGCATATGTCAAAGTCTATTTTCCCCCAAGAGTGCCTCAAGAGCACCCCTGGGCAAAATCAACTCTACTGCGAATGCTTACTTTGTGTAATGGTTGAGCTGCCCCTGTGTGAGACATAACATCATCTAAGAAGTTAATAATAAATATGCCTGCCATTTTCTGAGTGATAGAGTCCTTTGGACTACCAAGTATAAGGACCTCTTCACATGAGAACAAATACGGCAGCGGTGATGGGTTTTTAGTAGTTTTGCTATGGAGCCAGACAGCTCCCATCACACCCTATAAGTACTTCCAGGGTGGCTTCATGGCCGAACTGGGAAAAAACCCTGCCATATTAAAAAAGAATAGCTGGCAGCAAAAGAAAGGAAGCATCTTGTCTTTCAGTACATATCAATGGGGATGGCTGGCTTCTTCACACTTCCCCCATGTGATGAGGTAGGGGGGAAGCCAGGATGATGCAGGGTGTGAAGCAACAGATCCTAACATCCCCCGTGCGGGAATGCTAAAATCCCCTCAATTTGCAGTGATCCACAGTGATTCCGGCAGTGCATGCGAGAAGTCACTGCAGTAGAAGTCTAGAAGGAGAAGCTGTGTTTTCCAAAATTCCACTGTTGCATAGACAGATTTTGTGGACTTAGTGAGATTTATTTTCCATCCAACATTTAATCCTTGAGATGACAGTTTTATCCATTATACAGAGATAAACATGTTAGGATATTTATTCATTAAAAAACTGCTAATCATCAAGCTGTTCGCTTATAATAGATGTTATAATAGATGCTGCGTTTCAGAGTATATGTCTTTTTCAAAAATACAATTTCTGAAGAAAGCTGGAGTAGAGGCAAAGGGGCTAGAGCGTAAACCCATGGGCCTCTCCAAATGTTTAAACAAAGCAAATACTTATTTTGTCTTTATTTGATTTTTTTTTACATGGGAGAAATAACAGAGGAAGCTAGAATTCACCCACAAAGGCATATTTCCTGTGTAAACATATTGCTCCTGGGTAAGACCTGTCAATGAAGTTTTAGGAGCAGATAGGAACAGCAGTTGTCAGGCTCTCTCTGTCTTAAATCAGAATAGAATTACACAAGGCAGACTGAAGAGGTGAAAGCTTTTTCATGATATGTAATACAGGGCTATCCTGTTGCTACTTGAAACTCATTTGATCTCAGTGAAATGTTGTAGATTTCTGTTTATTTTCTTTATGTTAGACTTAAAGAAAATATAGGAGACGTTTGTAAGGAGACAGAGGATATTGAAATCTTATTTGTCACTCAAACTATTCAGTTCATCCTAGACACTGACAGTTACACCCATAATAAGCCAACTGCATTAATCCAGTGTGAAAGCTGACAATATGGTATTTTGGTATTAACATAACGATATAAATGTGCAAGAAAGACTTCAGGCTCATTGTGACTGGCAGCTTGTAAAGGGGTTTTGTTTTCACTTAATGGCCGAAAGGAATGTCCCACATGCCTTTTCAAGGACCAAAAAATATAATCAAAGACATAACTGACTCCAAGGCAATCAGATAAACATTTCGGAAATACTACAGGGATTGGCACAGCAATGTATAGCCTGTGAAATCAGATATCTGAAGGAGCTATCTTCTTTCAGAATAAAACCTACCCATGCTTTAAGGTCTCTGCTGTGTCCTGCCAACATATGAAATGTGGTTGGTGAGAACACAGGAGAGGGCCTTCTCAGTGGCTGCACACAGGTTCTGGAGCTTCCTTTTCTGGAAAGATAATCTTGCTGCCAATTTATTGACTTACATTCAAATACTGTTGGCAAGGAGACGTGTGCATATACTTTAGATGCTGTCAACCTGAACTCCCAGCCCTAGTCAGTATAGCCAATGTGTGTTGGCCAACACCTGGAGGTTTAAGAATAATGGAATGTCTTCAACCCAGACATTTTATATTTTGAATGAGGAAAGGTGGAATACATTTTTAATAAACAAATAAAATGTCATCCTCAACTGCCCCAGGAAATCATACTGTAGTGATTTCAGCTAGGACCACAGTTAAAAGGATCCATGCCTGGCGAGCATAAACTAAGCCAAATGGGCTAGGATATAAACAAATTCACCAGGCTGAAGACAAGCCATTGAGATTTATTACAATTCAGCAAAAAGGGATGCAAGCACAAGCAATTTGGTTTAATATGCATGAGCATAAAGATACAGAAAATGCAAGACATCTTATCCAGTTCTAACAGTTATTCAAACCTCCTGCTCCCTCCCCTGATTGATTAGAAAGGAGGCTGGTCAGAATCTACACTGGGATTGGCTGACAACACCACCTCCAGGCAGGGATTCTCTTGACGGTGAGAATGGCAGCCACGGATTGATCAGAGTGTCAGCTGGAGAAACACCCCTTGGAAGGGTGTGATCTGGGGAAAACAAATGGCAGTTATGTTGATGAACTTTTGATTTACTCAAATGTCCAGTTCTGTGCCAAACAAAGATATGGATCTCAGGGGAAAAGGTGCAAGACTCAAGGGACAAAAGTGCTGATCTCGGGTAATCAAGGGTTTCGTGATCAATAAAAGAGGTAACAAATCCACATACATTAAGCTCCTCTTTTTGCAAAGAAATGGCAGACTCTCAGCTTCAGTTACATTGCAGAAACATTTTGGGCTTATCTGGTCGCCTAACTTTGCATACACACAATGAATCTGATGGTTACCTGTCTTGCAAAATAGCCAGAGGGATGTGCTCAACCTTTTCCATTCCCAGGAGATTAATTTAACAGGGTCACAGAGGGGTTGCTGTATCTAGGCTACATTTTGATAAATTTCTGAGCAGTTTGTATACATTTCATGTAAGAAATAGATAACTACACAGTTTGATAAATACAAGTTACACCAAAAATCATTAAACTGATACAATGTTTTAAAGGGTTAGGCACAATATAGTTAATGCAGGTACAGCTGCTGCTGGGTTTATTCCCAATCTTCTAAAGATTCGAACTTGCACAACTCCAGACCCCCAGGAAAGGTATTTTTAATAAAGGAAAAATTATATATTTATTTGTGGTCTCTTGGTGTACTATAAATAGTTTTTTGCAAGGCGGCGGGGGGGGGGGGGGGGGAGGTACTGTGGCTCAATAACAATGCCAGCATAAGACTTCACCACATTAGTAAAATTCCACTGACTTCTACACTTAAAATCTGGCCATCTACTGGGGTTACTACATTAGTCTGTTTTTTTTCGTGTCAGAAGTCGCTTCTGGTGTGAGAGAATTGGCCATCTGCAAGGATGTTGCCCAGGGGACGCCTGGATGATTTTTATGTTTTTATCATCCTTGTGGGAGGCTTCTCTCATGTCCCCGCATGAGGAGCTGGAGCTGATAGAGGGAGCTCGTCCGCCTCTCCCCGGATTTGAACCTGCGACCTGTAGGTCTTCAGTCCTCCCGGCCCAGGGGTTTAACCCACTGCGCCACCGGGGGCAGTGTTAGTTTGGGTTAAAGTGTAGTTTTTCAGTCTTTAAAACGTAAGGGGCAGCAGTATTTTTCAACTATTAGGAAAAGGTGAGGAAATGGATTTTTCTCAATTCTCCGAGGTTTTTTTTTTTCAGATTTCTAATGAAGTAGCATTTGTTGCTCCCAGTTAAATATGAGGGAGGGTAAGTTGTGGGAGGAGCTAAAACACCCACCCTGGTTAGGAAGAGTTCTGCCGCCACCATTTCCTAGGTCTTTATCAAAACAATTTTTTAAAAAACCTTGAAAATAAGCCCCACTGAGTTATGTTAAACTCTAGCACCTTTCTGGGCTGTCTGGCCATATTTCAGAAGCATTATCCCTTGAGTTTTCACCCACATCAGTGGCAGGCATTCTCTGTGGGAAGTGAGAATGTAGCAGCTGGTGAGCTTGATTAGCACTGAATAGCCTTGCAGCTTCAAAGCCTTGACTTTCATTATGCAATGATGCAAGTATCCAGATCTTTGGGATTCAGAAGCTGGATTATATGGCAGTGTAGATGGGCCCCCGCTTATCAGAGGCAAGTGGGAATAATGCAGTTGTTGACCTTGATTAGCATTGAATAGCCTTTCAGTGTCAAAACCTGACTGCCATTATGCAATGATGCAAGTATCCAGATCTTTGGATCCAGAAACTGGATTATATGGCAATGTAGATGGGCCCCCCACTTATTAGAGGCATGTGGGAATAATGCAATTGGTGAACTTGAATAGCATAAAATAGCCTTGCAGCTTCAAAGCCTGAATGCCATTATGCAATGATGCAAGTATCCCCTAGTAATTTGTTTGTATTTGATTATGAAAGTATTATACAGTTTATAACCATCTTTGTTCCCAGAACACATACAGCTAAGTTGCAGAGTTTATTCCCCTTCTCCCATGCCAGAAATGATACTGAAATCCATAATCCCTCTTCCTCCCTCCCTCCCTCCCTCCCTCCTTCCTCTCTTCTCGGCAGCCTCCCATAGGGACACACAGGTTTCTTTAAGAGAGAAAAAAAAACCACTGAGGGATGGTGGGCGGGCCCTAATGTCTCCAAAAAAGCTGAGGGCACTGGAAAAGTAAATCATTGTGGTTTGTTTATTTATCGTGTCATCAGCAACCATTGTATTACAATTCTAACAGAGCAAAACAAACACACAGATTATCATTGTGGTGACAGGTAGGGAAAATACCCATGTTTTTAAACTAAATGGAGTCAGACACAACTCTCCTCTCCTCCCCTCTTTCAAAAACTTCCCAGTGTAATGTGGTGAAATCCATAGTGATATGGATTAGTACCACTACAATAGTCAGAACCAAAGCCACAATGACAAAAGTCACAACTTACAAAGCTGTTGGGCAGTACTAAACTCAGTATAGGAATAATGCAAATAGAACTTAGACTACTGAGCTGTCTCTATGACATCTTTTCTTGGCCATCACCTTTTGGCTGCTATATCCTTGAGTAAACATCAGAGATACAACTTCACTGGGAAAACAACTGTTATGTAGCACAATGGGATAAGTTTGTTCCACTTGCCAAGTATAGGATTCCATGGTAGCTATATTGCTACATGGCAATTTGTGTGCCACAAAAAGTATGGTTATTTATATCAATATTATGAAGAGAGTGGTAAAAAATGTAATTTTATGGCACAAGACTCCAGTATATCACTTCAGAATTGTTCTGCAAAAGATTATTCTGTGGTTGACAGAAGAGATTGTTGAATTTGTTGACTCAGGCTGAAAAAAAATCAAAATATTTCTAATTCAAAAGATGAAGCTTGCTACATTCTAATGTTTATTTGCCGCAGTTATGAAAACATATGCATGTTGCTACCTGATAGGGACATGACAATCACATTTTCAGCTTGGATGCCCATTGCCCATTTATATTTCTGCAAAGAAATCTCTGGTTATACAATTGTATTCTGGTGTGAAATATCTTTTCTGTAGAATATTATCTAGAATATACTGAGAGAGATGGAGAATCAATGATCAGAATTAAAATTAAGAGCACAGGTGTAAAATTGAACAATTATTTATTGGCTACTATGTTCAAGTGAGCGCTGAGTGAAATCAGAAAGGTTTTAAAGGAAAAGCATATTAATATCATCATCACACATTTCTCTCTCTCTCTCTCTCTCTCTCTCTCTCTCTCTCTCTCTCTCTCTCTATATATATATATATATATATATGATGCTATGATAAAAAAGGGCCATCCAAAAAACTGTGCCTAGAAAAAGAAAAGAACCCACACTAATTTTGAGTGTTATAAAGTTTGCGTCCTACAAAACATTCAAAGAATTAGCTGTGTGTTCCTTTAAACCTCTCTGCTTATAATTATAATGTGATTTATTTAAATCAGAAGACATCAAGAGACTTGCTACAGAGATGTAGCTACATTCCAGATGTAAATATCTTGATGCAAGATTCCATCAGTGTCTTTAAGTACCCTTCAGGCAAGATCCAACTCCTATTGTTAGGTTTGACTGGAGCATAACCACTAAATCAATTGAATTTAACTATGTGTTATTTCACTATTCAAGAATTTATTGAATGGGAATATTCTAGTTGGGATTCCAGTCCACCATCCAGTTCTCTTAGCTGTGGCACATTTGTCCTAGTGTATTGTCTAAGTTCTAATAGATTTGATTCCATTACATTTAAAAAGTAGTAATGAGTTTCAAAGATAACACTTAAGCAACTTGCTAATGTATATTTATAACATTATTAGTAGATCATACCTTTATATCAATGCATTCAGCACCTATCTATGAATTAACAAGTTCAGCTATTTACATCTGTTTACTACATTTACAAAACAAGTTTTCAGACCCCACTAAACAATCAATCCTGCAATAATTAATGTCAACATATTCAACAGCAATTCTTGAGAGAGCATAAGCCAATAGTAGCACTCTAGCACCAATTTGACCAAAGATGTTTTTAAAAAATTATTACTAAAACCTATTTCGAATATTTCATCTCAGAGTAAATTATCTGTACATTGGGTAAAAAAAATTATAATTATCAGCAATCTTTTGCCGCTAATGTCAAATCCTTAAAATAGAAGCACTTTAAAGATAATTTAAAATTAAGCTGAAAATATGTGTTTCAGAAATATGTGTGACATATGACTTGTTTAAGTGTATATATTTGTAAGGAATTAACTGTCTACTAGCTTGTTCCTAATCATGCAGTGCAGGGTGGTTCATCAAACCACAGAGAGGAGTTACCATGGAATAGAGGCTCTCCAATGTTAGTCTCAAACCATGGCAAAAGCTACATGTGTTGGAGTTGTATCAGGAAGCACACAAGTAGTTCAGCATGTGTTTCAGTACAATGGCATTTGTTTTCTTACAGCCAATACAAAATCAGTGATAATTGGAGGAGAATTTAAGACTGGTTTTAGAGATTACAAAAGCATGAAGTGAAAAGAAAGCACGAGTGCCATCAACTTTTTTCGCACATCTAAAAGTAGATGTTTCATGCCTTCCCCACCTTTCTCAGGGTAAAATATATTTTGTTCTCAATTGGGACAGTTAGTGCATCTCACTTCAGGGGGGATTTTGAAAGCTCTACTTTCAGCTATACATAAAAGCAAAGGAATATTGCTAAAAATGTTAAGTTATAGATGGAAAACTTCAACCCACATCCTACCTGATGGGGCATTTTAGTACCACCAAACCTAGGTGATACCTCGTAGCTCGAGGATGATGGTCCTCCAAGTATAGTGTCTTGGCAGTGGATCAGTAGGTGGTTGTGGATCCCTATTCCTGATCCGCATGTTCTTCCACAGTGAGGACATTGGTTTCCAGGTGGAAGGAGGTCCCAGTCAGTGTTGGCTTGACATGCCGTCCTCTTGGCACATTTCTCCCTTTCACCCACCATTCATGCCTCTTCAAATTCTGCAGCACTGCTGGTCACAGCTGACCTCCAGTTAGAGTGCTCAAGGGCCAGGGGCGTCTCAGTTCTTGGTGTCTATGCCACAGTTTTTAAGGTTGGCTTTAAGCCCGTCTTTAATTCTCTTTTCCTGTACACCAACATTACTTTTCCAGTTCTTGAGTTGGGAGTATAGTAACTGCTTTGGGAGACAGTGATTGGGCATTCAGACAATGTGGCCAGGCCAGAGGAGTTGATAGTGTAGGAGCATTGCTTCAATGTTGGTGGTCTTTCAGCACGCTGATATTTTTCCACCTGTTTTCCCAAGAGATTTGTAGGATTTTTCCGAGGTAACACTGATCGAATCGTTCCAGGAGTTGAGTGTGATGTCTGAAGACAGTCCATGTTTCGCAGGCATATAGTAGGTTTTGGGGGGCAATGGCTTTATAAACAAGCACCTTGGTCTCTGTACGGATGTCCTGGTCATCAAACACTTTCTCTTCATTCAGAAAAGTGCTGCACTCGCAGAGCTCAGACAGTGTTGTTTCTTGCTTCATTACAGAATTCACACAGAAGAAGAACCTTTATGATAATCAGAGGAAAACAAGAAGAAAATACAAAGTCACTCATAACCTTCCTGCTTTTCAGGATATGTGAACAGGGTATTTTGCATGTTGAATATCTGATGTAAATAATGTTCTTCACTGGTGACACTGTTTCCTTATTTATTTTTTTTATTTTGTGTCAGAAGCAACTTGAGTAATTGCAAGTTGCTTCTGGTGCCACAGAATTGGCTGTCTGCAAGGACATTGCCCAGGGGACACCTGGATGTTTTGATGTTTTATCATCCTTGTGGGAGGCTTTTCTCATGCCCCTGCATGGGGAGCTGGAGCAGACATAGGAAGCTCATCCATGCTCTCCCTGTATATGAACCTCCAACCTGTCTGTCTTCAATCCTGCCACCACAAGGGCTTAACATATTTCACTAGAGGGGGCTCCTTGTTTCCTAACTAAGAAATAGTAATAAAATGTTGTGAACTTTATCATTTGTTCTTATCATTTGTTTCCTTATTAAGAACAATTGTTAGCATTCATAGCATTTTTCCCATTTTGAAACATCAGAGAACAATATTTTTAGGATAGAACATCTGGAATATGCAAATGTTTTTTTTAAAAAAAGATGTGCACATATATACTTTCTTTTGGATGTTTCTTATGCAGAGCTTTACATCTGACAATTATGCTGGAGATATATATGGTATGTGTATGTATATGCATATGTATTGAAGATAGATACATAGATAGATAGATAGATAGATAGATAGATAGATAGATAGATAGATAGACAGTCAGACAGAATAATCAACAGATGTAATGTTCTGCGTGAGAAAAAAGAGGTCTTTCAGTTATTAAAAGATAGTTTCCATGTTGTGTGAACATGTGTTTCCGGTCTCTAAGCACTTGGGTGTTATGAAACACTCTCCATTCCACAGACATAAATACTCCTGTGGACACGGGAGATTTTAATTGCTTGAAATACAGTAAAATTCCCATGAGGCCAGAAAATACTTCAGAAGATTCTTATTGCAATTTTGTTCAGTCCATTGTATGGAAGTTAAATACATCTGAAAAAGAAAATAACCAGGGTGTATACGGTTGGACCTTTGAATGATGAAGAAAATAAAGGAAGGATAAAGAGTGGGGAACCTAGATGAATGATATATTTCTACCTTCACTGAAGCAGATATGTGTGTGCCAAATACCTATAACTGGTATATTAGACTTTAATGACAAATGAAAACCACCAAGTTACCAGTTCTCAAAGAACTCATTTGTGAAATCATCACTGAATAATGATTTCACAAATGTGTTTCTAAGACTCTGTATTTAGATAGTATTGTTGTTGTTTTTTTTAAAGCATTCCAAGAAAAATATAGGAAATGATGATCTGGTTAATACAACTTGCTCTGCAACAGTATATTGTGTTTTGGTAACTTCTAAATATTTTCAAAGTGTTAAATCTTCCCTTTATGCTCCAGTGTGATGGGCTTTTTCAGAACTGTAGTGGGACGGCGGCGGGATTGTGGGTTTGAAAAGCTATTTTAAGTGTATGTATTATATTTTAATCTGTTTTTACCACACTATACTATTCAATTGCTGTTTAAATTTTGTATTTCACTTTTTAAACTATGACTGAAGTGTGGAATTGTTAGCTGCTTTGAGCCACCTTGAGTCGGGGTATAAAGATGATGATGATGATGATCATGATGATGTGTTTGGAATGGAAGTGTCACTTATTTCAACCACTTTGGCTATAAGAGTGAATTCCTACCTTCACAAACTAAAGAACTCAGCATCATGTGATCTCAGCATTAATATATACACCATGGCCCAGTCAAGAATGCTGACAACAGGGCATCTTGAACTGCTGCTTTGGAAGCAAATGAAGAAGGTGGAAGCTGAAGTTAATGTCACACAATATATTTTATGATTTTTTGCATGAAACCAAGTATTTGCCCACTGAACCATCTGAAATCAAAAGTATCACTTTTGCAGCCACACATGTAAACCTTTTTGGATTTTTGGGGCATTTCAGTCTCTGTTAAATTGTGTAGGTAATTCAAAAACAAAAATTTTAAAACAGCTGTACAAATTGTTAAAAATAATATATTAAAGAAAAAGCCTCTACTAACTCAAACAAAAATAGACCACTGATCAGCATCCTTCCAACAGTCAGGAGCTGAAGTCAGAAGATATAGAAAACATCAAGCTCAGAAAAGTTTAGATAAACAATATTGTTACAGGGATAACTAGTTTGGAGAAATTACTATTTTGTACTACAAATATTTCCCCATTCCCAGTCAGCATAGCCAGTGAATATGCTGGGGAATTCTGGGATTTCTAGCTGTTCCAAATTTTGGGCTTCAGTAATATAATGAGCTTCCTGTGAAGAACCTTGTTCCGCTTGCCCATTATTTATTTATTTATTTACTTATTTACTGCGCTTATATACCGCAATTCTCAGCCCAAGGGTGACTCATTGCGGGCGACTCATAACTTAGAATATTTTGCACTCCTATATCACTTTTTATTGTTCTATTAGTCCATGGTACAGAAGTATAACACAGCAGTTATTTTGAGATATGTAGGAATGGCAGTATTCGGTATGTTATGTTGCAAAATTGTTATCCTCTAGTTGGAGTTAGAATACAAGAAAAAGTTTTCCCCCTAGATTTTATTTTTGTAAGTTTGGGTAATTTGGCGCACTATATGTGACAGGAAGAAAATGATTTCGTTGTCATCTAATTCTGGCAGTGCTCACCTTGGCACTTAAGCTATTGCAAAAATGCATTTTCAGTGTTCACACTTCTAAAAAAGATTGGGCCTACTCTCAGGTTCATTATAAGGCTAGATCATCTAACAAGAGCTTCCTATATATCAGAAGGCTACTTTCTATACTTTAGCTTCTAACTCCATCAAACCCACTATAATTACCCTTGTTAACACCTTTTTCTAGCCTTCCTAGAGTGCTGATATAATGTGGGTGGAGTGCATTGCACTTAATGAGCATCTCGAAGTATTTTTGGCTGACAGAGGAGATGTTCCTAATGCTGGTCCCAAAATTTCACAACACTACTAAAAAAATGTTTGATTACAGTTTATGACTGAATTGACACAGGCATAGTGCACCAATGAACCAGCTCAACAATGACAAGACATAGGCTTGTAACAATGACAAACAGCCCCTGTGTGAGGGATATCATAGTTGCTTCCTATTAGGATTCAAAATGTCCAGTAATTGCAATATAGAGCAGCTAATGCCTGTGGTAACATTCAAGACCAACAGTGCTTCTGGGTTGACTTAAATCAGAAATTATGTTACCTAACTCAACATTTCACACATGAAAACTGGTACAAGTGAGATTCACAATATTAGAGTGTAGTGAAGACTATCAACGTGGAAAAACATGTCAAGCTAGGAAAAACATAACAAGTAGTTTGCTTTTGCTCAACTTTACACGGAGGTCAATTTTTCATGCCATCCTGTCATCTCTCCTATCTTGGGTTAATTGCGTGCTGGCTACTTTTGCACTTTGAATTCAGTTTGTATCAAATTTTTTAATTTAATTGTTTTTAAATTTAATTGTTTTTAAATTGTTTTAAATTGTTTTTAAATTGTGTTCAATTTTAGCTTGTTCTTGTAAGCCGCTCCGAGCCCCAGGGGAGTGGCGGCATATAAGTTTGAATAATAAATAAATGAATAAATAAATCAATGAAAACAGAGAAACATTTTAAAAACAGATGAAAAAGAGGGACAAAAAAGTGAGACATGATAGCCACGTATAAATATGTGAAAGGGTGTCATAAGGAAGAGGGAGCACGTTTGTTTTCTGTTACCCTTGAAACTAGAACTAGGAGTAATGGTTTTAAATTACAGGAAAGAGATTTCACCTGAACGTTAGAACTTCCTGACTGTAAGAGCTGTTCAGCAGTGGAACCCTCTGCCTCAAAGTGTGGTAGAAGCTCCTTCCTTGGAAACTTTTAAACGGAGGCTGGATGGCCATCTATCAGGGATACTTTGAATGTGCTTTTCCTGCATGGCATGGGGTTGGACTAGATGGTCCTTGTGGTCCCTTCCAACTCTGTTGTAATTGGTGCCATATCTGTCAAATTAAAACATTTGGAGGTATGTTAATCCACCAGTTATATTGATAATGGAAGACTATCTATTTAACTATGGATAGTCTTCCACTATTATGCTCTGGACTGTATATGCACATATGCAAATATCTTAATATAAATACAGGCAGATTTACATGTGCACATATGAGGTTTGGCACATAACGGAGGGATTTTTTTTAAAAAAAATCCTTCTTCTGGATTTCTCTCTTCCCTTATTCAATCTCTGTTTAATATTATAAAGCTTAACATAGTTTCAGAGAGTTTGAATTGCTCTCTGTTTGTGCTTCCTTTAAATCAGCTGTGTGTCCATTTCACCACCCAATCAGCTGATCAGCTGTTTCAGGCTTTTAAAAAGTGGACATGTGTTGGCGCCACAGGAGGGCACCAGTGCAGGGATATAAGGTGATGTGAATATGTGCCTTTTCTGGCTGGAATCAGGATAAAGATGGACCTTTTACCCCGTGTTTTTCATCCATTGCAACTAATCAGTTCAGATTTACTGCTAGTGTTATGTAGCCACCCCCCTTTCAACTTGGGAAATCCTGTGTTTTAGGTGCCCCAAAACTTGTGTCAATTTATCCATGAGTATTGTGAGTACTGTGTTTAATTCTTATAACAAAAAGCAACCATCTCCTTCTCTGAGTAGACTGGAAAGATGTGAGAGGTTAGTCCATCCTAGGAGAGCCTTAAAAAAGCACTGACACACTACTCTCTCTGCCACAGTACTAATTATGGTCTTTTTGAATGGCTGGGCATGAAAATTGTGGTGATGGACATGGGCGGTGGACCCCAGAGGCAGAATTGGTGCTTCCCCCTTTTTGTGGAATGGTCCTTTGCTTATCCTCAAACCATATCAACATCCATAATTCTGACTCTCAAACTTGCCCTCTACTTATACATGAGTATATACAGTGGCATTGGGACATCATCTTCAATCCATGTTTTAATATCGTACACCCTAATGGTTTTTGGACCACAGCATTTTCACATCCTATTGCAAGTGTACACTTTTAAGTGACATTCATTTTGATTGAAAAGTTATACACCCACTGAATTTTTCTAAGCAAAAAGAATGGAACTTAAAAGTTCACCAATAGGGCAGAATTGTCTATAACTTGTTTACAGAATATGCATAAGCATTTCTTAACATTCATTCCATCATAGTTTAGAGTTAATGTGGGCCAACATCATTTCTTTCACAGGGAAGTGGAAAGATTAGCTTATATTCTGGGCTAAGCACATAAACTCTCTGCCAAAAAAGGTTATGTTTTGTAATACAATACAGATATTTTTGCACAGTTTTGCCAGGTTGATTTTGTTACTGTAATTTTGCTACAATTTCAATTGATAGGAAAATTGTCACCTCATTCAGAGTTATTTATTCTGAAATCCTTGTGAAGTCAGTTCAGATCTGTTCTTCATTTTAAGATGATTTGTATTCTTGCTCCAAGGAATACAAAGTGAAGACATGACTCCTATTTGTACCTTGAATTCTCAAGATGCCAAGAAACTATCAGGGTTTGGAAGAAGCACAATCACACATCATAACAATAAAAGTGTTTCTGTTTGTCCTTTTCCAACAAAGCTCCAAAACTATGAAACAGAAATATCTGGAATTTGTCATGCATACTAAAAGAGAACTCTTAACTTGTGGTTATTTTCTGATTTATGGTGACCCTAAAGTGAACCTATTAAAGCATTTTCTTGGCCAGATTTGTTGGTTTTTTGGGGAGGTAACAGGAACTTTTGTCTTCCTCTGAGATCAAGATGATATCTTGCTCAATATCACCCAGTAGGCTTCCATGACTGGTCTCAAATGATGGTGTCCAGAGTCCACACTGGCCTTTTGAATGCTATTTCAAAAATGAGTCCACCATATTTGACAGTGTCCTTACAGCTCAGACTGAATTTTAGTGTTAAATACAATATCAAAAATAGGATGATCATCTTTGATATCTCTTTTAAAACTCAGAGTTATGCTCTCTACAAGGAGACGGGTTGACAGTGCTCTAGCCTGGAAGACCCAGGATTAGGAGCAGGTTAGTGTAGTGGATCAGTCAGCAAAGTGAGATGAACAGATGAAAAGCAACTTTATAAAGTATACTTTATAAAGTTGCTTTTCGTCTTCTGTTCATCTCACTTTGCTGACTCATCCCCCACACTAGCCTCCTCCTAATCCTGGTTCTCCCAGGCTAGAGCACTGTCCATCCAACTAAATTTTATTATCCATCCAACTAAATTTTATTATCATCCAACTAAATTTTATTATTTTATAAGACATATTACATTTTCATCTCATCACATCAACTTTTTGTTTCATCTTGGTGATCACCATTCATACTCTTATTTATGCTGAAGGACAACACGGGCCTTTTTTGATAAATTTAAAGAGCAAATGACAAAACTTAGACAATGTTAAATGTAATGCAAAAAGAACAAAACTTGTAAATACATATAAGAAAGATCTGCCAGAAGACTTACTGCATGAAATATTTCACCTTAAGAGTATTCACAAGACAATTTTTATCAATGAAAGAAGCCTGATTGGAGTTCTGAACAAAACTTACAACAAAAAAACTGCAAGGTATATTTGCCAATATCTGTCTCGCATTTAACTGTTTTGTACAGTACCATTTACTGTTTCTTCAGTTGGAAGATTGTTTGGCAGACTGGAATGTTAATTGAAAACATGACAAAGAAGAACAACGATTTAAGAGCAACTTAACCATTTAGCAATTTTGTGCATCAAAAACAATTTAGTTAAGCAAGTTAATTTTACTGAAGGAATTAAAAAAAATGAATTGACAAAAGCTACAAAATATACTTTTGAGATAAATTTTGATATTATTGTATGTTTTTGTTATGTAAATCCATATAGTTCTTAAATAAATATAAGTATTACTTTTGTATCATCATCTAAACTGACTTATTTTATTTTAAATCTCTAGAGCAACATGATGTCCTTAACTTTAACAGTGGATAGGGGAACCCACCAAATTTCCTGTCCTGGGAGCCTACTTCAGAATGTGAGGGCCATGTTCAAAGCAGATTTATCAATTCACTAACATTGAAATCATGAGCTATCCCTGGTTGCAGCTGATTTGAGATGGAGCAGCAAAGGACTCCCCACCTTTTTTGCTGCTGGAATAAATATCCTATTTCTGGTAACCTAGATGTCTGGTTAACCTTTTCTGTCAGGAATGTAGCATATATTTTCAGTTTCTCCTTCAGTATAGACTGAAGAAAAAATGAGAACTTAGGGTGCATGATGTATGGGTACATGGAGAGAGGAAGTTTGAATAAATGGTATGGATGGAAGAAGAGAAGAACAATGAGGAAAAAAATGTTGCCAGTTAGATAGAATCATAGAATCATAGAGTTGAAAGAGACCTCATGGGTCATCCAGTCCAACCCCCTGCCAAGAAGCAGGAAGATCACATTCAAAGCACCCCCGACAGATGGCCAGCCAGGAGTGTTCTATTTGTTACCATGTTTCCTGTTGGTTATTTGCATGGTTAAGTGGTCTACATTCATACATTCATTTAAAAAGAGAGTGATAAAAGTAATATCACTGTGATTATCACAATTCTATTCTATGTAACACTGGTATCTAATGTTCAGGCAGGGACCTAGAAAGTACCAAGGCACTTAGAGAAGTGGGAGAATATCATATGAAAAATTGGATGAAAGAGGTGTGAAAATTGGAGGAAATAACATCAAAATTTAAGAAAAAAGAGCAAATACTTGGGGAAAAAATGAAAGATGAAAGGAACTCCAGTTGGCAAGGAATTAGTTTCTGCCAGCTGTGTACCTGACTCAATGTGCCCTCTGCCTGTCTGACTAGCCATGCAAATAGCCAAAGGGCTACCTGGGTGCTCCTGGGCTGCATCAGAGCAGTTCTGGAGTGCTTTAGACAGGATTAATAGGGTAAATGTAGAGACAGTCTATGTGTATGCTGCTTAATGCTTTCATGAAATTTCAAATGGTCTGCATAACAAAGACATAAAATGCAAATTGGTTGTCTGGATTTGAGGGATTCAAATATGGCAATCCTCAGAGTGACAGAACCACAATATGATGTCTGCTAAGCATAGGGAGAATAGAAAAATAGAAAGTTGAATACACCAGGAACATGGAGAAGACCAACAAAAATGAGTTTGGGGAAGGAGAAGAGGAAAAGAGAAAATGAATGGAGGTGGAGTGGATTAAGTGCTTTCTCACCCAGGAGAGGTTGGTACTAGTATTATGGTAAAGGAATAGTCCTGGGATGTGGTGGTGAATTGCCACATTTGAGTAAATCTAGTGCAGACCTTAATTTTCAAAACCCTGAAACCAAAGAAAGCATTTGATGGTGAATGTAATCCACCAGCAAATATTATTTGTTTTGTACTGAGCTTACAAGCCAGTGGAAGTGAAGTCCTTCCTTTCCTTTGCCACCTTCTCTTTGCCACAGAGAGATCATGTGTGTGTGAAAGAAAGCGGGTGTAATAGCGACAAGAGGATAACAGACACAATGGCACAGGCAAAGTCACATCATGTGATTCGAATGCACCATTGAATATAATGCGTAGCCTAATTTTGCAGACACAATTTAGCCAAAAAAAAGAAAGAAAAGGTAAGCATTAGACATGTATGGTAGGTCAGGTCTGAACTCAAAAAGAGCTGAGAGGGATTTTTTTTTTGTTTTTTTTTGTTTTGGTTATTACTACTAACAACCAAATGTTGCCTTTTTAGGGCATGACATTTTAACTCCAGCCCAAGCTTCAGTTCTCAGGTCATTCATTCATTACAGTTTGTTTTATCTTTCATTCATATGTTCCAGTGGAAAGCTTCCAGGACATGTTTATCATGTTGGAAAAAGAGTAACAAAGTCTGAAGCAGAAGTTTAGATTGTGTTTTCTGGCAGAATTGTTCAGCATTGCATAGTGATTGAACATTGGACTATGACTCTAGAAACCAGGGTTTGAATCACCACTCAGCCATGGATACCTGCCGCATGGCCTTGGGAAGTCACACTCCTCCTCTGCAATAGCAAGCACTTTTGAACAAATTTTGCCAAGAAAAGTTATTATAGGGCCGCTTTAGAACCACCAACAATTTGAAGGCAAATAACAGCAGCAGCAACAACAACATAAATAATATTTAACAGCATTTCAATGGACCAATCTAGTTGGGGAAAACCTAATGGGACTCAAATGAGGGTCCTTAACTCTTCTTATGAACTTCTTTCTATGTTTTATCCTTTCCACCATTGGTATGGGCAGTCCCCAAGTTATGAACAAGATTCTGTAGGTTTGTTCTTAAGTTGAATTTGTTTGTAAGTCAGAACAGGTATATTTTTAAGTGTAACTGCAGTCATATATATATATATATATGTGTGTGTGTGTGTGTGTGTGTGTGTGTGTGTATATATATATATATATATATATATATATAAGCATTGGGTAGCATAGGGAAGATTTAACACCCCTGTGGTGTTTGTTTTGCTGTCTGTGTCCCTGTTCAGAACATTTCATCTCACTTTCTGTCCCTGTGGTAATCATATTTTGATTAAGTCAAATGTTTGTAACTCAGGGACAACCTGTGTTTATAAACTATGAGAGTAGATATAGCTTGACATTATAATCCCAACATTGTTATAAACCAGACATGGGCAAACTTCATCCCTCCAGGTGTTGGATAGGATTTCAACTCCTAGAAATCCCAGGCAACTTAACAGTCATTAGGAGTTGTGGGAGTTGAAGTCCAAAACACCTGGAGGGCCAAAGTGTGCCTGTTATAAACTGAACATAGTAATGACACTTATTCCTCAGTTAAATGGCTTCAATGCCTAGTCTTTTAATCTCTGTTGCCAGGTGTGTTCTCATGCCACTATGGACAATATGCTGAACAGATGGACAGAGCTGACTGTATGGCTATAGATATCATGCTTAACCATACAACCCACCCTGACAGAGAATTTGCACATAGTGGGGTAACCACAACAGTAGCAGCAATCACCATTCTTAAATGATCTTGAAAACAATTTGGATGCTGCAATTGAACAGATGTCACCGATGAAATAGGATTCAACTTGCCACCTACAGCTAGCAAACAGTGTGGGTGGGCAATTTCAAGCACTAGAATGGCAGGCAGGAAGACGTATGAAAGGCTTTTTCTAGGACTAATATTTCCCACAAAGTCATTCATCACCAAACTAGTAAGCAATCATATAATTTGTCTAGCCACCTCATCACATGAGGTGATTTTAGCATCCTAGGATGTTGTCAGGAAGCTTTGTCCGCAGAGCTTCATACTGCCCATCACACAATGTATGGCAACTTCTGGCAAGGCTCCATGAAGGAAGTGCACTGGCTGTATGGCAGGATGCTTCCCTTGGAACTGGCCCCATAGACAACCATGGGGCCAGCGCAGGGGGAAGCCGCACGGTGACACTTCCCCATGTGGAATGGAGAAGCATCAGCTGTGGGTGAGGCAGGGCTCCAGGATTGCCCCGCTGCCCTGCTGATTTGCTGTGGAGGGTGGCAAATCACTCTGTGGGACCTTATCCATGTGACGAGGTCTCTAGGAGTACAATTGCAGGGGTAGGGGGTAGATTGACTGTGGTTTTCCTGCCTGGCAGGAGGGGGTTATACTCCTCCCCTTCACAATTATTTACCGAAAAGTAACAAAGAATTCATTATATCATTATAGTTACGAACCAAATCTCTAATGATATTTAAGAAAGACTTTAGAAATTATTCTTCATGCCCCCCTAATTTAGTAATGAGTATTGAAACATTTTTCCCTGATCACACTGGTCTATGATATATATAGAAACCAACTAACAGGCAGTCCTCAAGTTACAAACAAGATAGGTTCTGTTGGTTTGTTCTTAATATGAATTTGTATGTAAGTCAGAACAGGGACACTTTACACACACACACACACACACACACAATTATCTCATCCTCATTCTTATATATGAGTCATTGGTAAAATGGATGTTTGTAACTTGGGGACTGCCTGTAATGAAAAATACACTACTATAGTGAGGAAGTTAGTCCTTGAGTAACCAGCTCAGATTACTGCCAGGTAGCAGTTACTTAGGAGAGGCTCATCTCCCATAGAAGTCAGGTACACAAAATGTGAGAGATCATTTTTTGTTGTGGCACTTCAACTGTGCAATCTTGCCCAAGGAAGTGTGATTGGTGCAAATGTTGCAGCAGTTTTTGGCAACGACTCAGAACAGTTTTGTTTGCAAAGGCTTTTCTGGTGTTACACAAATCATAAAAGTGAGAAAAGAACAAGACTATGACAGACACTGGTTGTCATAGCTATGTCTAGCAGTGCCCTTCCACTAAACCTCTTTTCAGACAGGCAGCACCCAATTGAAGAGTTTATAGGTGCAGAAGATCAGGACACAGAAAAACTATGTGTGTAGCATTCTCCTGATTTCAGAAAATGTGAACAGGCATCTGAAGTCCTCTCTGAGGGTCCTGCCACAAGTACTTGTCTCACTATGCCATACAACCAGAAGAGCACTGCAAATGCCATTTCTCAGTGTCTTCATCTCCAGACAGGCCCGTAGCCAGGATTTTGATTTTTTTTTTTGGGGGGGGGGGCTGAGTCTGAGTGAAAGAGGGTCTACCCTAGCAAATCTTTTGTATTGTTACCCCAATACCCCCATGCATATGGAATATATTGAGTATGGTGATCAGATCATGATATGAATAAACATAACAGTTTAAATAATGCACCAGTAAGGCCTTCTCGCGGACCACCATGAGAATTTCGGGGGGGGGGGGCTGAAGCCCCTCAAGCCCCCCCTCCCCCAGGCTACATGCCTGTTTCCAGAGATTCAGAAACCCTTGACTTGAGGTGCTGCCTGGCGGAGGTGTCATGTTCAGTTATTAACAATAATAAATGTGATTGTGGTAAATGTAAGTCTATCTTACAATCTTGTAACTACTGAACAAGATGCTAGCTATTGTTTGTGCCTTATCTGTTATATTATTAGAGAACAAATATTGTTAAAATAGAGGGGTTACATATTATGATCAGCACAGGTTCAATGTGTACATATGTAAACAGATTGTTAATTCGTACAATGATAGAGATATCATGCCAAGCATCCAACCTAAGTATTCTGTACATAGATGGATTAATCTGTACCTTGTTGTCGCCATTAATCTGTTAATAAGGGGTTTCTGGTTCTGTTCAAAAATTTTATTAACAGACACTAAAAACATACGGGTTTGCTGATTAACAGATCACTGCATGTTGTAATTGAGTTATTTTGGTCTAATCTGTAGTTTTTGCTGCATCTTTTTATGACATATTTCAGAATGTCTTTATATTATAATTACTATTTTAACAACAGTTGTTTACAAATGGTATCTGTGATGATAAATAGCAGCTTTAAAAATAATTTCACAAACAAACTCATGATGAGTAAGTGCAAAATTCCTTCTTTACCTTCTTATGGTTTCTCCAAACTATCTGAAGCTCTAAACAAGACCTGACCAGATGGGCCTTCAATAGCAAAATAGGGCATATGGAATTTTGATTCTCATTCCATCTTGCCATTGGAAATACTTTACTCTCATCAGTTCATAGCTATTTAGCATGTTTCATACAGCCACTTTATTTGCCAAATGAAATGCCTTTCTACAGTCACCTCTTGGCAGAGATTCTTGTGGAACATGTCCTGTGAATGATTCATTACAAAATCAGGTCACAGTGCAATGCAAGTTGACAGTACAACAGCATAATTTGTGTTCTCCATGATTTGAGTGTGTTGCAGCCATCAGAAGATAATATACTACATAAAGCTCCTTTGCACTGAGACTCCTAAAATCATGTCCTGATAGGGAGCAAAAGTCATGGGAAGTCAATTTTATTCAGCAGTTTCATCAAGGAAATGCCTCCTACTTTTTGGAGTTTCTTAGCCAGGATAATGTTTCTTTGGTGCTCTTTCTCACACATCACTGTCAGTCCAATACTTCATTGTGCTCCTAGCAGCCCTACTTTATACTGACTTCTCCATTTCATTGTTTATCTACTTTATTCTTGTTTTCATTACTAAGAGTACTGAGATTTTTACATACACATCCTATTTATTAAAAAAGTAAAAAATAAAGGCCAAATGATTTTAGAAAGCTATCATATATCAGTTAAGAGGTTTATTTATAACCATGGGAACCTTTGGAACAACACTCTGCTTAGCTTTTCTTTCCCCCATGGGGAAAAAAACTATTTAAAATCAGAGAAACACAGTGAATGTTTTTAGATATATGGAAGAATACAATATTTTCAATCTAACTCCTTTGTGGAAGATGAGGGATTTTCCTGTATTGCAAAGTATTTTGAATATGAATGAGAAAATTGTGAAGTTCCCTAAAACTCTTCACAGCTCATCAGCGAATAAACCAATCCATGCCGAGGATATTTAAGTTATAGGGTTAATTATAGGCTTAACTATAATGAATTCAAATTAAACATGGCTCAAAGTACTTTGCTTTGTCTGAAATATGATGGATAAACTGAAGCTATTTGTTTTAAAGCTATATGTTTTTTGAAAAAGCATATGAATTGTCCATCTGCAATAGACATCTTAAAAGTTAAATGACAGAGAAACATGTATATGTATCATATATCTAGTTATCATCCATGAAAAATATCTCAGAAAAGGCTCTTCTGAGAAATCCTCTGTGCATTTTCTTTTAGCAGCAGGTCAGCACCCACTCTGGATAATATTTTACAAAATTGCTCCCAACAGATAGAGATATTTATTTACAACTCTGGGCCAGAGAGCTTTGGTGCTTCACCAATCTGCAAACCATAAGATATTGCTATGATAGTAAAAATTGGATTCATAGCATTGTATTATTTATATACAGGCAGTCCCCAAGTTACAAACAAGATAGGCCCTGTAAGTTTGTTCTGAAGTTGAATTTGTATGTAAGTTGGAACAGGTACAGTTTAGATCCAATCTGTGTGTGTGTGTGTGTATGTATGAGAGAGAGAGCTTTGAATAGCATAGGGAGGAATAACATTAACATCCCCGTGGTCTTTGTTTTGCTGTCTGTGCCCCTGTTCAGAAGATTTCACCTTACTTTCTGTCCCTGTGATAAATGTGTTTTTAGAAATTTGTCTTTTGGAGACAAGGATTGGTGATAAAGCTTCAGTTGAGACTCCTTTTACCAATGGTAATTCTTTCAGGAGTAAATTTCCCTTCCTAGGCCTATATTTCTCTCACTTCCTGTTATCTCACCCCCATTCTCAACTAGGAATCATTTGTAAGTTGAATGTTTGTAACTTGGGGACTGTCTATAATGAGAAAATTATGAGATGAGATGATGATTATTAATGAGATGATTATTATTAACTTTATTTATACCCTAACTTTCCCCCTGGGAGGGCTCAAGATGGCTAACAATCGCTATCATTTCATAATTTAAAAAATACTAATTAAGTAGTACAGTGTGGAAAAAACATATAATGAATATGCTTAAAATAGCCTTTAGAACTTACAGTTGTCTTTCTCCTACAAATCCCACCCACATTTCCCCAGCAGTTTGTCCCTTTCCTTCCCCAACTACCTGCTGGCAAAAGAAGGTCTTCTTGACCTGCCTTCAGAAGGCCAGCAGGGGTGAGACCATCATGGTCTCTCTTGGGGAGGGAGTTCCACAGTCTGGGAACAGCAATCGGAAACATCCTCTTCCTTGTTCCCATCAAATATGCTTGAGTGGGTGGTAGGACATAGAAAAATAGATCGTAGATGTCTACCGGGTTCATAGAAAGAGTTACAGTCCTTCAGATAATCAGCACTTTGAATTGTGCCTGGAAACATGTTGGCAGCCAATGGAGCTGTTGCAACAGAGGAGTTGTACGATCCATGTAGCCAGCCCCAGTTAGCAGTCTGGCTGCAGCTCTTTGGACCTACTGAAGTTTCTGAATGCTTTTCAATAGCAGCCTCATGCAGAGCACATTACAGTTGTCCAACAAGGATGTAACCAACGCATGTACCACTGTGGCCAGATCTAATATCCAGGGATGGGTTCATTTAGTACACAGCTTTAATTGTGCAAATCACTCCTGGTCGAATTCAAGAGTACCTCCAAACTCTGCACCTGAATTTTCAAGGGGAGTGTGACCCCATCTAACACATGCTGACCTCCTATTCCCATATCTGTCTTACAACTGATATGGGAATTAAGCTTCATTTTGTTTGCTTTCATCCAGTCCATTAAAGCTGCCAGGCACTGGTTTAGCACAGGAACCACTTCCTTGGAATTAGGTGAAAAGGAGTTATAGAGTTGAGCATCAACTGCATATAGATGGCACCACACCCCAAAACTCTGGATGACCTCTCCCAGCATTTTCATTTATATGTTGAACAGAGTGGGGGACAACATGGTGCCCTGAGGGAATGCGCAGGTCAGAATCCAAGTAGTCAAACAGGTGTCCCTCAGCACCACCTTCTGAAACAATCCCTACAAGAACAGAGCCACTGAAGACCAGTACCTTCAAGCCCCATCCCAGAAAGACAACTCAGAAAGACAGGGAGACACACTCCCCCTGTCCAGTTCTCTGCATAGGTCATCTACCAAGATGGTTAAAGCTGTATCTGTCCTATAACCACGGGCCTGAAACCAGACTGAAATTGTTCTAGATAATTTGCTTCATCCAGGAGCACTTGGAGTTGCAAAGGCACCACATGCTCTAGTACCTTGTCTAAAAATGGGAGATTGGAGACTGGTCTGTAGTTGTCCAGTACAGTGGGCCTAGGGAAGATTTTTTGAGAAGTGATCTTACCACAGCCTGTTTGTTTTCAGCCGGAAACACTCTGAGTTCTCTGCCACTGTATTGTCAAAGGCTTTCATGGCCAGAATCACTGGGTTGTTGTAGGTTTTTCGGGCTGTGTGGCCTCACAATCTCTAAAGATGCCTGCCATAGATGCAGGCGAAACATCATGAGAGAATGCTTCTAGAACATGGCTTCTTAGTGAACCAAAGGGCTGGTTTAGTTCCATTACCTTGGTCATTTCCTTAGTCCAGAGATCAACCAGGGCTTTGACAGGAACACCTGCCTGGGTAGTGAGATATTCCCCAAGAACCATTAGGAATCCATTCATAAGTGTCCTGGAACAGACCATCTTAATGGGTTCCCCACCCCTGCAGAGGTTATGAGGTTCAGTCAGTCTAAGCCAGGCCAGATAGTGATCTGTCCATCACAACAGAATCACAAAGAGCTCCTTCATTTACAGATCATCATCATACCCACCCTCTGTACAAAATACAAGGTTGAGAGTGTGTCCAGCAGCATGTGTGGAACCAGATACTAATTGGGACAGACCCATGCTTGTCATGGCAGACAACAGGGCTGCCTTGGCATTGATGTTGAAGTCCCCCAATACAATGAGCCATGGAGACTACAACACCAACTTCGAGACTACCCCAGGAAGCTCAGGAAGAAAGACTATTTGGCAGCAGGGTGGGCAGTACACCAAAAGAATCCCTAACCTTTCCCACCTTTAGGTAAATAAACACACTCAAACCTTGTAGACTGAGAGACAGGGCACCTTGTTAGGAGGATATTTTCCTGATAGACCCCCTGCAACTTCACCTTCCTGCCCAACTTCACCTGTTGCTGCACAGAGAATCCTGGCAAGCATAGCTGAGAGAGATTGACTCCCCCAGTTTTGTCCAGCCAGGTCTCTGTAATACATGCCAGGTCAGCATGCTTATCCAGGATCAAGTCCTGAATTGCAGCTGTTTTGCCATTTACTGACCTGGCATTGAGCAGCAGTATTTTAAGTCCAGGGGGATTGCTACCAAGGCTAACCAGCTTATTTAGAAATGGGGACAGTTTTGGGGTGACCAGCACCCTATTCTTAACTTTTTCCACTGAGTGATATGCCTGTCTTTCATGAAGGGCTGCATGAGAACTTGAAACCATCTGTTTCAAGTTCAACACCCACACTCCAACTGCTGGATCAGAATGGTCCATTATTTTTGACCGGGACCCTTGCTGTACAGACATCAGAACTCTTTACCTATCAACAGAAATGTATCAGTGCATTCCAATATCTAGAAAAAGGAGCCCATATAATTCTAGTTCAAATTAGTTAGCCTTTATAAAGATGCATTTGCTTGGCCTTAAACACTTAATGATTGTTTTATATACTATAGTACTTAAATCCATGCTTGGATAAGAGTAAAAGAACCTTGATAACTCTACAAATTAGCACAAAGTGCCTCGATAATCAGCCCGTTTTATTGCATACTGAAGTCTCAATGAACCATTTTTAGAATTGCAGAAAACATCTGATGAAAATTAACTTTAAAAGAGTCCAGACTAGAATACATGATGACTCAAAGTACTATTCTGTCATTGTGTCAAGCCAAGTACATCTGAAGTCTGATATGGATTGGCATTAAAGCAGAAAAGACCATGATGAGCTTGAAACAATATATTGAATTTACATGTTGAGGCTTTTAAAAATCAGTTTTGGCAATTTTGCTGAAGATTATTTAAGAACTCCCTAAACATCTGGATGTGGGGAAAAGGAAAGTAGTTTCATATTTGAAGGATGAAGTTAATATTGGACTACAAAACTATAAATGGAAGAGAAAATTGTTTTTCCAGCACAGCTGTTTCCAATTTTGTTAGATATATTTTTCAAGCCAAAATTCACAGAAAAATACTGTGCCTCAAAAAACTTCACTCAAGCCACATTGTCAGTGCATGGCCTAATTTATAGGGCCAAAGTTCTGAAAGAACTTTGGTTTCTAGAGTGTAAAATACAGTGCATTCACTGTGCATTAAGATCTCTTCACCCAAGCATTGAGTAATCACGAGAAAAGGTGTGGGGTGTGCTCTCACCATGGCATCCTTTTGAGTGGTGAATGGGGGGTGGAAAGGCATGCTGCCTCTTGGGTGAAGACAATGACTTCTCCCACACCATTAATCTCTAATGAGAAATGGTTATCACCTCTGGTATGTGGTGGAGTGATGATGATGATGATGATGTATGTTTTGCTTCCAGACTCAAGTGGCAACAGACCTTTAGCTGTCCTTGCAACCTATGATGCACTGTTTACAGGCTGTTCCCAGGTTATATTCCAGTTGATGGATCATAGTATAGAGATAACTACACTGAGAAATGATGTTATCAGGCATACCATAGTCGTGCCTACTTCAGAACTCCACCATGGCTTCATTGTCATCATACTTACTGTTACACTTGGATAGCTTACTTCTATATGCATTCTTTTGCTGAAAGGAGGTGGTGATAAATAGGACACGTGTCTGGTAATGTCCCATAACCAGAAGAAGACTGAGGACATCTGCTGAGATCACTGATGTCCTTTGAAGACCTACCTGCGACAAAGAACTGGTGGGATCACAAGCTGGAAAAAGTTACAAAGAATGAACTACTCTGGGACTTCCAAATTCAGACAGACAGAGTTTTGGAGCACAATACTCTTGACCTCACGATCGTGTTAAAATACAAAGTATGGCTTGTTGATGTTGCAATCCCAGGTGACAGCAGGATTGAAGAGAAACAACGGGAAAAGCTGACACGATATGAGGATTTAAAGATCGAACTGCAAAGACTTTGGCACAAGCCAGTCAAGGTGGTCCCACAGGTGATCAGCACACTGGGTGCAGTGCCTAAAGATCTTGGCCTGCACTTAAACACAATTGGCGCTGATGAGATTACCATCTGCCAGCTGCAGAAGGCCACCTTACTGGGATCTGCAGGCATTATTCGCCGATACATCACACAGTCCTAGACACTTGTGAAGTGTCCGGTGTGTGATCCAACACAACAGCCAGCAGAGTATCTGCTGTGGACTCATCTTGTTGTGTTTCAAATAAATAAATAAATAAATAAATAAATAATACATTTTAGACCACCCTCTTTCCCTGAGAAAACTCAGGGAGGTTCATCCCCGTAAGGCTATAGGTTGTGCTTCTTAGTTTCTTTGAAACTGGCGGAAATGTCTGAAATACTAAGATCTCATCTCAGCTGATTTCTATGGAAAATCAATAATTAGGTCAATGAATGCCAAATGTTGCAACTACTCATCATTCACCACAGACATTCCATGCTCACTGTGAGTACTTATTTAAAGACAAAATATTGAGCTGGAAGGGGAGCAACTAACACTGTGGTGTAGGCACTGGTATTAACAACTCTTTGTGACTCTGGTCATGTAAAAAATCATATTATTTAATGGGAAGTGGGAGCACTCAGATGGGAGCCTGCTAAATGTTTTCACAGACCTGGTAGTGCATTTGCAACAATCCAGCCCATAGTCATGCATTCTTAAGTCCATTTGATTAAAATGATGCCTAAGCATGTAATCTGGAATGAAGCCAAGGATGCAATACACAGAATTGTATACTGCCCTCCATCATGTGATAAGTTGCATGGCTACAGCTTAATTGGTTGTCATATGACAGCAGCCTCTGTCACTAATTTCTCCTTTCCCCCACTTCTATGAAGAATATCATTAGCTGGCCAAGCGTTTTCTTCATTAGTCTGATTCTTGCAAATCTGGACACTGAACATTGAAATTCACAACAATGCAGCTCAATATACTTTATATTCTGTAGATGAAAAAAGTCCCACAAACAACAAAAAGGATGGTTATATTTTCATTTCTATTGTGCAACCACAGATTCAACCCCCCCTTTAATTTATTTATTTTAAAATGAAATATTCCCTTTCAAATAGCAAGCAGTCATTTAGCACAATTTACAAAATATACAAGAAAGGAAAACAAAATATATCACAACCCAATAAAAATTATTGGTGTCTTGGTTTTTAGGCCTATTCCTGGGGTTATTTGGGACACTGATTCAGAGAATTGCATTTAATGGACTGTATCAGCCCTAGTTTCTTAAATATGGTTATTTATTTACTATATTTGTATATTTATTTATTTACTTACTATATTTGTATACTGCCCTTCTCAGCCCACAAGTGACTCAGGGCGGTTTATCCTGGTTATCCTGAACAAGTGGCGACTGGTAGATGTCATATGTTCTGTATCTCTAAAACTAGACCCGATGGGAAAAACCTGGTGCCATTCATGGAATCAACAGGTCAAATATACCCAGGAAGAGATCTCACATTTGAGGCATCAAAATGTGTGCCAGTCAGTTATTTTTTTAAAAAAAACATGCAGTGTTGGGATCCTGGTAGTTAGTCCAAACCAGAGAAGTCTGACTCAAATCAGTTACTGAGTGATCAACCAACATGCAATTTAATCCATTTCATCTCATGGGTCTGATTTAGTAGGACTGAAATGGATTCAAGCTCTTGTCAACAAGAGAAAGCTAAACACATGCACCCACATAACAATTGGCCAATGATAAAATTAAGTAATGCCATTGACAAATGGTGAAGTGCTGTTAGTTAAGTATCACAAATGGGAGCTCCCAGTCATGCAATGGGTTAAACCCAATGGCTGAAGACTGAGAGGTTGAAGGTTTGAATTCGGGGAGAGCATGGATGAACTCCCTCTGTCAGCTCCAGCTCCCCATGCGGTGACATGAGAGAAGCCTCCCACAAGGATGGTAAAACATCAAAAACATCTGGGTGTCCCCTGAGCAACATCCTTGAAGATGGCCAATTCTCTCACACCAGAAGCGACTTGCAGTTTTTCACGTCTTTACTGACACACACACACACACACACAGTATCACAGATAAAGCTATAACTCCTGTCAGTCCTCCACATTTAGAGATTCACTTTTGATTATTTGTGAATTTGATTAATATGTTTTATCTAGGAATCTCTTGTGTGCCTCTATGATCAACAGCCATAGAGAGTTATTGCAGGAATTAAGAGATTCCAAGACATAACATTTCTTGTAGTCCTCCAGCACAATTCTATGGTTAACTTGCAGAAATTGACCATAGAGCTACACTGAGAGACCAAGGCCATATCCAGACAGACCTTTATCCCAGAAGCATCCATGTTAAAATAGCGTGGATGTTTCTGGGGGCCTGTCTATACCCACCCCAGAAAGTGTGCGCTTTCTGGGGTGGGTTATCCAGACATTCTCTTGGGACTAGCCCAAGAGAATGTCTGAAGGCCCTCCCTCCCCTCCTCCAAGCCTCCAGACCCCTTAGAAAAGTAAAATAAAACCTTATCAGGCCTTCAGTATTCCCTCAGATCAGCTCTCCCTGTGCATACAAATGACGTGCCAGGAGAGCGGGAGGGGGGAGCAATTTTCCTCCCCCCCCCCCCCCGCTCTCCTGGCGAATCATTTGTACACGCAGGGAGAGCTGCTCTGAGAGAATACTGCAGGCTTGGTAAGGTTTTTTTTTTACTTTTCAAAATGGTCTGGGGGCTTGGGGGGAGGAGTCGGTATTCCCACAGTTTACTTGGCTTATTTAGCCCAGTAAACTGTGGGAATGGTGTCTGGATTTATCCTGCACCTTCTAAGAAGGCATGGAATAAATTCACTATCAAATTAATTTGCTACAAACCAGGGTTTTCCTGGATTATGACGAATTAATTAGTTCCTCCTTTATTGCAGGAGTTCCCACAATAAAAGCCCTGTCTGGATGGGCCCCTAGAAATTCCTAGAAATTCCTAGAAATTCCTAGCCATCCTTTATTTTTTTTAGTATTTTTTGTGGGGTTTTTATTCTCAGCTTCTCCACTTTCACAGGGGCCCTGTGCCCTAACCTCAGTAAATGTGGAGGGCTGACTATAATGTAATTCAAGCACCACATTTGTTTGTCTCAGAATAAATCACAGATTTAAACAGAGGGGAAATCAGGAGTTATGAAGCATAGAAGACAATTTGCAAGCATCAGCTATTATAGAACTCGTTATTTTTGAAACAGTGAATCTGTTTCAGAAACCAGATATATTGGCCTGCATCTGGTATCCAGTTTGCGGCCATCATGCTATGAAGAATGCTTTTATATAGCCAGCCAATGCAGAAAAAGCAGTTTTCTTCTCCTTCCTTTCCTTTCATTGTGTATGTGAATTTAGCTGTGCCTTTCCTTTGTCACCCAGTTGGCTTCTTAAAATAATGCAGCAGGAGACAGTGAAATTCCCCTCCTGCTAAAGTAGGACTCTGCAGCATGCAAATTACTTGAATGTCTACAGTATAAATTAAAAACAAAAACAAATCTAGAAGACGGGAGGGGAGAAGCAAGCATTGCAATGCCTGTAAATTATGAGCTAATAAGTTTCAAATATTGTGCATAGCTATTTACTCTGCAGTTCAATAAAGAATATAGTAACTATGGCAACTACTACATCACATGCGTATGCAACTTCAGAGATGCAGATCTTTTTTTTCTTTTTTTACAAAAAGACACTTAGCAATGTGGCATTTGAGCCGTTGAGTTTTAAACATGTTTTAAAATGGCTTTTCAAAACAATGATAAAAGGCTAGCTGTGATTTGAAGAAGGGGTGAGATAGAAAAAAAACATGACTAAGGGTTTTTTCTTTCTCAATCCCATTTTTATTTTAAGTAAGTATCAGGTGAGGAATTAGAGTGCCTTAAACAACGGCATTTGAGCCGTTGAGTTTTAAACATGTTTTAAAATGGCTTTTCAAAACAATGATAAAAGGCTAGCTGTGATTTGAAGAAGGGGTGAGATAGAAAAAAAACATGACTAAGGGTTTTTTCTTTCTCAATCCCATTTTTATTTTAAGTAAGTATCAGGTGAGGAATTAGAGTGCCTTAAACAACAGCGCTCATATCCTCTCTGTCTCTGAGACATACTTGTCACGTAATTCCAGAGACCAGTTGCAGTCTCTGGTTGAATGAGTTATCTATAGCAGCATGCCAGATTAAACTTTGAAATAGTTGGGATTTGATAAAAGAAAGACACTTTGGTCAAAAGAATCCAGAAGTCAAAAGTAAGGAAAAGAAAGCTCTGAAGAGCTGAACTCAGAGGCTGCCACTAAGCATGCCTGTAATTGAATCACAAAAGTTTTGTGTATCCCCAAATACAAACAAAGCAGGAAGTCAAGGCTTAAACAATACAGAATGGCACGGTTCAGAAGATTTCTAAGGCCAAACAGGCAGTTTCTTGAAAGTCAGGGAACTATGCATTTGACACTAATTAAGTAGGACAAAAGAGCCAGTAGACAAAATGTGATGAATTTGAAAGACTGAATCAAGTCTTGTTTTACAGCCTGAAAAACAAGCAGAGCAATTCAGATATTCCTGAGCCTGGGATGGAAGAGACCTCCTGCCAGCAGAGATGAGAGTTTTCCAGAAGAGACTCCAGCCCCATCTACAACTGCCACATAAAGCAGTTTGAAACTGTATTATATGGTCAGTGTAGACTCCTGCAATGCAGTTCTATGCAGTTAAACTGGTTGATATGAGTCTGCACTGACCATATAATGTGGTTCGGTCCAAATCACAGAAAAATGCTACATGGCGAAACATTACTACCAGCATCTACAGGTAGAATATCCCTAGTATCAGAGATGTATTAAGATATTTGTAAGCCTTAGACCAGGGGTCCTCAAACTTTTTAAACAGAGGACGAGGTCAAAGTCCCTCAAACTGTTGGAGGGCCGGATTATGATTTGAAAAAAGCATGAATGAATTCCTGTGCATACTGCACATATCTTATTTGTAGTGCAAAAATCACTTAAAAACAATACAATAATTAACATGAAGAACAATTTTAACAAATATAAACTTATTAGTATTTCAATGGGAAGTGTGGGCCTACTTTTGGCTGGTGAGATAGGGCTGTTGTTGTTGTTGCTGTGTGCTTTCAAGTCGTTTCAGCCTTAGGCTGACCCTGAGCAAGGGCCGGGTAAATGACGGGGGGACGTATTGGGCCCTCGGGCCTTAGTTTGAGGACCCCTTCCTTAGACGCTCTTGTATTTAATGTCCCTCCTCATCCTGATGTACCACTAGAGAAAACAGAAGTAGAAAATATCTTTATTTGGAATGCTTGTTTTCCTCCTCAATTCCTGTAAATTGGGAAGAAAAAGCATGGCTTGATGTTATGGAATCATGGGAGTTGTAGTTTTACAAAGTCTTTGGCTTTATTTACCAAAGTGTGTTGGTGTCCCACCAAACTATAAATCCCAGGATGCCATACCATTGAGTCATGACAGTTGAAGTGTTATCAAACTGTTTTTATTCTACATGCACTCTAAGCTTTCTCTGAGCAGCTGAGACAAAATGTGTTCCTTCTATAGGACAACCCTTCATATATTTGAAAAGTGTGATCATTTCACTCCCTAGTTAATTGTCTCAGCTCATGTTCAGCCTTTCCCTGTACTACATGTTTTTTTCTCGCTGCTGTCCGTCTTTATTGCCCTTTTCTGAACTGTGTGAGATACTCATTCTCCTAAGGATCCTTCCTCCATTGTGGAGCCAAGAACTAGATATAGTAATCCACATGAGTTCTGATTAATAGGTAGTCAAATGTGATTATTTATTATCCTAACTTGGAATCTGTGGTTCTCTTAAAACTCCTCCAATCAGATAGGTAATTTTAGTCTTTCATATTCATATTTTGCTGGAGAAACTACACAGGCCTAGATCTCTAAGCCAAATTGTCCTCTTAAGAATTATGAGCAACACCCCTAAGTTTCAATCACTTGCCAGAGATTTTAAACAAAACCTGGCTAGGAAAGTAAAATTATCCCAACAAATGCATTGCTTTTTGCCACTGGAGTGCTTTTTGTAAAATATTTTTAAAGGGTATAATTCTTTCTCTTCTTTTCTCTCTCTGTTATAATCTCAGGTTACTCTTCACACCTGAAAAGTGAGAAAGATGTATGAATACACAATCACTCAGCTCAATACTATCTTTGTTATATTGATAATAAAACAATAGATTCAAAACCAGGAAAGGGTTTTTGTGTGTATGAGAGAGATTCTAATGTGGTTAGTTATACAATCATTTCACTACGGAACTAGTTTAGTACAATTATTTTTGGCATGACAGAAGGGCAAATGATTCAAGGAGAGAAGTGCTCAGACAAAAACAACAGATGGGAACCTTTTTTGTTTTGAATGAACAATTATATTTAATAGATTGAAATATCATAATGAGAGAGTAGTTTTATTAGGATTAACATTAGATGGCAATGGATGTAGATTGTAATAATTTTAAGAAAAGGTATTTGGGCATGACCAATTTCTGTATTTTTTTCTTAATTAACATCACATATAGGAATTTCCGATACACAAAAAAAAATTGATTTATGGTGACCATATGAATGAAAGACCTCCAAGAGCCCAGTCATCAATCTCCTTGCTCTGGTTTTGCAAACTCATAGAATCAAGAATCATAGAATTGGAAGAGGCCTCATGGGCCAGTCCCCTGTCAAAAAGCAGGAAAATCGCATTCAAAGCACACCCGACAGATGGCCATCCAGCCTCTATGTAAAAACCTCCAAAGAAGGAGCCTCCACTACACTCCAGGGCAGAGTCCCACTGCTGAAAAGCCCACACAGTCAGGAAGTTCTTCCTAATGTTCAAGTGGAATCTCCTTTCCTGTAGTTTGAAGCCATTGTTCCGCATCCTAGTCTCCAGGGCAACAGAAAACAAGCCTGCTCCTTCCTCCCTATGACTTCTCCTCACATATTTATACATGGCCATCATGTCTCCTCTCAGGCTTCTCTTCTGCAGGCTAAACATGCCCAACTCTTTAAGGCACTCTTCATGGGGCTTGTTCTCCAGATCCTTGATCATTTTAGTTGCCCTTCTCTGGACACATGCCAGCTTGTCAACATCTCCCTTCAATTACGATGCCCAGAATTGGACACAGTATTCCAGGTGTGGTCTGACCAAGGCAGAATAGAGGGGTGGCATGATTTCCCTGGACCAAGACACTATACTCCTGTTTATTCAGCCCAAAATCCCATTGGCTTTTTTAGCTGCCGCATGACATTGTTGGCTCGTGTTTAACTTGTTGTCCATGAGGACTCCAATATCTTTTTCATATGTACTGCTGCCGAGCCAGTCATCCCCCATTCTGTATCTTTGCTCAGTCAAGGTCTGTAGCATCTTTGACTGAGTCAATCCATTTGTATTGTGGTCTTCTTCTTTTCCTACTGCCTTCAACTTTTCTAAGCATAATAATATTTTTCAGTAAGTAATGTCATCTCATAATATAAGCCAGGGGTTCAAATCAGCATGAAATTCCCTGTTGCATAGTGGAAGGAACAAAGAAGAAGAAGAAGAAGAAGAAGAAGAAGAAGAAGAAGAAGAAGTAGAAGTAGAAGAAGATGAAGAAAAAGTAGTTGTTTATTTTTCTACCCCGCCTCCATCTCCCCTAAGGGACTTGGTGTGGCTTACATGGGGCCAAGCCCAAGACAACACACAATTAAAAACAAAAACAAATAAAATATTAAAACTGCATAAGAACAACATCATAAACAGTAATAAACAAGCATCATAAGCAACAACAAAGATACCTCTAGTCCCATGGGGGGGGGGGTAGTGTTCAAACAAGTTAGAGAGCGGTGGCGGCGTTAATAAGGTGGACAGAACATATAGTAGCATAGGAATAGAGCAATTATGACAGGATCGTTTCAGCTTAACTTAAAAGTGTAGAAACAAAAACAACACTCAGGCACAAAGGTGTTCATTCTAATTGAAGGGTTTTTTTTATTAAGTTGCAGTAATAGTAAAAAAAAAATACTAACACAGTATGTCTAAACTCCTCACTCTCTCTCTCCTGTCTTCATCCACCAACCTCTAACCCGCATCAAGTCAACACTGGATTACTACGAACTTATAGTAGGCAACAGTCTCTGCACTCAGCTACCACATCCCAATTACAATGAACCTATGGTTAATCCTGAGACATTGATTCTGTTAGCACTTAAAGAAATGCTGTGTAACTTACAAATCCTAAAAATATATCCTAAGTGTTGGGGTTCAGCCTGAGTTTGAACTTGAATCTGATTCTCTGTTTGTTCCTCCTGATGCTAATGAAAATATATTTACTGATGCTAATGAAAATGTACCTCTTGATGCCAATGTTCCTGAAATTAGTGAGGAAGAAACTTCTGTAGATTTGGAAAATGCCAATGCTCCTGAAATTAGTGAGGAAGAAACTTCTGTAGATTTGGAAAATGAAAGTACCAGTGTTCATGAGAATGTTTCAGAGGGAAGCTATGACCTTTCACTCCCTTCTGCGCCTGGTAACTTTAATGAGAACAGAGGGGCCAGATCTGGCAAGACAGAAGTAAATCACTCAGCTTGCGAAGGTCTTCCCGATTAAAAGAAATACAAACAACGGCTTCAAAGCAGAGAGGCGGTTCACGGAATCAATTCTTTGGTGTTAAGTGCCTTCCGCCGGGCTGACTTTCTCAGTTCAGGCATCGTTTCAGATTGATGAAGACCTTGGCAGTTCTCCCGGTTTCTCTGGCCATTGTCTTGAAAGATTTCTAGGATATCAAGTACGGTTAGTGGATTGCTAACAGGTTCCAGTATTTTACAGTGTGGCTTTGGGTTTTGTTTTTGTCCATTTAAATTCACGTTTGCTGATTTTGCTGTGGCTTTTGACTTGCATTTTTTCCTTTATTCTGTAACCATTTTTCTTCAATAAAAAAGGATTGTTTTTCACAGTCAAGTGTGGTGGATAGTTATCTTAGGGCCTCGTTTCCTGCTCTGGATTGCAACACTAAGTGCACAACTTCAGTTTAGTCATTTTTGCTTCTAGATCAGATCTGATTTACTATAAGACCCATTCATTCTTTGAGCAATCTATGGTAACTGTAGAACTTATCCAATGTTGCTTCTCAAATTAGTTGATGTTCTTCCTGCTAGCTTTCTTCACTGTCTAGACCTCATTACCATACACAAAACTGGAAGAAAACATTTTTATTTTCACCCAGAAATGATATACAAAAGAAATCATAAGACAATTGTAATGATAAACAATAAAGCTCTCCAAAGCATAAAATTAGCTACTTACTCCTTATTAAAATCTACCACACAGCTGCCCATCAAAAATTGAGAAAAATAAATCTTAGTGGCAAATCTAACTTCCGTAATGAAGAAATTTAGCAATGTGTATGATATGAGAGGAAAGTTGCTATTGTGTTTCACCATCAACATAACCTATTCCTGTGAGGGGACATACAACTCAGCTTTATATAAAACTGGAATGTATGGTTAGGATATTCAGATATCCTATGCTCCAGTTAAATAGAAATTGGCTACACACACACACACACAACTTGTGTATATATACATGAGAGGTGGGATATCACCTGAATTCATGAAAACAAATGTGAGTTGTCCTGTGTAGTTTAAAATCCTGCTACACCCCTGTGCATACATTGGGTCAAAATAAGACTGTTCAAACTCACTATCTAATAATATCTGGAGAACCACACAATCTGCACTCTCACATTATCATTTCTATGAGTTAGAGATAAAAACTGTCTTTGTCTCAAATAACCTAATCAAGAACAAACCAGTCCTGAAGCAGTTCCATGCCACTCTTCCTGTATTCCACTTATTTTCCTAGTAAACTTTTAAAGAAGAGGATTTTAAAGACCTAACCAGGGGTGCTGTGTTTTATGTAACTTAATAGATTTGTTTAATGGTGTTACTACTTTTAACTATGCATTTTAACCCACAAGAACCTAGTGATTCCAGCCATGAAAGCCTTCGACAATACATTGAACATCTCTACGGGGAGAAACTGTTCCAAGACACAAGGAAATTGGAGAAACTAAGGACCAGGAAAGCACATCTACTGTGCTCCCTGACTTTCCTTCTATGCTGCAGAGACACAGATACCATCCCACAATTTCTCGCAGCCAAAAGGACTTTCAAAACACCACAGGCTCATCGGATCTATGACCGCCTAGAACGCAACCTCTTACGAGAGAGAATTCACACCATCCGCAAAGAACTCACAAACACAGACAAGGAATTGCTGCACCTCCATATCAACATCAGTCAGAAGATGAATTCCCAGGACTGGGACAAAATAGACAACCTCACTTACAGGAAAATGGAGAAAGACATGGCTCTCCACATCAACAGACAAAAACAAAAATTCCACAAACGTCAAAAGCAACAGCCGAAACCAGAACTGGATACATCACGGACCATCATCAACCTGACAGACAGACAACTCTCTGAAGACCAAGTATCCATACTAGCGAAAGGAGGAAACTTTGCTGTAACTGCCACCAGGATCCCAGGCTCAGGCAGGCCTTCAAATGCTAATGAAGGTGATCAGCTGAAACATTCACACCTAACTGCAGCAGGGAAGAGCTCCTTGCCCCACCCCAGCCATTCCACAGATATATAAACCTATTGTCCTAATTCCAACAGACCTCACTACCTCTGAGGATGCTTGCCATAGATGCAGGCGAAACGTCAGGAGAAATGCCTCTAGAACATGGCTCTATAGCCCGAAAAAACCCACAAGAACCTTATGCATTTTAATATTTCTATGTTTAATTCTATTTTAATGTTTATATGTGTTAGGTTTTAATTCACACATTGTTATGGTTTTTAGTGTTAGCAGCTTTGAGACTCCTTGGTAGAGAAAAAGTGGCATATAAATATAGTAATAATGATAATGATAAGAATAAGAACTTGGCAATCTGCAAGTCAAATTAACTGCAGTGCAAGTGATGAGCAAAGAGCTATTGGTCTGCCTTCTCTTTACCTGTCTACATCTTAAGTAGATTGTAGGCCTGGGTAACAACGGAAAAATTTGTTTCTAAAATCGATTTGTATTTGGGGGGTTTTTTTGTTTCGATATTTAAAATAATTACAAAATTTTCCTTTTAAAAAGTTCGATATTTACGAAATTTCGTAAATGGTAAAAGATTAACGAATCGATTTCCGAAACAGTAACGAATCGATTCGTTAATGGCGGACGCGACCGCGAAATACACTAAAAAACCTCCAAAACCTTCTGAAGCTTCCCTCTCCCTCTGTTGTTGACTGTTGGTGTGATATTATATTTTTTTTTCACTAATTAAACCATAAAACTGGTCCAGACATGCGGAAATAATAACGAAACGACCTCAAAACAATAACGAAACGAATACAATATCAAAATACGAAGCATTTACAAAACATTTTTGAAAATTCGGTTTTTTAAATAATTGCTCCAGAATGGTTCGTTATCGTTTTGTAATTGGAAAAATTAACGAATTATTAACGAATTACGAATTAACGAAACGAAACCGCCCAGCCCTAGTAGATTGATCACATATGCATCATCCATTCATCCTTGTTCAAGTATCTACCTGGACATTCCCAGAATTGAGACTGGGAAGACGCATGAGCTTAGGTTCCTCTTTGTGGGAATTTTGTTAGCTCATTAAGCCAAATGTTGTTACACAGCCCTATTCAGACCATCAAGCTCCATGTGTGAATATCTAATTTACTTCTGTGTTCAAAGATATTAAGAATGGAGATAGTTTCCCACCCACATTCCCTTCCTCATTTTAGTCCTGTGAGTGTTCAGACAAATACCTAAGCTGTGAAAAAAAGGGAATTCAGTGGTCTGTCTTCATTCATTTGTTACAAAACTGGACATCATTTTTCAGCCCCCTTATATTGTGATAGACCATACCAGTGCCTTCTGACAAAACTATTTAATTTTACTGTCCAAAACAAGATGTACAGAAGGTGAAGAGAATGAAAGGTTTTTAAATTTATTATTTATTTAGAACATTTGTATCCCGTCCTATTCTCGATCTCCAAAGAGGGACTCCGGGCGGCTGACAACAATATAAAAACACCAATAAAATACGCAATTACATAAAATGATAATACATATACATTTAAAAACAGTTTGCTAAGTTTAAAATGTGCTCCAAATCAGTCCAAAAATGTGGGCATACAATCTCTTCTAAGCCAATAAAAACTGTCTATTCTGCGAACGCTTGCTCCCACAGCCAAGACTTAAGTGTCTTGCAAAAAGTTAGGAGGGAAGGGACAGAGCTAACCTCTTTAAGGAGGGAGTTCCACAGCCAAGGGGCCACCATAGAGAAGGCCCTCTCTCATCCCCACCAAATGTGACTGCGATGGTGACGGGACCGAGAGCAGGGCCTCCCCAGATGATCTTAAAGTCCTTGATGGTTCACAGGGAGAGACATGTTTGGACAGGTTAGGGCTCCCTGTACCCCACTCCTGTAAGTAACCTGGCGCGCTGAGCGTTAGACTAGAATAAACTTCCAAGAAGTCTTCAGAGGCAACCCCACATAGAGCATGTTGCAGTAGTCTATTTGGGACTTAACAAGAGCGTGGACCACAATGGCCAAGTCAGACCTCCCAAGATATGGGCGCAGCTGGTGCACAAGTTTCAGTTGAGCAAAAGCTCCCTTGGCCACCACTGAAACCTGGGGTTCCAGTCTCAATGATAAATCCAAGATCACTCCCAAGCTGCAAATCTGCATCTTCAGTGGGAGTGTAACCCTGCCAAGCACAGGCTGTAACCCTATACCCTGTTCGGCCTTGTGACTAACCAGGAGGACTTGGATTGAATTTTAATTTGTTTGCTCTCATCCAGTCTGTAACAGCTTCTAAGCACCGGTTCAGGACTTGAACAGCCTCTTTAGTAGCAGGTGGGAAGGAGTAACAGAGTTGGACATCATCTGCGTACAGATGGCACTGAACCCCGAAACTCTGAATGATCTCTCCCAACGGCTTCATGTAGATGTTAAACAACATAAGGGATAAAAAAATTACATGCCTTGAAGACTTTTGAGGTGTAATATCCAGTTGAGTCGGTGGTGGACAATAGCAGGGCCCAAGCCTACAGTCTGAAAGGGGTCTGGAAGTTTCAGGTTCTCACTAACAGATCTAATAATTTTCACTCTTGCTTCATTAAATGTCATCCTTCTGCAAATCTGACACTACATTAGCAGACCGTTATTTGGATAAATTGTACATTCTACATCATACTGATTTATTTCTGTTTTGGCAGTCAGTTTACTGTTCACATGTTGGCATAATATATTGGAGCCACAAATTCAGGCAAGTTCACAGCTCCTCCATGGGGCAGAAAATTGCAAGATACATTCTTTTTTATAAAATTGAGCTGTAACCAGAGGTGAGTTTGCAGTTGAGATGTCAACACATCTCATGCAAAGAGATAGATTGCTTGAGTTGTTATTGATAGATATAAGCTAGCAGTTGATTAGTCAGAACTGACTATCACCCACCCTGCATCTGAATGTGTGAACATCTCCCTTCAGGAAAGGAAGGCACTCCCAAAGTCATTTTATTACTTTCCTTTTCAAAATGTCTATCTGGCTCATATCTACAGAAGTTTTAAAATTTAGAATTATTTCGAACTGGAAATTGAAAAGGTATAATTTAGATGATAAAAATTATTTTTGTTGCCACTACAAACAATTTTTCCAACTCAACCAGCTCCAAATAATTAAACTCAGTTTGGTACCCTCTTTTTCTTATTAACCATCTCACCCACTTGGAAGGTGAAGTCTGATATAGGGAATTTTGAGCCAGAGGAAAAAGTTCCTCTTAGACTCCTTGCCAGATTCTTTCCCACTTCAGGAACATCATCGCCCATTCTTAAGTTCCTCACTTTCCCCCTTAAAGTAGTAGTGTGTTTGGATGGGTTAAACATTTTCTATGTCCATGCAGTAGTGAATTAGTGTGAACTTGAAAAGAGCTGACCATCACTCATGCTACTGGAATCAGCCAGTATCACCACATCCCGACAGTGGTAGCTCGGGCATGGTGACCTGTTGCCCTGTGGCCCACATTGTCCTGGCTTCCTCCCTACCTCATCACATGGGGGGAGCCTGTCTAAGCCAGCTTGGCCCATCTTTCCTTGTGGAAGGATAGGGAGCCTACTATTGTCCGCTGCCTGCAATGCTTTTGTGACAGCAAGAGATTTTTTCCCAGTTTGGCCCCAGAGTCAATCTGGAAGTACTTTTCCAAAGTGTGATGGGAGTCATCAAGTTCCTTTGTTGAACTAAAAAAAAAACCCCATCATTGCCAAAATTAAATTTGTGTGAAGAAGTCCCAAGTGTGTTAAACTATATAATCAAAATAAGTTGAACACTCTGGATGGTCCCTGCAAAGTCCACATTAGGACCTCATCAGATGGGTGTGGAAGTGAGCGGGGAAATCTTCAGGGATTGCCAACCATCTATCTGTTTATTACATCTTTCCCTGACTTCTTCCCACTTTCTTCCACATTCTGCTGCTTTGAGTCAGGAATCAACTCCTGAAGATGGGGTTTGGGCTCAGTTCGTGGGGCTCCATTTCCATACACTGTGGAAATGGAGCCCCACGAATTCCCACTGGAAGTGACCCCATATCAAGTGATAGCTATAATGATTGGATAAATCAGATCTCACTCGCTGCCACCAATTATAAAGAATCTAGCAAATCGATCTCAATCGCTGGAGGCCAAATTATAAAGATCTATTCAGATCACTAATCAATGCTGCCACCAATATATAGAGCGACCACCAATTGTCAAGGGTTAACCAAATTTTAGAAGGCTTATTTACTTTGAAAGTATGCTGTCACCATTCGTTTCTTCAAAAGTTGCTTGTGTAATCTTCAAACTTTGAGGCACACTTGAGTCAGGTTTTGATGAACAATAATCAACAAAGTTTATTATTTAGAATGGGTACAAATGCGGTCAATATCTTGGCTGTTACAGAAAGTTGTGTCTTAAAAGCATGATGGTTACAAGAATGGTTCTATCTTTGTTACTAAAGAGTTTCTTCTCTCCCTCCAAAACAAAACAAGAATCCCAACAGGACTGTGTCTCTGCCAGAGATTCTTCAGTAGCCCAGATAAATCTAGCCTGATTCTATCCTGCTACTACCCAGCTAATCTCCTATTAGCTGTAAGTTTGCTTTAGCTACTTTCCTAGCAAACTCCTGGCAAACTTAGGCCTTTTTTCCTAACTCTAACACCACTCCACTCCTAAACACCCTTTCTCTTCAAACCCCCAAACCCAACAACTCTCTATAACTTAAAACGCTCCTTTTTCCCTCTCAGCTTCTCCTAAACTCCGCCCCCTTTTTCTCCCCCAATCCCGGCCATTCCCTGCTGTCTAATGCCTAGGACACGCCCCCCTGCTCTGAAACTCTCTAAGATGGCGTCTCCCTTCACCAAAATGGCCGCTGATGTTTCAGCTTGCCCATAACTAATCCCACGAGGCTTACAGGCTTTTCTAGGCCCTTCATCCTGGCTGCTAAAAGGTAAGGGTTCTTTACAATAGCCTCTATAAGTCTTCTGTGGGGCTCCATTTCCTAAGCACATCAAATGGAGCCTATCAGCCATCTGATAAGGATCCCAGAATAGATTCACTTGATATGGAAGCCACAAAGTATCACCGCCTTAAAAACTTACTGCATGTAGGAAGTACATATGGTAAACAGAATGTGAGGGGGAAAGAATGTGAAGAGAGACAAAGGAAGATACCCTTTTTCTTTTCAGTAGGTCGGAATCCATAGGAGAATTACACCTTCTGAGGTCCATGGGATGTCAGTTTACTGCATGAAGTTTATCTCCAGTGTGGAAGAGAACTGTTCTTATTTGTGTGACAGTTGAGCATGAACAGGGGTGAGGTTGAAGGCCTCTCATTTCTATGCATTTGTCTATTGTCTTTCACTTTGACCCTTTCTCTGCCTATTGCTCATCCACTTTGCATACCAGCCAGTAAAACAAATTAGTCTAGCAAGGAAATTTGTCAGGAGATATTCTTCATTTACAACCTCACTGTGATGAGTTGAGGCAATAACAGTCTCTTCAGAAACACATTGTGCTGAACAAATTTCAGAAACATTTGGAAGATTAAACCCTAATAAGCTATAATTATATGCACTGTGCTGGGAGCAAAGATGAGCATGAACAAAAGGACTATTACACCTTAACAATAAAAGGAATTTAAGAACATACTATGACTGCAATACGACCAACTTTAGTTTAAAAATTATCAACAGAGTGTAATGCCTTGTCAGATAAATATAAGTTCCTTTTATGATATAACCTTTTCAGTATAATTGTATTTAAATGGAGCAAGCCCAAGCCAATATTTCTGTTTTATGTATTTTTCCAAATACAATTGAAGTGGAAAGAATTGTATTCCATTTAAGATAAAGACTGTATTCCTAACATGTACTCATTCTAAATGATTATTCCCTTGCAGTGCTCACAGTATGATTCAAACATTCACCACACTGGAAACTGTAGATGTTGACTGACTAGAGGTGTGCCAGGGATCTTCTGTTTTGTTTTATTTTCTTGCAGATTTCTGAAGTCTCTTTTCCCATGGAAAAGGAATTGTATCACATGCACTTCACACTTAGAAATCCAAACAATTCAGGACTTGTACATATTCTGTAGTATAGGAATAATTTTGTTGTTCCTTCAAGTTGTTTATGACTTATAGCCCATTTAATGAAACTTTATCACAGAGTTTTCACAGGCAAAATTTGTTTAGAGAGAATTTGCATTTGTCTTCCTTTTGAGGCTAAGAGAGTGTGATCTGCCCAGTCACCCCATGGGCTTCCATTGTTGAGTGCGAATTCAAGTCCAGATCTCCAGAGTAGTAGTGTTTTGATTCAGGATGTTGTTATTATGGATATTTTGGATTACCTGTATCTGCATATACATGCCTATTGAGATATTTTTGAGATGGAATCCAAATTTAAGCATGAAATTTCATGTATGTCTCATATACACCTTATATCCAATATTTTAAATAATTTTGTGCACAAAACAAAGTTTTTCTACAATGAACAATCAGCAAGTCATGATAGACCTCATCACAAAGGGCAGATTTTGGCGGCATACTCCAGCTCTGCCCTACTTCACCCACAGAGCCTGCTGGCACCTATCAAACAATGCCACTGGGGTTCCATGAGTGAAGTAGGGCAGAGCTGGCATATGCTATCACTACAGCAACATAGGAAGCTTCCTATGTTGCCACTGGAATCCATGCAAGGAAGCCATGTGATTAATGCTTCCCCCCATAAAATCACCCTCTCATCTGGAGTCCAGATGAGTATTGCTCAACCAGTACAGTCTTTTCAGAATTTGCTTTGATATTTGAATTTTGAATGTGACTAAATGAAATTATCCATGAAATTTGTGAAAGCATAGCAGTGCAATGTCTTTATGATAGTTTTTAAATCTAGAACCACAAAATACATTTAAAACAGCTACAATACTGAAATGAAATATCATATGCCTCAATAAAAGTTGTTTTCCCCAAGCCTGATCTCTTATGGAATCCCTAGAAACTCTTGAGGGATTCTAAAGTTCTAGACAATTTTTGTTGGGAACCTTTGCTCTAGATATTGATCATTCCAACAGCCACTAACCCAGTCCTTATGCCCAATGATTGGAGAAGACAGTATCTTGAACAACACCTGGAGCCCCATAGGTTGGTCATCTTTGCTTATACTGAATAGATCCCTACATACAACTTCAAGGTAACTCTTTCCCCACATAATGTTGTGTACTTGTAAAGGGGCTCTTATGACTCCAGAGTATTCAGATTGAGTTAATCTGGATATCTTGTTACCCACTCCTGCTCTCCAACAATGTGGGAGGTTATCATTATTATGGAAATCACCAGAGAAAGGAAAACACGTTCTGTTTATTAGCATTTTAACAGCTTCCTTAAATGTAATTGCAGTGTTATTTTTTTTTTTTTACTCTGTGCCAGCAGTCAGTAAGAAAATCTGTATATTCTAGTAGGGAATTCTACTGAGAGGCATAACAATTGCTGTTACACATCTTAGCAATCTTCCAATAAATAATATAAGAGTGTTGTTTGCATTTATCAAAGTGATCCTTAAGCAAATACCCGTGTGGAGAAGAAAACTTGCATATTTATAACTGCAAATTTACATATAACTGCACTTAAAATATGCCATTCCTTTTTAAAATACTTCTTTAGAATTTCCATTAAAATCATTTTGTAATTATGCTAAAGATGCAAACCTCACAAAGATTTATGTGAAGCATTGCCTAAAGAAATGTTATTACAATTGCAAGGGCATTGCTCTACAAGACTTCTGAAATTTCAAATCTTGCTGGTTTGAAAGAAATAAAAAAAAGATAAAATGCCAATTACAAATATTACAAATAAGTAACATAGGCATACACTTTATGCAGGTAACAAATTCTATTCTGGCCCTAAAAGGAGAAAAACAGATTATGCAAATGTATTTTTTGACAAAATATCCACATGCCAAAACCTCTAGAATTCAGGTACGTCCAGATCTGCACGTAACTTTCATATGTGTATGTGCATTTCCACTAATGCCAGTAGAGCTGGAAAGAAGAGTGTGAACATATGTGATGGAATTCTGTTGCTGTTTTACACTTACCTTTCTCGTGGAAATGGTTGGACACTGGTATCAAACATGCAGACATGTATGCATTATGTTCAAGGTCATAAAAACAGAATTGAACATATAATCCTGTTGTTCATGTAGATGAGCATTCAGTTGTAAAATTGGTTGTAGATTCAATTGCACAATCTGTGGCACATCCAGGAGTATTCAGTGTGCATCTGATTTTGCATTCACTTGTGGATTTGTGTGTTCATTTGGTTGCATGTTCATGTATGCTACATTGCCATTCAACTCAAGAGCCACATTGTGCAATCAACACCTACCACTTCATGTGAATCATAGTGGAGATTTCTGTTCTGTAAATCCAATGTAGGATATCACCCAGAGTTACAAGGGGCATTTGATGTTTCAGGATTCACAGTGGATATGAAAAAACATGATGTGCAAGCCGAACTATATACAGTGGTGTAAAAAAATGGTGTTCCTTATTTAAAACAGCAAAATCAAGTTTTGCTTTTTGGATTGTTAAAAATCCAGGAATGGATGGTTGTATTTGTGGATACAAAATCTACAGATATTGAGGGCTGACAGCAGGCCCGTAGCCAGGATTTCGTTTCGGGGGGGGGCTAAAAAATTTTCAGGGGGGGTTTCGGGGGGGGGGGGCTGAGTTTCGGGGGGGGGGGCTGAGTCTGAGTGAAAGAGGGTCTAGCCTAGCAAACCTTTTGTATCATTACCCCAATACCCCCACGCATATGGGATATATTGAGTATGGTGATCAAATCATGATATTAATAAACATAACAGTTTAAATAATGCACCAGTAAGGCCTTTTCGCGAACCACCATGGGAATTTCGGGGGGGGGGCTGAAGCCCCCCGAGCCCCCCCCCCCTGGCTACATGCCTGGCTGACAGAATTATACATGTGATGCTGTTGTGCATGTAGATGAGCATTCAGTTGTATATTTGGTTGTGGCTTTAGTAGCACAATCTGTGGCACAACCAGATGTATTCAGTTATCTGATTTTGCATTCATTTGTGAATACAGAACCTATGACTATTGAGGGCTGACTGTAATTTATTTCATTTGCATGTTTTTGAACTACTAGGTTGGCAGATGCTGGGCCTAGCAATGGTAGCTCACCTCACTCTCCGGATTTGAACCAACAACCTTTCGGTCAGCAAGTTCAGCAGCTTAACGGTTTAACCCGCTGTGCCACCAGGGGATCCTAGTCATGCATACCAGGATAAATAATCGAAGGTTGCTTTCCATTTATGGATTTTATCAGATAATAGCAATGGATGGGAGAATCATGGGGAGGAGAGGCAAACCAGCAGCAGGATGCACATATCATGTGAAATGGTATTGAAATGTCTATTTGCTTGTCTTGTCTGATAAAGTGACATGACTCTGAAGAACAGGAGTCAGATCCCTACTCAACCATAAACACCCAATGTGTGAGTATGCACAAGTCACACTCTTTCAGACTCAAAGGAAGGCAAAGGCAAGCTATTCTCTGAACAGATGTTAATGAGAAAATCCCATGATAAGTTTACCTTAGACCCATCATAAGTCAGAATCAACAACAAAAAAATTCTCTGAACAGAATTGTATATTAAGTGAAATCAGCTATTAACACAAATTAGTACCTTTTGCTTCCCCCCAGTAAGGCTCATTAGAACTTGGGGAAAAGGAGAATTTCAATCTAGTAAACAACACGTGGATAACAGATCAACTCTATTCTCCAGCTCCGATTGGCTTGATCGAATTTGATACTTACTTGCATGATGTAGCTGTATAAAATCCCAAATTGTCTGCTTTGAATTGGATTATATGGCAGTGGGGACTCAGATAACCCAGTTCAAAGCAGATATTATGGATTATCTGCCTTGATGTTCTGGTTTATATGGTTGTGTGGAAGGGCCCTAAGTTATTTGAGTCCACACTGTTCAATGTGGATGTTATACAGCTGTGTGGAAAGAGCCAACTGGGTTGACAACCCTACAGCTCTTCCACTGACAACCACCTCACTTCTGGTTCACTTGTAGACTATAGTACTGGACAGTAACATTGTTTATGCACTTTCCCCCACATTCCAGTTCTATAGAGATCATCTTAGCAATGTGACTGGGAAAAAATGGTGTCATTATGGGGGAGAAGGTAGGAATCACTTTAGACTCTTAGTAGCTGATAATTATAACAATGACAACAATGTAAAATGTTTAGTACATCTTTCATCTATCTATCTATCAACTATCTTTCCACTTGTATCTGTCAAGCATATAGTGGCCATCTGTCAGAGGTACTTTGAATGTGATTTTCCTGCTTCTTGGCAAGGGGTTGGACTGGATGGCCCATGAGGTCTCTTCCAACTCAAGGATTCTATGAAAGGAGGGGTTATGGCCCCCGGTGGCGCAGTGGGTTAAAGCCCTGTGCCGGCAGGACTGAAGCTCCCTCTATCAGCTCCAGCTCCTCATGTGGGGACATGAGAGAAGCCTCCCACAAGGATGATAAAACATCAAAATCATCCGGGCGTCCCCTGGGCAACGTCCTTGCAGACGGCCAATTCTCTCACAACAGGATGCTCCTGACACGACAACCCCCCCCCCGAAATTTTTCCTGCTCCCCTTGCCGTGTGTTCACCCCCCTGGCTTGTTTGTTTGCCTGCCACTCCACCCCCCTGCATGCTTGCTCATCCCCCCTCCCCACTTGCTCCCGAGCACATTTCAACCTCCCCATTTTATTTCTGGTTACGGGGCTGGTATCTGCCTATCATCTATTTACTTGCATACAGTGGCATCAACAGTCCAATGAGGTCACTTCAACAGTCCAAGGAAACAGTGAAGCCTATTTCAAGCATAACATGTTTCTAATGCCAGAAAGTCTCCTATATACCAGCAAGGTTAACTTCCTGCAGTCTGATTTTAGGTGTCTGACAACATAGTATAAATTTTTAGAAAGACTTTGCCAATGAATACAGAATTTGTATTCATTTATTTAATTTGTTTATATCGAAAGCATTTTGTAATCCACTTAATATTGCTCATATAGCTCATCAAAGCAGGAGGGGACTTTATGATGTATGTATATTAGCTTCAGTAGCACATCTGTGAGCTCAGATTGGATGAAAGGTTATAAACACAATGAATGTTGCTAGGTAACTGTGCCTTTTAGTCAATGTAGTTGTGAAAATGAGCAGCCTTTTCCCATTTCTTCTCTCTTTTTTTACACAAAGACAGCCTATTTGGATACTACAGTGAACTGTTACTTTATTTTCATTTGCAGATATATAATTTTAAAGCAACAAAGCCTTTCCCCTGAAAACTGGCATACTTTACTTTTTAAAAGTATATTGTCTTTTAAATTTTCACATCTCATATGAGGAAAAACCTGTTGTCTATATTTGCCATGGAAAAAGTTACCTACCCACTGTGGCATACAGCACGGTGTCATAAACTCAAATAAGTTGCTGTATTTTACTCTTTAGTTCCCTACCTCATTCCATAGGGAGAAGCTGGTAAAAAAAACAACACTCATCTGAGCAGAAAGCTTATCAAGAACCAGCAGAAGCAACAACAGCAAACATAATAAAGTTTTTTCTAAGTTTCTACAAACTTAAAAATCCTAAAAGCAATCAGATTCAAGAAGAAGCTCAAAATAAGGTTGGATCATCATATGTGACTAAAGATTGTGATGCTACTTCTCTCAGTTCTTTCAAATCACTGGCCTGTAGCCGGGGTTCTCATGGTAGTTTGCGAAAAGGCCTTACTGGTGCATTATTTAAACTGTTATGTTTATTCATATCATGATCTGATCACCATACTCAATATATCCCATGTGCATGGGAGTATTGGGGTAATGATACAAAAGGTTTGCTAGGCTAGACCCTCTTTCACTCAGACTCAGTCCCCCCCCCCGAAACTCAGCCCCCCCCCGAAACTCAGCCCCCTGAACCCCCCCTGAAAATTTTTTAGCCCCCCCCCCCAAACAAAATCCTGGCTACGGGCCTGCTGGCCATACTAGCTATAATGATGGGACTTACTTTCACTGTGTGTCTGTGTGCCTTCAAGTTGACTTCTTGTGATTTTGTGGATTTCATGTGGTTTCTTTAGGCAAGGAATACTTGTGGGTGGCTTTGTAAGTTTCCTCCTCTAAAATATAGCACACAGCACCTGGTATTAATTTGTATTCTCCTATCTGATTACTACTCTGACTGACCTTGCCTAGCTTCTTATATTAGATGGGATCTGGTGTCTATAGAATGTGTAAACCTCACATACCCTCTACCCTCATGTAAAAAATTAAAATGTCTTGTTTTTGGAGCATAGACTTACAAAACTTACAGACTTATAATTATCGTTTCTTTTGCTACTTTTGCATGTGTTATTTCATTAATGATGCAAATTGGGATCATGGTTAACATATTAAAGGTTTTTGTCTATCTGAGCTCCTCTCAGGATAGCAGAGCAGCTAGATAGGTTTATCTTCGTTTCCTCGAGTAGCAAATGAATTCCAGAACTAATCTGAAGAATTCATCTATTCACTAGCTTTCACATGAGTCTCTTTGGCTCCTTCCACACAGCTGAATAAAATCCCACATTATCTGCTTTGAACTGGAATATATGGCAGTGTGGACTCAGATATCCTAGTTCAAAGCAGATATTGTGGGATTTTCGGCCTTGATATTCTGGGTTATATAGCTGTGTGGAAGGGCGCTTGGTTAAGCAATACTGATGAAATTTAATATTGGCATCTGTGAAATTTAATATTGCCATACTAGCAGTGACCAGACCTTTAAACTCACTTCTGCCATAATAGCACTACAGCTTCTCACTAGAAGACCAACAGATAAATCTTCTTGAGTAAACTTTTCTCTATTATTATTATTATTATTATTATTATTATTATTCAAAAGAACACCAATCTGTGTCCCAGCAACACCTTCCCAGCATTACCTTTCTCAGGGCCCTTCCACATATCCCAGAATATCAAGGCAGAAAATCCCACAATATCTGCTTTGAGCTGAATTATTTGAGTCCATATTCAGATAATGTGGGATTTTCTGTCTTGATATCCTGGGATATAGGGCTGTGTGGAAGGCCCCTCAGTGTTCACTGTAACTCTATATCAGGTTATATAGAACACATCATGACAGCTGTTCAATGTATTGTCGAAGGCTTTCATGGCCGGAATCACTCAGTTCGTGTGGGTTTTTTCGGGCTATATGGCCATGTTCTAGAACATGGCCATATAGCCCGAAAAAACCCACAAGAACTGAATGACAGCTGTTGTTGGACGTTAGTTCCTATCATCATACTTAGCATAATAGATAGTGAGAAATGTTGGAAGTGGCAGTCCAAGAACATCTTCCACGCAGCCCTATATCCCAGAATATAAAGGCAGAAAATCTCACAACATCTGCTTTGAACTGGATTATCTGAGTCCACACTCAGATAATGTGGGATTTCCTGACTTGATATAGGGCTGTTTGGAAGGGCCCTGGGAATCACTTCCACACTTGTTTTAACTAAACTTTTAGTTTTTGAACTGAACTCATTGTAGTATCTTGCAGCATACTGATAATGCAGTGAATAAACTATGGAATATATTGTGTTGTGTAGGAAACATTAGATATAAATAAACTAGATTGGGCTGAGACTTTCAGCTTGGCTTTTACAGTACTTGTAAGGTAGGACAGAAATTTGTGGTGGTGTTGAACTACCCATTTGAATTTCAGAATGGGTGAGGCAACAATTTTTGTCATGGTTGAATAGTTTTCTTACTTATTTAGCATTGGAATGTCTCTGGTAGTGACAATGCACCATCTCATAGCACCATTCACAAAGGTTATTTATGGAAATATTTCCAAGTGTGTAGATGCCTCCATACTCCTCTTCTTTAGAAAATCCATGGGCTTCTGGAATGCTGTGGTATTGAGATTTGGGATTATTACACCCCCTATTAGGACAGACCCATTGAATCACTGTAAGCTCTGGAACACTTAGGTAAATCCTTTTGATTCTTTAAAGAACACTAACCATTGTATTCCACATGTGTTATTTTATTCCCTTTATAAAGTACTCTACCTTATCCCAAGAAATTCATGGACATCATAGATTGATATGGGTTTTTTTTTTTGCAGGGGTGGAAGGGGGACAAAAAGGTACTTCCTAATAAAAGAGAAATCTGCAACCCAAATGAAATTTTGCTTTAGTAACCCAAATTTCTAGCATTGTAGATAGCAAGGGACTGTATAGACTGGTCACTTTGTCTAAATAATCTACCACCATTCTCCAAAGCAGTTAGTTTACTCTCAACTCAAGAATAAAAATTGGAATGTTGGTGGACAAAAAAAAAAAATAGATTTAAAGATGGGCTTAAGCTAAACTTTAAAATGTGGTACAAACACAGATAACTTGGAAGCCTTGGTCCTTGGGTGTTCTACCTGGAGGTCATAGTGTATAGTGTTGCCCTGATGTATCTCTAAATACATTTATGCTATGCTGAGGGAATGTCCAATTTGTAGCCATTGCTAAACAGAGACTTAGAACCATTTCTTACATTCAGTTTCCCTTGGTAATTTTCCCTGGCCTTTTTCTTTAGATGCCTAAACCATTATTACTATAAGCCCAAATGGAATTTCAGATTACTGTATTGTTGAATGTGTTGTTGTGTGTTTTTCAGGCTGTATGGCCATCTTCCAGAAGCATTCTCTCCTGATGTATTGTTCAATATTTGGAGATTAAAGGAAAAAATCATGGGTGGGAGAGAGCACCATGGGGTGGAGCAAAGCACTGATTTTGTCTCATCAAAAGCTACATCTGGGCCTCTTTAATTGCTGAACTGATTTCAGTGTAGTATATTGTAGCATGCTGATATTTTTTCCCCAAAAAATATATAGTTCTATTTCAAGGGTGTAGTGAAAAAACTATGGAACATATTGTGGGAAACATTGGATATAAATAAATTAGACTGGACTGAGATTTTCAGCTTGGCTTTTATATTACTTGTGAGGCAGGACAGAAATTTCCCCCTTCCCACCTTAATTTTAAACCTCCAACCTCATCTAATATGAATTTTCCAGCTTCACAATAACATTGGGTCCAACTGATGTACCCCCACCCTAACTGTACCCCTGCTCTCTCTTCATGCCTTTTTGGAGCTCATGCAGGGATGAATCCAGAAGGCTGATCCACATGGGCAACCTGCTCATGTGCACACAGACCTCCTTCCTTGAATAAGGAAGCAATCATTTGTCACATTCCATCTCTAATCTCAACCTTTTCTTAGCTCTTTGTGCTTTTGGCTGAGCTTGGCACAAAAATACCACTTTTCACTTGGGGTGAGGTGCTATCATGCAGTGCTAAGTCAACCGCTTTAGTGACTGACAATTTCAACATTGCTTTCTAATCCCATCTTTCAGTAAGAAGATTGGCTTCAGCAGGTTATCATTGTTTTTCAAGTCTCACTCGCCCCAAAGGGAAAACAGCCAAATCCCCCACATATTTTCTGAAAGAACTGACATATAAAAATATTAAAAGGTGTTTTCATTTCTTTTAAGCCTGTACTGAGTTCATTCTTAGAAACTGCCCTAATTCTTCCTAAATACCATTATTACTAGCTTCTGGACAGAGCAGTGAATTTCAGCTAATTTCTTCAGCATAGAAGTGTTTGTGTGAAATCTGTAATCCTTTACCAGTACTAGTTAAATAAATCAATTGCTATCTAAAATCAGCTGTCACTGATTCTATTTCTGATTCTGCTTTCCATGCTCCCCAAACCGTAAAAAGGAATTGCCATTTCAGCAGGGACATTCTGTTTTCTCTCATGGCTTTCCTAAGTTGATTTTTTTAGGATTCATTTTTTTATTATTTATTAAATTAATAAGATGCAAACTGACATATTTTTAATCACTCAAAATGAAAGGGGTGCATCCAATTTTTAGCTACATCTAGAGTTAATTCAGGTATTCAATCAATGGTTGAATGTTGAGATAACACTTGTCTAAACCCTATTCATCAAGAGGGTTTATCCTACCTGGGACTATCAATAGGATTTAAATGTTATTAAATGACTGAGGTATTTTATTTATTTGGGGTTCTTTTATCTGGGGTATTTATTTATTTGGGGTTCTTTTATCTTTATTCTTTTATTTATGTAACATATCAGAAGCAAACCAAGGGTACAGTTGTAAAGTATTTAAAAAACACAAAGTTTTAAAAACTTGGCATTATATTAAATGTCCTTTGACCAGTAGCTGGCCACTTGGACTGCCTCTGGTGTTGCTATAAGGAGGTCCTCCATTGTGCATGTGGCAGGACTGAGACTGCATTGTAATAGATGGTCTGTGGTTTGCTCTTCTCCACACACACATGTTGATAAGAGCAAACCACAGACTGAGGAAATTCTATGTTGCTATCAGAATTATTCAGACTAGATGGAGGCAGGGTGCATCCAGGGTCCAGGACATCTTCCTGCGACATTTTTAGTACTGGAAGCTCACATAATTTGTGTGGTAGCATTCAAGCAGAGAATAGACAAGCATCCTGGGGGTTTCTGGGGAAAAGCCATTCCATGTTTTAGTCAGAATTAGGGGTGTGTAAAATTCCATTGGTCGATTCAAATTTCAGATAATTTTGGAGATCTGCTGACTTGGCTGCCAGATCTCTGAAGAACCCCTTTGGAGCCTTCCCATGACAAAAACAGACTGTCTAATATTTTTGGGAAATATTTGTTGATTTGGGCTTACATTAGTATGATCATTCATTTGTTTTGAAAGCACTAGCAGAAATCTCTCCATGGTGGGGGGAGAGGGGCTGATCTGCAAGCACAGCCACAGTTGCTGCATTACAATTCTTGGCCAATCAGAGGCCTGGTTCTGTCTATTTTCCTCCCCTCTTGTGGCACATGCTGGTTTCTGGGATGTTTCACATTCCAGAAACCCTTCTTGTGTATTTTTAATGTTATTGGTAAAATCTTTTAAAAATTTACAAAAATCAGTGGATTAGCAAAATGATTTGAAACTTGGTGGGATGGCAGCTGTCAATGCGTCCTACAAGTGTGGCAAGTTTCATTCTGATAGCCATAAATATGATGGGGAGACAAGCCTCTAAATTTCTCCCATTGGTGCCAATGGAATGAATCTTCATGGAACAAAACATAACTCGGGATCCCAAAATACAGACCTGAAAAAAACCCCTCCCAATTTTCCCATTTTTCCCAAAAACGGAATGGGAGAATCTGAAAACAGAACCAAAAAATGGTATAGATTTCTGCTATTTTGCACACCACTTGTCAGAACTTTACAGGAGCTTTCCAAGATGCTGGAAGTTTGGCTGCTTTTTAGGCTTGTGCATGGATTTGATTTGGCCACTTCCCTTCGGCTCATCTGGCTGGTCTGGCTTGTTCAGCTGGCCATAACAACAAGGGCTCAGCCTCCATGTTTTTTTTCTAGCAGCAAAAGAACAGTGGCTGTCAAAAACTGGCTGCCTTCATTTCAGTGCGGAGGGAGGCAGCTGCTAGAAGGAAATGCACAAGCGGGAGGGGGGAGGGGGTAGGGTGGAAGGCACCACTCCAGGGACTGCAAATCAAAAGAAAAGAGAGGGCTTTTAAAAAAGAAGGCCAGGGTAGGATAACTCCAAGTCAATTGCACTTCCTTCCCTGAAAGTTGGAAGCCTCCTTAAAATGCCTTGGAAAGCTGTGTGCTGCAGGGAGAAAACATGCGCCTGCAGTGCCTGTCTCCTGTAGAGGAGAAACAGCTTTAATGATGCATTAAACCCAGTCTCCTCTACAGACAGAAGGGAAAGGATAGCAGAAAGAGTTGTTGTTGTTCATTCGTTCAGTCGTCTCCGACTCTTCGTGACCTCATGGACCAGCCTACGCCAGAGCTCCCTGTCGGCCGTTACCACCCCCAGCTCCCTCAAGGTCAGTCCAGTCACTTCAAGGATGCCATCCATCCATCTTGCCCTTGGTCGGCCCCTCTTCCTTTTGCCTTCCACTTTCCCCAGCATAATTGTCTTCTCTAGGCTTTCCTGTCTCCTCATGATGTGGCCAAAGTACTTCAACTTTGCCTCTAGTATCCTTCCCTCCAGTGAGCAGTCGGGCTTTATTTCCTGGAGGATGGACTGGTTGGATCTTCTCGCAGTCCAAGGCACTCTCAGCACTTTCCTCCAACACCACAGCTCAAAAGCATCGATCTTCCTTCGCTCAGCCTTCCCTAAGGTCCAGCTCTCACATCCGTAGGTGACTACAGGGAATACCATGGCTTTGACTAGGCGGATCTTTGTTGCCAGTCTGATGTCTCTACTCTTCACTATTTTATCGAGACTGGACACTGCTCTCCTCCCAAGAAGTAAGCGTCTTCTGATTTCCTGGCTACAGTCTGCATCTGCAGTAATCTTTGCACCTAGAAATACAAAGTCTGTCACGGCCTCCACGGTTTCTCCCTCTATTTTCCAGTTGTCAATCATTCTTGTTGCCATAATCTTGGTTTTTTTGACGTTTAGCTGCAACCCGGCTTTTGCGCTTTCTTCTGTATGCCTAAAATGACAGAAAGGGGATCCTGGGAAGTCCCTTCCCCATGATGGACCAAATAGAAAATGAATCTTTTAGCTTCCTGGATCAAAAACTGATTTCTGTCCTCTTGAATTTTGGAGACTCCTGAAAAATGGATCGGGACCCTCACCAAAATCTGGGACACTGAAACGGATCACAGTTTATCTGGATTGCACAAGCCTACAGCTTTTAAAGTAATTAGGCCTAAAATTAAATTTACCACCACAATGACATGGATACCTATAATAAAATTAAAAGGATATCTGAGGCAGGGGGGAACAAAGAATCCCACCGCTGCCACCAGTATAGTAAAATTAAAGCGCCACAGCTTAGGCAGGGTGGTCAAACAATCTCACCTCTGCCACCAAAGCAAGGGATGAAAAGGTATTATAAATGACCGATGTTATTGGTAGTATTAGCCGCCACCACCTCAGCTTTATTGGTCTGAGGAACCAAAGGTGTGAATGTGTTTTAGGTAAGGTGTGTTTGCCCTGGTTTCTTCTATTGCTTCTTAACTGGCTGACTGGACTTTAAAAGTGTTTGACAGACTTGACTTAGTTCTGAGGAGATTGACAGACTGAGGCTTACACCAGCTAAAAGTGAACTAGAAAAAGTTTATTGAGCTTTAAACAAACATCTACTCATAGAATGAGCAGTACAGAAGCGTAATTCAGTTGCAGAGACTTAGTTAGATTAAACAGTTAGTTCTACTGACCATAAAGCTTTTAAAACTGTGAGTTTCCTTAAACACACTGTTCTATTCTTAGAAACAGTATCTCTGAGAGAACAGACTCCTGTCTGTCTCACACACAGGGCAATAAGATATCTTAAACTTCTCCTAAGTTTAATAAGACAAAACTCTCTTTTTTACTGGTCCTCTCAACACAGTAAAACCCTAGCCTTTGTCTCAACCTTATTCCCTAACCTTAAGGCTCACTTTAAAAACTCTTCTTCCCTGTCAGAACTCTATCTAGCTTCCTTTCCTAAAATCCTATCCTTCTGTGTCTGATGTCAAGACACCTCTCTCTCTGTCAAAAGCTGACAGCCTTTTTCCCTCTCACAACCGACTCCTCCCCTAATTGCTCTGACCAATCAGGAGTCGGCTTGACTCCTCCTCCTGCTTCTGCCTGTCTTTCCAGATGAAAGCTACTGATATTCAGGCTTCGGCCTGGTCGCCTAAAAGGTAGATTTCACTACAATACCATAGGACTATAATGGGTCTTTTTTCTGTTTGTAGAGGGGAAGAGTTGTAAACCTGAACATGGGTCTTTGTAAGCCTCCTCATTGTAGGCACAGAAACATTTATTGCCCTTAATTCTGTCAGTATTTCAATGTTTGAGTGAAAACAGCATTTAGTTTGAACAGCATGTGAAGTAATGGTACAGCAGTTCATGAGTTAATGCAATAGAGGTGTGGATTATTGGTAGAGTGTTAGTCATGCAGATTCCGATACCAAATGGAAGAGAAGAAGAAAGCATGTCCTTTTGCCATGATGTGATCAAGACCAGACATGTTTTAAGATAGTGCTGTAAATACTTATTGTAAATAAAGTAGATAAGCTCAAAAGAGATGCTCTCATTTTGAGCTAATTTACACAGTTTGTTTGAACTGTTTTTCCTCATGCTGTTGTATATCAGCCTGTGATTGTGTCTGCTGTTTATCTTGAGGTTTATGAAGGCAGTGGGGATGTTGATCTGGTTCCTAGGCCAGGGTCTGGGGATGAGGGTTCACTTGGGCCTGAATTGTGCTTAAAAGAGAGGCCAGAGAGGCTTGGGTTGCTGGAAGAGGATTCTCAAGGTCCCAGGATTGGGAAAGGCTTTCACAACAACTCCATGGTCAAATATCTGAGAATGAAGTTGATTTTGAGATATAGGTGCAGGAGTTAACGATGGAAGTGAGACCTTGAACAGGAAAATAAGTTTTAGTAAACAGAGACAGTCCATGCAGAAATTAAGACATTCGGCTAGGCTTCAACAGAAGATAGTAAACCAAAACTAAGAAAGAATCAGTTCCTAGCAATTTTGGAGTCAGGGAATAGTTTATAAATGATTTGTGAGGGACGATGCTTCAGTTGAGGCAATGTTGGAATAATGCCAAGTTTCAGGCACCAAGGTCTGCTTAGCTCATGTTTTGCTATGGGATATACTTCTGTTTTGTTCATGGATTCCATTGCCTAGTTTCATGGATTTTCTTGGACTCTTTGTTCTTATCTTCCTTTATATCAATTGTATTACTTTTTACTGTGGATTACTTTTTACTGCTTTGGCTACATATATAAACCGATTGTTGATTTTATCCAGCTGGTGTGGTGTTTAGGTCAGAGGTCATTCTGCTCTGGAGTAGGACATATGCCTTAAACAAAGAGTCTTTGGAAGGTCCTGAAGTTGAGATAAATACAGCTGATTTATGACCAGTTTATCTCAATTACATGACAAATGCTCCAGCACTAGTGATATAAAAATAGCTGTGTGTGGGAAACATGCTAGGTTTGGATCAGGCCCCATACTTCCTGATATGCCAATGTGAATGAAAAGGTACTAGACTTTAAAAAACAAAAACAAATAATTGATCAAAAGAGAAGAAATTATGGGAAGAAAGCAAGTAAAAAGAAAACACATACACATTTGGAATATTTCTACAGTCAGCCCTCTGCATTAGCCTGATAATTATGTTACCTTGGATAGGTAGGGTGGTATTTTGGGATGGAGTGGATGGAGAATTTTCTGCTTCCTTTCCAACAAAAATTATCTTGCTCTGGCCTTGGAAGGAAAGCCAAGAAAGGCAGCTTTGATGCTATGGTTTAGCAGCCTTCAGATATTTCTTCAATAAATATGAACATCCTGGGATTCTTGTTGGTAATATGGTATGGGTTGCCAAAATTCTTATTGAATTTATTTTCTTAATATTTAAGATTTTCAACTTTGCAGCCATTCTAACAATGATAGTTTGCATTACGGTATGACATATGATATCAGCAGAGAGGCAGTAACGTTAGGTAACTGTGGACCATCAAGACAAGATGTGCAGAGAAACTCTCCAGTTTCCCTTCAATCAGAGAAATTAAATTTAAGTTCATGATCATTAAATTTAAGTACATGATCATTAATCACATACTTACTGGTATCATTGCTTATATGCATCTGATATGTTAAACTGTTCAGAACAACTACTGCCGAAAAATATGTCCTTTGATTGTAAAACTGTCAAGTTCAAGTCCAGTTACAGGTCAATGAAGCATTAAAAGAGAGAGCTATCTTGGATGTTGCAAATCTCCTCCCACAAAAATTCTACATTTTAACATGAGCCTTCTCTTTTTATAAAAGTAGAAGTGGTTGCTGTAGTGTGTAGTACATGTAGTATTTCCCCCTTATTTTAAAATCGTGAAAGCAAAGCATTATTTGATGACTTGTTCTTAGTTTTACTGCAGAATGCTTTGCTTACGTGTGCCCCCACATAACTTCCTTTAAAGCATATTGCACATATTACAGATAGCATGACATCCAATGTATCTTCATGGAAAACACCAAACAACTATCATTTAAGTATGCTAATATGTAGGGCTAAAAACCTGATGGCTCTAGGTGTCTTGTATATTATATATTGTGTCATGTATAATGTATTGAAGCTCTCAGCCACTGAAACCTACTGGATGACCTTGGAGGAAGGCAAAGATAAACCCCCTCTCTGAAAAACATTTGCTAGGAAAATCCCATGAAAGGGTCACCATAAATCAGAAGTGGCATGAAGGCACACAACATCAAACTGAAGAGAACATGAATATGTGACCAAATTCATAATTTATATATAACTTTAAAAGATATATAATGAGCCAACGTGACATAGTGATTTGAGTATTGGGCTAAGATTTAGGGAGACTAGAGTTGAAATCGCTATTGAACCATGAAAACCCACTGGGTGACTATAGGCAAGTCACATACTTTCTGATTAAAAGGCGAGCAATGGCAATCCTCATCTCAATAAACCTGGCTGAAAACCCTATGAGAGAGTCCATAGGCAAGAATTGACTTGAAAGCACATGGCCACATATGATACATAGTTGAATGCTAGATTTCCTTTGAATAATTTATCTTTTTGAAAATGTCTAATAAATCTCATATTATTTCATGCTTTTCTTCCTTTTGTTATCCTTAAATGGATCTTGTAAGCACTTTTAAAAATGCACACTATGTATATGGCCCCTACTGCCTGTAAAGTGAGGTTCTGAAAACCTGGTCCATTCTGAACACAGCTCAATAAATCTTCCCTGAGCTGCTTTCTTCAGTGGAATCTGGGTAGCCAGATGTTGATTGTGTACACATTGTTTTGTGTTGCTTGCATAAACATTATAATCACATATAGACAACAGCAGAGCTACAATATTTAGAAAACATTTTTCACACCTCCTTATTAAGCAAGACTATGAAAATTATGACTCATCACTGCACCATTGTTTTTGCCTGTTTCCTTCTGCTGGTTGAATAGTCATAGACAGCTGGTATTAATACAATAGGTAGTGCTTAGGGAATTAATGGGTGATGTGGAATACACCACAAAGGTATCTGTCAACGGGAACAATAAAACACTGCCACTGAGGAGGTATATATTTGAAAATTGTGTTCAAATGAGAGTTTCTCATGCAAAAAATGGAGACATACCTCAACTGAGATACAAAATTAGTTTTTAACAATTGTGTGAAGTCTGCCAAAAAAGAAAAGAAAAAAAAAGAGGGTGCTTTTATTTTATTTGTGATCATGAGAGCATTTAAGCGACTTGGAGTAGGCATAAGACGTGCTCTTTTTCTCTTTTCTCCTATCAAAACAACACTAGCACGCTTATGCTCCAGGGAGATTTGTATAGAATCTGACGCTTGTATCAGCGCCGGGGAGAAAAAAAAACACAACAAAATTACAGTCTGAGGTGATGCAAATGATATCCTTGGTGCATCTTCCCCAGTGCTCCTGTGAGGCTCTTGACAGCTGATGGTTGGATTAAACAAAAAGACCAGTAACTTATGACTATTAGCTCAAAGCAATCATCTCTCATTATTTCAATTACATGGGTAAATGCATGCAATCATGTATCAAATCACTTTTCCCTTTTGAAGAGGTTCTTTTCAGAGTAGGATTTCTGCCAGAAAAAAAATGTGCAAATATTTACACTGGTTTTTCATCCAACTGCACCTTTGTTTGGCAAAACTACCCAATGGCTACAATTCTGAGTGATATTTTGAAGGAAAAAAGAAGGGGAGAAAAGAGGGGGGGGGGGAAGGAGGAAGAAAAAACAAAAAGGATGAAATTGAAAACAGTGTACAGATTCTCTCTCTCCCTCTCTCCCTCCCTCCCTCCCTCCCTCCCTCCCTCTCCCCCTTCCTCCCTCTCTTTCTTTGGTGCCTCATTAGCAGTCTGAAAGGGAGACACCTTCCATTACCTATTGCTATCTGACCTGTCAGGATGAATGTGGATTCTTTCCCTTAAATCACACTACCTGTGAATAGAACTCTGCTGGCCAATTCAAGGCTCTTTAGGCAACTGTGATTGATGACTCAGTGACTAGGAGAAAATTGCCTACAATGAATTATTCATCAAGCTATCTCTTTGCTGTTAAAGTAGCTGACAGGAAAGTTCTGACACTGCCTAAGCACAATTCACTTACAAATCAGTTACAAGAAAATATTAAAAATAGCTCCTGCTAAAGCAGAGTGGTGCAGGATCAAGTTGAGGCTTTTGGCTGCCCGCATCCCTGGTGGACACGGCAGGTCCTCCCTGTGGATGGAGTGAAAGGCAAAATAGGCAGTGGCAAAAGAATCCTCAATGTCATCCAAAGAGGTTTGGAAACAGTATGTTGTTTCTGATGACTTTTCACTCAATTCAATGGCAGACAGCTAACGAAGCAGGCTGGAATATTTGAAACCTTTCCCTATTTCAATCAATACTTACTGGTATTTGGGTTACCTTTCTATTTAATGTGTGCCCAAACATCCACCAGGAACAAACAAACAAAGAAGCTGCTAGATAGGGAGACATTTACATATGTAGAACCCTGGCTGGCAAAGGTAAGAAAAGACCATTTTTAAAAGTATTCAGGTCTTACCAAGGATACCTTTGGATAGGTTCTCAAAAACATTGTGGTTAGTGCAATGGTCACTCTGTTTTAAAGGGATATTAATGAAGCATAATCCTCTTTGATTTTAATACAACTATATTTACTCCCAGTGGTAATGATTATTTATTCATCTTTAAAATTGTGAAATTCTAGATCAGAGAACTTTTTCTTTTTTTCCAGTGCACCAATGACCACTCACACAATATTTTGAGTTATGGCATATGGGTAATTGGAGATCAGATTTCACAAAGCATCATCTGATATACAAAGATGCAGATTTGGCTGAAGCATTAAGCAGGCCCTGCTAAATGTGTAGCAATTTCAACAATATAATATTCTGTTTAAGGCAGTGTTTCTCAACTTTCCTAATGCTGAGACCCCTTAAAACAGTTCCTCATGTTGTTGTGACCCCAACCATAAAATTTTTATTTCTACTTCATAACTGTAATTTTGATACTGTTATGAATAATAATGTAAATATCTGATATGCAGGATGTATTTTCATTCACTGGACCAAATTTGACACAAATACCTGATATGCCCAAATTTGAATACAAGTGGGGTTGGGTGGGGGAATTGATTTTGTCATTTGGCAGTTGTAGTTGCTGGGATTTATAGATCACCTACAATCAAAGAGCATTCTGAACTCTACCAATGATGGAATTGAACCAAACTTGGCATACAGAACTCCCATGTCCAACAGAAAATACTGGAAGGGTTCGGTGGACATTGACCTTGAGTTTCGGAGTTGTCAGTCACCTACATCCAGAGAGCACTGTGAATAATGATAGATCTGGACCAAATTTGGCACAAATAGTCCATAGGCCAAAATGTGAACACTGGTGGAGTTTGGGAAAACACAGAACCCCCATGTCTTGAAGGGGCTCGCTGGGGCAAAACCTCACTCCAGTCTCACATGATCTCCCTTGTCCGCACAAACACACCATGCTGCCATGCACTGAGCATGCCTGCTCCCCCCACTTGGAGTCTCAGAAACAGCCCTCCCCTTGCCTGAGAGGTCAGCTGAGAAGCCGGCCTATCACAGCAGGAGGAGGGTTTTGGTGGAAAGATTCGCCATCTTGTGTCCAAAAAGAAAGAGGACAGACAGAGAGATCTTCAGCCTTCTCTGCCAAAGAGGTTCCTGAGACCTTCAGAAATATATGTTTTCTGGTGGTCTTTGGCAACCCCTCTGAAACCCCCTTGTGACCACCTCGCAGTGGCCCCGATACCCAGATTGAGAAATGCTGGCCTAAAGTGTAATCTTGGGATAGGTTGGCTGAAATATGTTAAAAGATATTTTTATTTAACTTAGTTGTTTAGACTAGCTAATTTATTGGTATCTTCTATCTAACTCTGTATAGAATCATAGAATCAAAGAGTTGGAAGAGACTTCATGGGCCATCCAGTCCAACCCCCCACCAAGAAGCAGGAAAATTGCATTCAAAGCACCCCTGACAGATGGCCATCCAGCCTGTTTAAAAGCTTCCAAAGAAGGAGCCTCCACTACACTTCGGGGCAGAGAGTTTCACTGCCGAACAGCTCTCACAGTCAGGAAGTTCTTCCTAATGTTCAGATGGAATCTCCTTTCTTGTAGTTTGAAGCCATTGTGATGCGTCCTAGTCTCCAGGGCAGCATAAAACAAGCTTGCTCCCTCCTCCCTATGACTTCCTCTCATGTCTATCATGTCTCCTCTCAGCCTTCTCTTCTTCAGGCTAAACGTGCCCAGCTCTTTAAGCCACTCCTCATAGGGCTTGTTCTCCAGACCCTTGATCATTTTAGTCACCCTCCTCTGAACACATTCCAGCTTGTTAATATCTCTCTTCAATTGTGGTGCCCAGAATTGGACACAATATTCCAGGTGTGGTCCAACCAAGGCAGAATAGAGTGGTAGCATGACTTCCCTGGATCTAGATACTTTACTCCTATTGATGCAGGCCAAAAGTTTTCGGGAGTATTGGCTATCCCTCCCAATTTGGTGTCGTCTGCAAACTTGATGATCCTGCCTTCTAACCCTTTGTCTAAGTCATTAATAAAGATGTTGAACAGGACCAGGCCCAGGATGGAACCCTGCGGCACTCCGTTCGTCACTTCTTTCCATGAAGAGGAAGCATTGGCGAGCACCCTCTGGGTTTGTCCATTTAACCAATTACAGATCCACCTCACCGTAGTTTTTCCTAGCCCACATTGGACTAGTTTGTTTGCCAGAAGGTCATGGGGACCTTGTTGAAAGCCTTACCGAAATCCAGGCATGCTACATCCATGGCATTCCCCACATCTACTCAGCTTGTAACTCTATCGAAAAAAGAGATCAGATCACATGGCTACTGCAGAAGACTAGTACTAGCAAGCAAATGGAAAAATGGGGAAATTCCAAAGTTAGACGATTGGAGACTAAAGTTAATGGATATAATGAACATGGATACATTGATGCAACATATAAGAACAAAGCAGACTGCAAGAGGAAACAAAACAGATTGGTCTCCAATCAGGAACTATCTAGAAGGAAATTAAGAACAGAAATGGTATACGGGGGAAAATAAAAGAAGATAGAAGACAAGTACAGAGGACAACACTAGCACTAACTAACTATGGGGGAAACAATGAGTAAATAAAAAGAACAAACAATACTAACACACTCCACATCCCACATTCCAAACCACATGCACCCCCTCCCTTCCCATTAGATAAGGCTTGCCCTACCCCTCCCAGCCCCCAGCCACCCCCTCCCAGTAGATAGGTACCTTACCCACTCCCCCCCCCCATTATTCCTCTAGTTTTTAAGATATAACCAATATGTCAATGATTAACATCCTACTGATGTATTGCTATCATAAAACTTCAATAAAATGTATTACAAAAAAGAAAAGAAAAAAGATATCAGATTAGTCTGGCATGACTTGTTTTTGATAAATCCATGTTGACTATTAGTGATGACCACATTTGTTTCTAAGTGTTTGCAGATCACTTCCTTAAAAATATTTTCCAGAATCTTGCCTGGTATCGACATGAGGCTGACCAGATGGTAATTGTTTGGGTCATCCTTTTTTCCCTTCTTGAAGATTGGGACCACATTGGCCCTCCTCCAATCTGCTGGAACTTCTCCTGTTCTCCAAGAATTCTCAAAGATGATTGCCAATGGTTCCGTTAGTTCCTTCAATACTCTTGGGTGTAGTTGATCCGGCTATGGGTGGATGTTCTCTGATGCCTCATCCACTCCATCTTGCTGAGGTTGAAGATGACTTTCTTTTTGTGAGAAGACCGAGGCAAAGAAGGCATTAAGTAGTTCTGCCTTTTCCTTATCCCCTGTCAGCATTGCCCCATCTTCTCCTCTAAGAGGCCCTATCACCTCCTTGTTCTTCCTTTTTCTACTGACATAAGAAAATAAGTCCTTTTTATTGTTTTTAATGTCTCTGGCAAGTCTGAGTTAGTTTTGTGCTTTAGCCTTGCGAATCTTTTCCCTACAGGTGTTGGCTATTTAATTGAATTCTTCTTTGGTGATTTCTCCCTTTTTTCACTTCTTGTGCATGTCTCTTTTGAGTCTTAGCAGTTAGAAGTTCTTTGGACATCCATTCTAGCTTCTTTGCACTTGTCCTATGTGTGAATATGTGTGAGTACAAGTCTGCCTTAAGAGAACTACCACTAAATTAAAAAAAAATTGGATACCAGATTTTAATACTTTCAATTGACCTTAAACTTGGCTAAATAGGTATATTTGGGTCTTGACAAGGGACAGGGCCTTCTCTCTGGTGACCCCCCATCTCACTCCCCAGCGAACTCACTCCCCAGCGAGATTAGGTCTACTCCATCCCTCCTTTCTTTTAGGAAAAAATTGAAATCATGGTTCTGGGACCAGGCTTTTGGAAAGCAGGCATGACAGCACTTTGGAGGTTGAACTGGACTGGAAATGACCATACAGCTTGATGATGTTTTAAAATGTTCTTAATTTACTGTTTCATTTATTGTTTAAATTGCTGTTATATTTGTTATTTGTTTGTACGTTGCAGCATCTCATTGTTGCCAGTGTAAGCCGCTCTGAGCCCCCCCCCCCCCCGGGGGGTTGAGAAGGGTAGAGTAGAAATGCTGGGAAAAATTAATAATAATAATAATAATAATAATAATAATAATAATTGTTTCTTACATTCATATGCCACACCCATAAGCACCAGATGTTATATCTGGCTGCCATCCTCCCCACTTCATCTCAGTGGTCTTGTCAGTAGGTTGGTCTTAATGAGAGTTACTAGGGCAAGGTCACTCACCGTGTTCAATGGCTCAGTTCAGACTTGATCCTTGATCTCCAAAGTCTCAATCCCTCTCTCTAACCATTAAATGGGTTCTCTAATAAATTAAGTGTAGCACATTAAGATTAGATTCAGATTGATCAAGTATGAAGTTACATATCTGAAAGACTGAAAAATGAAACAGTGAAAGTTTCTTGGGTATTCATATCAATTCCAAAATCTTGTCTGTTAAGATAAAGGACAGATTATAGGTTGAAAATATATATTCTAAGGATTGCAGTTATCTGGCAATGCTGTTTGTTCCTCTCTTTGGCCAATACTTACACTTTCAACAATATAAAGGGAAGCAGCACAGTGCTTGTTCAGATATTTTCAGTCCTAAGATATTCAGCAGCTCAAGTGTGCTCTTTCACCATTCTTCTTTTCACACAAAATTGACTGGAAAGTCTGAGCTCTACAGAATCAATCATATTGCTAAACCAAAAATAAGTCAAGAGAAGGGACTTGAAAATCAATGAGCCCAGAGCATAGGATCTGTTGAAGATTTCAATTTGTATTTTCAACCTCTCTGGTGCAACTCTACTGCCTCAAAGAGAGATAAAGAGAAAGAGAGTCTGGTGACATTTCAAGAGCTAACTTTATGGTGTTAACATTGAACAAGAGGTCAAGAACATTTTTAATCATTGGCTTCATTGATTTTAAGTATTTTTTGGTTTTGCTTCAACAAACTTATTTTGGAAGTTGGGTTTCCTTAGGCTGGTTAAGAAAAAAATTACAGATTGATATGTGACCCTCCTTGAAATACATGGAGAGAAGTTCCATAGCACATGGGGCAAGTTGAACATTGGACCCAAACTGATAGATGCAAACTATAAGAAAAGAGATTTTACTCAAATATCAGAATTCAAGAAGAATTCCCTGGTAGGAAGCATTTTTGAGAATGGAATGGACTATTGTGAAAGGTAGTTGAAGTATTTAAAAGATATTGGATAGCAATTTGTCAAGGATGTTTTAAATGCAGGTTCCTACACCAGCAGTAGGTTGAATTAAGTGATCTTTGAGATCTCTTCCATTTTGGAGTACCCTATAAGAGTGTTACTCCAAAATGAATTTTCACTTAATTTCCCAAATATCTAGCATTGCAAAGAGAGACAGATTGGACATCATTCACACCAAGAACTCTTATATTTGTGTGTGTTCTCATTTCATTGATAGCTTTGCCTGCCCCTTTTATTTTAATGTTTCAGTAGCATTTCTAAATAGTCAACTGAAGTTGCAAGTTACCACAATGCTAGAAAATTGGAGACTAAAAGAACATTACTTGTGAGGGGAGGGGAATTCCTACTGGGGCATGTGTGAATGCTCTTATTTTTGCCCGCTCCCAATAACTACACTCTTGCTTTTATGATTTTATAATTCTTTAACTCTTTGAAAAGTTTCTCTAAAATACAGGTCATTACATCATTCACGTCATAAGTACAAATATCCCATCATCAAAAGAATGTGTCTCTTTGGGTAGGTTCAGTTGAAAAGTCAAAAGACCAATACATTATCTAGTCTAAGAAAACTAGGCTAAATAAGGGGACAAAATTTCTCAGAGGTTCCAAGTGATCAAAGGCAAATGTTTGAGTTCATCAACACTCTTTATCAAGTTACATGGTAATTTAAAAAAAACCAGAATGAAAGAAAGGGAAAAGAAAGAGAAAAAATGCTGATGCTGGTGATAACAGTGATGTGGGCAGAAGAAAAAGACCACGTCGGCAAACTGTACAAAGTGATTCTATACAAACTTAATGATGAGAGGTCATCCTTGATGGACAAAAGTTCTTCGGTTACACCAAAGTGCCACTAGGGGTGGCAAACACTATACACCAACCTTGAGTCTCCTTGGAGAAAAGCAGGGATATAAATGTAATTTAATAATCAAAAGTCTAGGACAGAGAAATATGGTTGCACTTTCTTTGGAATTATAACCACTCTAAGCCCCCTTCTACAGCTAAATAAAATCCCACATCATCTGCTTTGAACTGGATTATATGGCAGTGTGAACTCAGATAACCCAGTTCATAGTTGATCCTGGCTTTCTTCGTGTATGAATGTCCAGCAGTAAAAGTTCCTGATTGATTACGGATTGGCGTCCTGTGTCGTTATTGGGACGGCTGCTGTGAGCTTACATTAAGCCAGGATTGATTGGTACCATCCCGCGGCTGCGGTGAGGTACCCTTATGGAATGGGAGGAAATTCCAGCGGCAGAGGGAGAGCCGGACTCCCCTTTCGAGAATGCGGAGGAGGAGCTGGAGAGAGTGGCTGCCTTGGCTTCATCGACTGCTTATGCCCGGCCCAACGGGGTGACCCAGAGGCGAGTGAAGGGGGCAGAGGCGGCAGCGAGAGAAAGCAGTGGGCTAGATTTCCCCTCCCCGCAGAGGTTGGAGTATCTGGAGGAAAAGGTGGCATCCATGGAAACCACCCTCGCAGTGATGTCAAGGGTGATGGAGCGGCTGGCCCCCTTGATAGAGGAATCACAACCCCGAGGGGAATCGGTGTGGAGTGCAGAGGAGAGGAGTGACCGGGGACCCGGAGCACGACCTAAAACGCAGGCGAGTTGGAGAGCCGGGGCAGAGAGTGATGAGGAGGAAGGACAGCCGCGGGGCCTAACGCGAACGTCCCAGCAGATGCTTCTGGTGCCCCCGGCTGGAGCCGGGCGCAGCACAGGGCGGTACGGATTGCCCCCGGAGCAGCATGGGCTCCAGGGAGGGCCACTGTGAGCAGAGAGCCAGGAGATGCAGCCCCTTCTCCACCACCAGAGAAGGGAGGAGCTGAGAGTCGAATTTGGAGGTGAAGCTGGAAGCCTCGATTATTTCTTGACCATGGTGAGGGGATATCTAGAGGACAACGCACTCACCTTCAGATCGGAGGCAAGCAGAGTGCGGGCAGTGGGCGCGGCACTGAGGAGAGGAGCGGCAGAGTGGTATGTCCAGCTCCACGCCAGACGTGACCCATGTTTGGGATCCACGAGGCGATTCCTAGCAGTGCTGGAAGCACGCTTCAGGGATCGAGAGAGAAGTTGCAGACAATAATCCAAGGCCAGCGTTCCATGTCCGAATACGTGGAAGAATTCCAGTTGCGGGCAGAAAAGGTGCCTGAGTGGTCCAATACCACTAAGGTCCAAATATTTAAGGAAGGCCTGCGGAAGGAAATCTTGGCTTGGGCACTTCATCGCGATGATCCGGAGGAGATAGGCGGATGGATTGAACTGGCTGGCCGCATCGAGACGACCCTGGCTCAGGTCAGGAGACATCGAGGGGCAGCACCGCAGCAGACGAGAGCCAGGGAGGAGAGTCGGAGGACGGAGAGAGGCACGAACGGGAAAGGCCCAGCCGGAGGACCCAAGGAGCAGAGAGGCGGCTGTTTTGTATGCGGCCGTTTTGGGCATCGGGCCGCATATTGTCAGCAGAGAAAAGGGGGGGATCCCCCTCAGCCAAAGTTTAAACCGGCCGCTGGAAAGAGAGCGGAAGAGAGCCTCCCTCACAGGGCCCCAGTGGGGGATCTGGTGAGTCACAACCCAGGGATGTTAGTGTTCCCGATAAGGCTAGAAGGGGAGGGGAAGTGGGTCAGTTGCAAAGCCCTCATGGATTGTGGCTGCTCCAGGAACATTATAACCCCAGAATTGGCAGACGAACTGAAATGTGAGAAAGCCGTCTTGCCAGCCCCTATAGCATTTTCACAGCTGGATGGCTCAGTGGCGGCTGGAGCCCCAGCGCGATTCGAAGTGGGGGAAGTGCAGTGCAGGATAAGGAATTGGGAAGGTGGCATAACATTTGTAGTATCCCCTATAGCAACTTATATTGTGATATTGGGGATGCCGTGGTTGAGGGAGGCAAACCCACAAATCAATTGGAGGAAGGGCAGCCTGAGCTTCCAAGACAAAGAAAAGGGGGAATGTTGTAAGGGGGAGGGAGGCACGACAGACGGAGTGCAGGAGATCCCTCCCGAGTATAGAGACTTTGAGGACGTATTTGATGAAAAGGAAGCCGATCAGCTTCCTCCCCCAAGACGGGTCGAGGTGAAAATCGAGCTCAATAAAGATGCTAAGCTGCCTAGGAGTAGGCTGTACCCAATGTCGGCGAAGGAGATGGATGAACTGAGGAAGTACATCAATAAGAACTTAGCCCGAGGGTTCATAGTACCATCTGAATCCCCATTGGGGGCCCCAGTGCTGTTTAGGCACAAAAAGGACGGCTCATTGAGGTTGTGTGTGGACTATAGGGGGCTGAACGCAGTGAGCATGACCAACAATTACCCATTGCCTCTAACCAAGGACTTACTGTCAAGACTGTCAGAGGCAAGGGTGTTTACGAAAATTCATTTGATTGAGGCCTATCATAAGTTGCGAATACGGCCTGAGGACAGATGGAAAACGGCTTTCTCATATGCATTGGGGCATTTTGAATATTCCGTGTGTCCCTTCGGGTTAAAAGGCTCTGGAGGGGCATTTATGCAAATAATTAATGAGGTGTTGCACCTGCTACTGTACCGGGGAGTGTACTGTTTTGTGGATGATGTAATAGTATTCAGCCGTGATAGGCAATCCCATGTTCAGTTGGTGAGGGAAGTACTCCAGAAATTGAGGGAAGCAAAGCTATTTGCAAAGCTGCCAAAGTGTGAATTTAATAAGGAACAAATAGATTTCCTCGGATACAGAATCTCCCAGGGAGGGGTGGCAATGGATCCTTCAAAGGTAGAGGATGTCAGGGGGTGGGGGCCCCCCAAAACACGCAAGCAGTTACAGTCATTCTTAGGATTTGCGAACTTTTATCAAGTGTTCATAAAAGACTTTGCTCAGGTGGCACTACCCCTCACTGAATTGCTGAAGACAAAGGGGAGGGGGGAGACGGTAAAGGTGCGGTCCCCAGGGGCACAGTTGAATTGGTCAGCAGAATGCCAGAGGGCTTTCGAGGAACTGAAATGCAGGTTCACGAAGGAACCTGTCCTAATCCACCCCGATCTGACTAAGCAGTTTGTAATCCATTGTGATGCGTCAGATTGGGCCTATGGGGCAGCACTGATGCAAAGGGATCCGGAGGGGAGGTTGAAGCCATGTGGGTTCATATCAAAAAAGTTCAGTGAAGCTGAGCGGAACTGGCTGGTGTGGGAGAAGGAAGCCCTATCGATCCTAAGAGCTCTGGAGACATGGAGGCATTTGTTAGAGGGAAGCGGCATACCCTTTGAGGTATGGACCGACCATAAAAACCTACAATACATCACTTCGCCCAGGAAATTGTCAGCAAAACAAATAAGATGGGGGCAGTTCTTCAGCAGATTCGATTTCCAGCTGAAGTTCCACAAGGGGAGACAAAATGTGGTGGCAGACACGTTGTCACGTATGCCGGAGGATGAAGGAAGGGGGCAAGACCAAAAGGGGAGTATTTTCTCGGAGCGGCAGTGGGGCATGGCGGCGCAGACAAGGGCGCAAGCAGAACGCAGTCAAAGGCTTGTAGGAGTAGAGAGCAAGGATGGGGGATGGGAGGAGGAGATAAGGCAGGCATGCAAGGAGGATGAGTGGCTGGAGAGGAACAAGGAAAAGGTGGAATGGAAGGGTGGATTAGGATTTGTAAACAAGAAGGTATACATCCCAGTCAGCCTGCGGGGAAAAATGATGATCAGATGCCATGACAATAAGGGGGCAGGACACTTGGGGGTTATGAAAACCCTGAAATTATTGGCGCGCCAATGTTGGTGGCCTGGGATGAGGGGTGACACAAAATCATATGTGTCCCGATGTAATACATGTGCAAGGAACAAGGTGCCCACACAAAAGCCAACAGAGGATGGCAGAGCCATCAAGGCCATGGAGTGTGATTGCCATGGATTTTGTAGGCGAACTCCCGAACAGCCGGGGTCAGCGCTACATATGGACGGTGATGGACCTATTCTCAAAACAGGCACATTTCGTGGCGCTGCCTAAATTACCATCTGCGGAAAAGTTGGCTGAGCTGTTTATCAAACACATATATCGGTTGCATGGGTGTCCCGATCAGGTGATTAGCGATCGAGGGGTGCAGTTTATGGCACGGTTCTGGGAAAGGTTCATGCAACTGATGGGGGTGGAAAGGACCCCGAGTTCAGCATTTCATCCCATGACCAATGGGGGGGGGGGGGTCGAGCGCACTCAGCAAACATTGGGATTCTTCCTAAGAACGTACACAAATCATTGCCAAAACGACTGGGCAGATCTCATCCCATATGCAGAAATCGCATATAACGGAGCCTGTCACGCATCCATAGGGAGATCCCCCTTTGAAATAGTCTACGGCATGGAAGTAGCCCCTTTACCAAAACTGCCGAGTTGGGAGGTGGAGGAACCGTGGGGAAAGGAGGGGTGGCCGGACAAGGTGAGGGCGAGTTGGGAGGAGGTAGTGAAGTCATTCAGAGAAGCCCAACGGAGGTATACGTTATTTGCAGATAGAAAAAGGAGGGAAGGAGACAGGTTGGAGGAAGGGGACTTAGTATGGTTGAGTACCAAAATTCTCAAGCTGAATGCCCCGTCCAGGAAGTTATCTCCCAAATACATCGGCCCATTTAGAATCTCCAGTAAAATCAATGATGTCACATATACCTTGCAACTACCGAAGGTTTTGGGGAAAATACACCCAACGTTTCACTGTAGCTTGTTGAAAAAGTATCGAGGTTCGCTGGATGAGGAAGGAATATAGTAGTGACATGTATTTCCATTCCAGGAAGAAGAGGAGGAGGAGGAGGACGTCATGTCAGGAACCGGTTTCCAGGCCTTGAGTCTTGGTGCAAAAAAACCAGGATCCTGACATGTGATGCTGATAAGAATGTGCAGCTGGTGGCCTTGGGGGGAAGCAGTTGGCATTTGGCGGGGAATATTGCGCGGGACTCTCAGCCGGCGGGAAAGGGGAATTCAATTGTGAGGGAGGGTATATAAGGGTTAAACTACGGCGGCCGGCCAATCCTGGCTTTCTTCGTGTATGAATGTCCAGCAGTAAAAGTTCCTGATTGATTACGGATTGGCGTCCTGTGTCGTTATTGGGACGGCTGCTGTGAGCTTACAGTAGATATTGTGGGATTTACTGCCTTGATATTCTAAAGATCCATCCAGACAGCCCCTTTAACGTGGGAGTTCCTGCAATTAAAAGGGGTCTGTTTGTGGTGAACTAATTTGTTAGTGGGTTTATTCTGCATCTACTTCCAGTGTCTGAACTGCTCCCTCAAAAGTTCTGGACTTTTGAGGGGCAGTACAGACAGTAGTCCCATGGTTTTCCAAGCTACATTAGCCCGGAAAACCACGAGGCCACCAACCCACTCCTCAAAAGCCCCCAAATTGCCCCTTCCCGCTTTCTTGCGCATTGTTTCTATGCACTAGGCGATCTCCAGAAGTCATCTAATGGAGGCCAGGTAAGTTCTTTTGTTTTTTTAAATCAAAATGTGTTTTGATTAATTTGGCAAAACATTATAAATCAATTCCTTTATAACAATTTCAGAACTCCAATCTCTTTTCCCATCTTCACGTGACAATGGTTAAATTCAAGAATGTAGTACATTAATCTAGATGGTAGGATTTTTTCCCCTGTTGCTCTGGTGGTTGGGACACAACATTGCATTCTTGTGTTAAAATATTATTACTGTTCTTTATTGAAATTAAAGAATCCATGACATGCGAGTGTGGAGAAGAGCAAACCACTGACCACCTGCTGCAATGCAACCTGAGCCCTGCCACATGCACGATGGAGGACCTTCTTGCGGCAACACCAGAGGCACTCCAAGTGGCCAGATACTGGTCAAAGGACATTTAATCAGCTACCAAGTTTGCAAAATTTGTGTTTTTTGTTTTTTTGGGGGGGGGTTTTAATTTATTTGTTTGTTTTGTTCTGTTAGAAATGTAATACAATGTTCTGGTTGCGGATGACACGATAAATAAATAAATAAATAAATATTGAAATTTAATTTTTAGGCATATTTATATGCTCTTATCTTTACAGTTGTGTTATTATGATGCTGGAGATATTCAATCACTTTCTAGCAATGGACAGGAGTGCAATAAAATGAGTACAAGCTTTTAAAAGGAGGGTGATCTTAAATTCCATTGAGCTGAATGTAAATTATCATTGCAACCCTATTTATTAGGCCTGGGTAACAATGGAAAAATTTGTTTCTAAAATCGATTCTTTTTTGGGGGGTTTTGCGTTTCGATTTTAAAAAGAATTCCGAAATTTTTCTTTTAAAAAGTTCGATATTTACGAAATTTCGTAAATGTTAAAAAAAATTACGAAACAATAACGAATCGATTTCGAAACAATAACAAATCGATTCGTTAATGGCAGACGCGATCGCGAAATACGCTAAAATACCTCCAAATGGCACAGGGGGAACTTCTGAAGCTTCCCTCTCCCTCTGTTGTTGACTGTTGGTGTGATATTATAATTTTTTTTCACTAATTAAACATAAAACAACTATAAAACTTGCCCCAGACATGTGGAAATAATAACGAAACGACTTCAAAACGATAACGAAACGAATACATAACGAATCCGAAACAATTGCGAAATGAATTTAAAAATTCGTTTCGTTTTTAAGTTGCTCCAGAATGGTTCGTTATCGCTTCGTTATAAAAAAAATAACGAATTTTTAACGAATTACGAATTAACAAAACGAAACCGCCCAGCCCTACATTTATGTCTATTCACAAGTAAATCTCAGTGAGTTGAAGGATGCATAGACCAGATAAGTCTTCATAGTATTGCAGCCAAAGTCATACTAATTTCTGAGTAAGATGCCTAGTTTGACACGGTACATGGTTTCATGCAAAATACCTTAATTCTATTTCTGTTTGTTCACCTAGTAATGGAAGACTCTATTCAATTCTAGAACTGGAACCTAAATCTTTCATGCATGTAATTTGTGAAGTGTGAAATGTAAGCATGACAGAGCAACCATGGAACAAGGCAGCTTACTGACTAGGTGAAAATACATTGACCTCGATTATTATCTCCTCTAGGAATACACAATGCTGCATTTTTTTGAACTGGGACATCTGTCTCTCAGTTTTGATGTTTACAGATTTGACAAGACATGTCGTAAGTTAATTGTTATTTTCCCAAACCTGTTATGGTTCATCCAAGAATGTCCTTTGTTATAAAGTCCATAGATATAAGGCAACTATGGGGGTATTTTCAGTGCTTCCCAGTATAGCTCTACCCAAGTTCATGCCAGAATGACTGGAGGGACCTCAAGACATATTTGCTTAAGCAGTAACACTCCTTACTTTTTCATAATTTGGGTAGACGTTTTGATAAATGAAAACTCCAGCATGCCACTTAACGACTTCTATCCATGCACACCCAAAGATACACATTGAATACAGAAGTTATTTCTACCACCTTGTTATCACTAATAGATACAATAAGATGACCATCTGTGTCATTACTAGACAACTGAGTTCAAGGCAATTTTACACTATATAACTATATTTATTCCCTTTTAACTGCATCGACTGCATCCCATGAAATTCTCTAGTTTGTAGATTGGTGAGGCATTAGATCTCTCTGGCTTAGAATTCTCCATAGCCCTCCCTACAGGTTGCTTCCTATGGAATGCTAGAATTTGTAGTTTAAGGAGGAATATTCAGAATTATCAGCCAAAGAGTTTGGTCCATCACCAAACTACAAACCCCAGAATTCCACAGGATGATGCCATAGCAATTGGTGGAATGAGAGAGCTATAATTGTATTGTGTGAAATGGCATATACTGATATGTCTCTGTTTTATGCCTTCTCTGGACTCATCTCAGAAGACAAACACCGAAGCAATTGTCTATGTGAATCTCCCTTACAAAGACTTATTTGAACGTTTTAAAGCTACTTTTCAAGGCTGGGACAAATGGCAACCTTTCAGATGCTGAACCTTAGTGACTATCAGCTATAGTCAGTATTACCAAAAGTTGGAAGGCTGTTGCTGTTGTTCATTCGTTCAGTCATCTCCAAATTTTCGTGACCTCATGGAACAGCCCACGCCAGAGCTTCCTGTCAGCCGTCACCACCCCCAGCTCCTTCAAAGTCAGTCCAGTCACTTCAAGGATGCCATCCATCCATCTTGCCCTTGGTCGGCCCATCTTCCTTTTGCCTTCCACTTTCCCCAGCATAATTGTTTTCACTAGGTTTTGCTGTCTCCTCATGATGTGGCCAAAGTACTTCAACTTTGTCTCTAGTATCCTTCCCTCCAGTGAGCAGTCAGGCTTTATTTCCTGGAGGATGGACTGGTTGGATCTTCTTGCAGTCCACGGCACTCTCAGAACTTTCCTCCAACACCACAGTTCAAAAGCATCTATCTTCCTTCGCTCAGCCTTCCCTAAGGTCCAGCTCTCACATCCGTAGGTTACTACAGGGAATACCATGGCTTTGACAAGGCGGATCTTTGTTGCCAGTGTGTTGGGAAGTTGGGAAGGCTATTCATTGTAACTAAGAAAGATCTGGGGAAGCTATTCTTTCTCACACTAGCTTTAAGACCAACCAAAAGGTAAAATGTTTAGGAACAATAAAACAGAGTTGGGACCATCTGTGGTTAGAGAGACAAATATGTGGTCTCCCAGACCACTCAGAACCTCTGGTCAATTTTGTCCACAACAAAGCTTCCCAAAATATTATTGTTTGAATTAAAGACAACTCTCCTCAGGAGACATGTACAGGAGCTTCCTGTGTGGCTGTCCTTTAAGAAGACTTATTGAAAAGAATCATGATTTACCTTTCTGGATAAATATAGGCAAGGTCACCTTTAAAACAAGTTACACAGCATTCACCACATTTAATAGTTTTATCAAACAGAATGCAGATGTATGGCTTTCTCTAGTTTTCCTGGAGAATGTGTTCTTTGCATTCCTGAGGATTAAAAAATGGCCCCTTGGTCACCATTACAATAAAACAAAGATAAAGAAAATTAAAAACAACAAATTAATATACAAGTGTTACATACAATTTAGCAGCTAATCAAATCTAATTCATTTGTAGACCAAGGTAAGTGTAGGTCCATGCCTTCATTATAGGCAGACTCCAATTATCACACCAGCAACAACCATCACCAACAGCAACAAGAAGACAGGGAAAATGAAAAAACCATTATTATTTCTTGCACAAAAAGACTTATGAAATTAATAATTCATTGTGATTGAAGAAGCTGTTCACAATCCTAGAGCTATTTTATGGCTAGAGTTCATCACTCTGAATAGCTCCTTCAAAGGCAGAATAGATTCACTGTCCCATTGACAAAGGTGTCACTTGCCACCCTTGAATAAATGTTTCTAAGCTTGTCCCTTCTTAGTATACATTTCCTTCCTTGCATGAACTCCCCCCCCCACTTAAAAAATGTTGCTAATTATCATTTGCCAGCTCTGTTGTTAATAATTAAATGTGGATTCCTCCTCTCCTTGCCACTCCAACATATAGCAATTTTCTAGTTTCTGCTGTGCCACGGAATGTTATGTGTCTTTGATCAACTCACTATTTTGAACCCAAATAATTATCTCATTTTCTGTTCTGATATCTCAAACCATCTGCTGCCAAATGTAACAAGAGCACTTGCAGTTAGGCTGAGGGGAGAATGCAAATAAAAAGGACAACATTGCCTTCCTTTGAAAACAATGATTAAAGACAGGGGTGTCAACGAAGAAATATTTCAGTGCTATGACAAAGGGTATATATTTCATCGCAGTGTTACCCTTTCTCATGATATGAAACATCAATAATCACAGTATATTCTTTGCTGTTAATGCCTGTGAATCTCTTTTCATAGCAGTAATTTTTCATTTCATTGTACAATATTACAACCATGGTTTCTACGTCTCTCTGTGTATGTGCATGTATGTGTGTAGATTTATGGACACTATTAAACTAATAAATAATTTTGGTGAAACTATCTCAATATTTATGTACATTTTTACTTACCTTGATGATAGATATTAGGGAAGCCTTCTTAAAGATAGGAATGTATATGCTTCCAAGTAATTCATAGAAGGCAAAGACCTCATTTAATCTTTCATTTTAACATCTGATTAATTAGTTGTCAGAGAGGAGTCATGCTATCCTGAGACATTGCTGTCCCATAAGTAACCCCACATTGGTACAAATGTGAGAAAATTGCAGCACAATTAGCACTGTACTTATTGTAACACATTTGTGCAAAATGTTGGTAAAATCTGGAAGTTGGCTGTAGCTGTGAAAAAAAATCTTCATTCTAATCAGTATTTTCTGGTGTAAGCTATTCAGAGAACAATTTACTTTCACTTATGGAACTAAAGATCTGAAAATAAATATACTGGAGGAAAGTAGAAGACTGACAACATGTTTAATGCAAAATTAAAGAAATGATAAGTCCTAAACATATATTCACAAAGTAGACTCCTTTATGTTTAACTTGGTGATATGATACTTTTACTCTTTCTTTCTGTCCTGATTTTTCACACTTAACCTTTTTAGAGGGAAAAGTTTACCCTAAAAGATATATTTTGCTCAATCTCACTCCTCTCTCCAATTGTTAAGGAAACACAATTCTGAAAATCCCTGATTGACAGCTGAAGAACACTAATGGAATTCATGTCACAATTATATTTGCTGCCTATACTATCTCCGCACCCTATTTTCTTTGAAAAAGAGAAGAAGAAGAAATGTAACTGGCATATCTCAGTATCTATGTTCTACAGACAGACAGATTTTGAACAAGAGCAAATTCAAGTACAGCTTTCAGACCAGTCAAGCCCAAGAGACAAGAAGGAGGGCAACCCTTCCTTAACTACCCTTCCTTTGCATTAGCTTCTCCTACTCAGGCTCCATTGACCTGTCAGAGACATCGAAGTGATTGACTGTCCTGACAGATGTACCGCTTTAGCAGGTAACTTGACCATTCCAGCCCCATCTGTCTCTCAGTCTTCTTCAATTCACACTATCAGGGGTGTGGGATAGAGTTTAGAGAGAGAGAATTCTTTGTTACTATTTTTTGAATACTGTAGAATTTATATCTATCCCAAATCCCACCATAACATCAATGCAACCAAGGTGGGTATACAGGAATATCTACCTGGGACAAGAAATGACTAGTGACATTTTTATGCCAGTATTTTAAAATGATTAATGAGGCAGTGAGAATTAAAAATCAAACTGGGTGGCAAGAGCAGAGGCTAAAATTAAGACAAACCTTTGAGAATCACCCATGGTAATAATAGAATGCTGTTTGAAGGGGAACAGTTTCAATGTGAGTGAGACAGATGGGCTGTTTAACTGTGCTCAGTGAGAGGAGGGGAAACTGATTCAGTAGGAGCATTTTCATGTCTTCTCTTCAGTGCCCACAGCCTAGCAAATGTTGTGACATCATTAAGTCGAACTGCTGATTTTCAATGGGTCTTGAACAAGAACAGGCAGGGGTAACTCAAGCCTCATGCTGAAATGCAGTTAACTAATTTACTAGTGTCACTATTTCTGATAATTACTTTTCGCCAAAATATTTTGCTGTGCTTGTGTGCAGAGGATTTCATTCTACAAGTCAACACCCCAAGTGTTGTAGCCTCACAGAATCTATCAACAGCTTCTATTAAGAGAGAATATAATCCTGGTGAGAGCGGTGGCTAACACTTCTTTTCTGTTTCCTAGTAAAGTCTACTGCATCAACTCACTAGCAAAGAATGCGCATTGGCAGGGATGCCACAGTTCACAATATACAGAGAAATAACATACTGAAGCAAGCAAAACAAGGTAAAATGAATGACAACTGACAGAAAAGTAAGTGCACTACTTTTTCCCCCATCAAGAGAAATGAAAATATGCTAAGTGTGTATATAAGAATGACACTCACAGAGTGTATAGGGATAAATATTGGCAGGCTAAAGAGAAAGATGGGAGGAAGGTAGTGTGGAAAACCGCTCCCTAACAAGGATACACACTTGTCCTGTAATTCTGAGGAGTAAAAGGACAAATGCTGAAAGTACATTGAGACGGAAATCCAGTTTCAGGAAAATAATCCGGATGAGTTCAATGAGACTGGGTTTTTTTTTAAGATAAGTAAGCATAGGATAATAGACTTCCATTGAAATCTGAAGCACATCTACCTTAAGTAAGCTTCACTAAGCTAAGACTTACTTCTGGGTAGACAGTCATAGGACTGTCTACTTGATCTCTTTATAAAATGTTCTAAGGTTTTGTGTACAGAATACATGAATGTGCATAAAGGGTGTTATGCACAGATTTTCAGAGATACTACGTGGATTAAAGCTTTGGGCAAACAGACTCACATTTCAGGAAAGAACTGAACTGACAAGTAAGGCTTTCTTGAATCAAAATGGTAATTAAACTTTGGCTTTCCATGCCAAAGGGAAAGAAAGGTGTGATCTCTAAGGATTCTAAGACTTTTAAACCAAGGCAGTTCTAATTTGTGTGTAGTGCTTGGCTCATTATGGTTAACATTTTATAGAACACTGATAACCACACTATATCAATGAGTAGTCACAAATAGAATAGGCCTGTTGAATCAACCATTTAATGATATGTATGTATGCTCTAAGTTTCCATTTAAACTTTAAAGGAGCTATCCGAAATGCTGAAACCTACTACCAGAATAGATTCAGAACCTTGGATAGCTCCTTAAACCTCAGAACAGATGTGCTCCTCTCTGATAGTGGAGACACCACTTAACCTACTCACTAACATTTTTTCTATACACTGATTTTTTTCCCCAGAATGTGACCCTACAGAGATTGAGAAAGGTAGTATCTGGGCAGCATCTGAGAAGGATTTTGTCATTCTCACCTTCAACCAATAGGAACTCTAATTACAGACACATCTCCAATACTCTTCCAGTGGGCAAATGAGAGTAGTCAGTGAAAAAAATCAATTGTGTCAGCATCTTTATAGATATGGCCTGTCTTCCTTTAGGAGAAGTAGTTTCAAAACTCAATGTAGTGATGCAGGGGGATGGGACCCAAGTTTACTTAAAGAGTATGCAGCATATCTACCCCGAGCTCCGGACACTCATCCTACTCTAAATATTCAAAACTGTGCTCTTAAAAAGTCTAAAAAATTATTGAAATGTCAAATTTGTATTTTAAATCAGAGAACATCGGGTATTAGTTCTTGAAAAAGTGGACAATTATTCTCAAGAAAATTGTCTGATTCTGAGTCTCCATTTTGTCAGCAGAGAAGTCTGTAAGAATAGGCTAAATTGTTATAGCTTCTGCACAAAGGTATAACTGACATGTTTTTCCTGGATCTGACTACAATGGTTGCCATGACTTAACAATGACAAAAAGCATAAAAAGATTAGAAATGTGACAGTCCAAGTGGGAGTGGGCTGAGGTGGGATGGTTGTAAGATTGGAAAAGTTGAGAAAAAACATTTTCTACATTTCTGTCAATGAAACATTTTGCCAAGGACATTTTTTCTATTGTAAAAATGGAAAACTTTTTGGCATGCTGGAAAATAAAAATCCAATCAAATATTTTCTTTGGACAGGATGAAAAAAAGAGATAAAGTGATCATCATCAACATCACCACCAATACGTATTAATATATGTAATAACATCAAATGCTCATGGTGCTTTGCAATATAAACAACATGAACAATGGGCCCTAACAAAGGCATACGATCTAAAATGTGTGTATAAACAAACACACATAGAGGAAAGGAGAAAAAACCAGTCACAAAACTGCAATATAATTGTAAAATAAATCATTGCGATAAAGTGCAAAAAAGCCCCAATGTAATAGAAAGCAAACCGATGGTGTATGTAATCCAAATATATAAAACTGCAAAATAACATCAACATTCAAAAATATTCAGAAAAAAGAATGTTTACAATTGAGATTTTAACAGCAAGGAAAGGATAAGTGTGTAGATGTTCATAGATGCAATTACAAGAATATGGGGCAGGGGATGAGAAGTGAGAAAGCCAAGCCAAAGAAGAAAAAACCCATGGTTGGGTGAAAAGCCTAGAATTTCAAGAATGCAAATCACAAGGAAGCCAGTAAAAAGAAGAGCTGAAAGATAGAGGAGGGGCTAGATTGTGTAGACTTTGAACACTGAAACAATAAGCTTGTACTGAGTCCTGGAAGGAATGGATAATCCATGGAGGGATATAAAAAGTGGGGTAATGTGATCAAAACAATAGACCCAATGTTGAATGGAAACTGGAGGATTATAGTGAGATAAGCAAAGACCAGTCAAAAGAAGATTGCAATAATCAGGGATGGAAATGACTAATGCACAAATTAAGATCTTAGCAGAGGAAGCATAAAGAAAGTATCTGATTGTGTGAAGGTAATTCCTATACATACTATAAACAATAACTAGCATCCTGTAAGGAATATATTTAGGAATAAGTTTACCCTACAAGTGCACATGCCCTTTTTAGATTGCTGTGGAAGCTGGTATTCCCTTCATTCCACTACAGCCTCTAAAGCCCCTTTGGATTACTGAACAGTTGCAGAATACATTATCATGGTCATTCCCTGTTCTATGATGAGCAGGCAGGATAATGGAAGTATCTCTCTTTATCCCAATATGATCTGATGACATAAGTTCTGGGATTCTCAGAGTTTGTCAGAGGTCTCAGTGGTGCTGCGATAATTTCAGATTGGCTACGCAGAAATAGCCAAATGCTTCTGTTATTCTGCTTCCCTCTCACAAGGCAGGAGATGGCTATATGTAAGACTTCAGAGGCTGTTCAGTACTTCAGAAGGATTTTGTTTTATTTTATGTCAAAAGCATTGCATAAATAAATTAGTATAAAACTGATAAAATAAAGGGTGCACGAGCAGCTAAATAACTTTAGACCAAAACCCGGCAACAGCGATTGCATTGTCTGTAGCTTTAAACTATTCTTCCTCTGTGCATGAGGCAGGACATTGTGGACAAGCATACAGATGCTGAGTTGTTTGTTCTGCTCCACAGTCATACAAGGTGAAGAATTCTTCTAGGTCCGCAGTTTGTGGGTCCTCCTGGACTCAGCGCTGACACTTGATGCACAGGTGTCGGTAGTGGCCAGGAGGGCCTTCACACAAGTAAAACTCATGCTCCAACTGTGACCTTACCTCGTGAAGTCTGACTTGACCATGGTGGTCCATGCCTTAGTTACCTCTAGACTGGATTATTGTAATGTTCTCTATGTGGGGCTACCCTTGAAGATGGCCCGGAAACTACAACTTGTCCAACAGTGGGCAGCCAGATTAATAACTGGGGTGACCTACAGGGAGCGGTGAACCCCCCTGTTTAAGGAGCTCCACTGGCTGCCATTTATTTTCCAGTCCCAATTCAAGGTGCAGGTTATCATCTACAAAGCCCTAAACAGTTTGGGACCCACCTACCTTCGTGACCATATCTCCCTCCATGAACCGTCTCGGGTCCTCCGATCCTCTGGGGAGGTCCTGCTCTTGCCACTGGCAGTGTCACAAGCTCGCCTGGTAAGTACAAGGGAGAGAGCTTTTTCCGCTGTGGCTCCCCGACTCTGGAACTCACTGCCTGGAGAAATTAGGAAAGCCCCTTCTCTAGAAGTTTTTTAAAAGAACCTTAAAATCTGGCTCTTCCGTTGCGCCTTTGATGGGTAGGTATACAATTACACATGACTGTTTAGCCTTAAAGTTCTGTCATTGGAGTAGATGTCCTCCCCTCGTGGGAAAGTTTGACTCCACAAGCCCCGCCATAATGAGCCCTCCTCTGCAAATTATCTGCTTCTCTCTTTTATCTCGTTTGAATTTTAATTAGTTTTAATTAGTTTGTCTTTTAACCATTACATGTAGCCCGCCTATTGTTCACTGTGTCTGTGTCTATTGTAATTCTCATATTGTTGTGTATCCATATGTTTTATGTAATTATGATGTTATTGCCTATTGTTCAAGTTTTCGATTGTGTTTTGGTTTTCTTTATTGTAATTGTTGTTTGGGCCTGGCCTCATGTAAGCCGCTCCGAGTCCCCATTGGGGAGATGGTGGCGGGGTATAAATAAAGATTATTATTATTATCATTATCATTATTATTATTGCTCTGCTAGGAAGAGGCTGATAGCCACACAGTGGGTGGCTTTCATGGTGTCCAACCTTATTTCTCTTGTAATTGGCTGCAACTTCCCATCATACATCTGGGAGGGGGGGGCAATGCCAGCTAGCTTATAAAGTCTATCAGCAAGTGTAGGTTTAAGATATCCTGTGATTATTCGACATGTCTCATTCAAAATGGTGGTATATGGCTTAAGCTAGATTTACAATGCAGACTTGCTATGCGGCACATGATAGCAGCCTTTATGTTAACAGAAATCCAAGATGCTTTTCTGCACCTAGACAATATGGTCATCTACAGCTTTTTCACACTACATTACTACATTTCTAGGATTCCTTCAACTATCATGGCATAGCTGTCATGGCTGTATCCTACTGAATATTGGGGTTTGCAATTTGGTGAGGCACTGGAGTTCTTTGAGAGGGAATTCTAAATGCTCCTCCCTAAACTTCAAATCCCTTAGGATGGAAACATGGTGCTTAAAGAATCATGGCACCATAAACAGGTGCTGTGAATGAGTCTTTTCAAGAGAAAAGCCATAAGCCACCTTTACTGCTTGTTTCAGAGTTGAGTAAGATGTATCTAAATATGCCGCTAACCTAGCCTGACTATATGGAACCATTTCTTTCTTTTTCCATGTTATCCTACTCCTCAGATGGCAAAAGACTAAGATACATTTTTTTAAATAGCAAAAGTGTCGCTATCTGCAACTCTATGTTTAATGTAGGCTGTACAGTCAGCCCTCCATATCCAATGATTCTGCATCCATGGATTCCACCATCCCCGCCTTGAAAATATTGAAAAAAAATCCAAAAAGAAAGCCTGCAAATACAATTTTACTAAACTGTATAATAGGGCTTTAGACTTCATGGATTTTGGTATCCATGGGAGCTCCTGGATCCAAACCCCAGCAGATATTACAGGTATTCACATTGTTCTTATGCAAAACTGAGGCTTTCATATTTTAAATGCCATAAATATGCCAAACTTTACAGTTTGATATGCCAAGCAATGAATGAAGTATGCTAATGTTGCTAAGCAGTAAAGTGGGTTTAGCTTTGATATGGAATTAATGATTTCATATACTTTAATTTTACTCAAATCTGGGGCGGTGGGGGTTGCCCCAGGGAAAAAGTGGGGGAGAATATTTCAAAGTTTTCAGTGAATTTTATTTTCTTAGTAGAGATATCTACTATGTGCCGCTGAATCATAGAGTTGGTAGAGACCAGAAAGGCCATTTAGTCCAATCTTCCACAGTGCAGGAATAAATAATGAAAGCACTCCCAACATGGTATCTCTGGAGCCAATTTAATTCAAAAGACAAAGGTTTAGCAAATAATAGGAATAATGCCCAGCAACTCAGTTATTGCATACCTTTAATTGTATATATTAGAGATAAAGTATGTGCCGATCAGAGATCATATGGACTTTAGTGCCCCCCAAAGCTGATTTTCATTCTCCAAATCCCTCCAATCTCACATTTTTAAAACTGTGATTTTTGATTATTTTGCCTCAAAACCACATAAAAAGCTTTTAAATATGAAAAATATGCAAAAGCACTCTTGCCCACACAAACCTCCCCAGAACATCCCATGCCCAAACACCTCTGTTTTCATTGGGCTCTTAGTCAAAAATGTTGATATGTGATGTGGCATCTTTTCCAGATGCCATTCTGAGAAAGACTCAAAACAGATTTTGACACAGAGGAGGCTGTGGCCTATTGCTTGGGGCTGGGGAAGAGGAATTGTTCCCTAGCACTAATGCAGTTGCCTACACCTGATGTTCATGTTTACTCTGTCTAGTTAACTTTTTAATCAGAGATGGACAGCCTCAGAGAGTCTGGGAGAAGGACTGGAAGAAGGGGCTATACTTCCACTGAAATGTAGTGACTGCCACAGAAAATTAGGTGATGGTTTTCCTGCTGCCACAGTTACTTGCTACCATAGTTCACTGACACAACCATGACAGTTCTTGAGGGACAGATATTTGTTGAACAGATAGTTTTTTCTTCCAATACATTTTAAATAAAAGGCTTTTAATTTTGTCCAGTACTGTCCTTGTTTTTGAACTTTTAAATTTTTGTTTTAATTGAATGCTTTAAATTACTTTTAATTTCATAGATAGGATAACTCTGTTAAATTTTTGCATGCTTAACTGCTTTGCATAGGCTTGAGTTTCTAAAATGATCTGAGTCCTGCTCTTGAGCAGGGGGATGCTGATGATGCTGATGACGCCAGAGTTTCTGCCTACATGAAAAAGCTGCAGGGCAGTTCATCATTTTCCCTTCCAGGAGGGAAGTGGGAAAGGATGTTTTTGGTGGCAGTGCCAAACTTTGGAATGGTAGTTTTAGCACTATTTCGGAGGAGTCAATTGGATGATAGGCATTACAGACATAGCCTTTATTGTGTTATGAAAATTAGGGATGCCAGTAGGAGAATACAACTGAAAGTGTATTGTCCTCAGTGAAAATCTTCCTTGTATATGAGTAATTATTCTCTTTCACAACATTTCTACAAAATCACAATCCCAGCCATATTTGTACCTAGGGCTGGCAAAGCATGAAAATCAACTCAGACAGTGGATACTGCCAGGTAGGGTAGTGGAACGAGATGTTGGAGGACAGAGGTATATGAGCTTCCTCAACTAGATCATTGGCAAAGGCTCTAATATTAAAATGTAGTAATTAAAAGCAAATAAAGACAAATAAACTTATCATAACACAGTTTTACTCTTTTACTGCAGAATAAAAACAGGGTTTTTAAAAATCTATAGTATTATTTCTTTGATTTTTTTCACTGGTTGCTTGAGTTCTGGTTAAATGAATGTTTTTTACACCTGTTCCATCTCATCCCTGCTAATATCTGTTTTTGAAGATTGTATGGCTGTAGTATTCTTTACCTCCCCCTGAAGATCTAACTGTTGCTATCTTGAGGCATAAGGTAAAGAAAACTAGGGTGAGGCACTTAACAAGTATAAAATTACAACTTTGCAACCAATTTGAAAATACTTTCTGGGGAAGCAGGGTGAAAGTAGTATATATGATACACTAAAGCTGCACTTCATTTACATGTCTTTTTAGCCAGTATTGTGATATTGACACATTTTTACTGTAGTAAGGCACCAGGTAAGAGGATCTACTGGCCACGGTGGCATTTGGCTCCTCAAAAGACAACTTTGGAGCCTCAGGTCTACTAGTTCCAGAGCTGTAGAGAGTTAATCTTACCCTGAATGTTTTTTTCTCTCCGTTTATAAGCGCTTCTACTCTTGGACAAGATTTTGTGTAGTGCTTTGCCTCATGTAACTTTGTACACAATAGAGATGCAAATCCTCACTTACTCCACTTATGGAAAAATGTAAATGGCCAAATATTTTTCATGGATGAGATATATTAGAATTTTTAATAGAATTTTAATGACTAATCCCCTTTCTAATTTTTTTTAAAAAATGGACACTTTTCATGAGGGATTTTATTTCTGCACACGCACAACCACTGCATTTTCTGCAAGCTCACCTCTGGTTTTGGCACAAACCCAAATATGAGTGTGTTGTTTGTTTTTCAAAAGCAGAACAGAATTCTTTTCTGATAAAACAAAAGCTCAACACAAATGGGAAAAAGAAGACGCAGAACAGTGGTTAACAATTTTTTTCAATAGGATATATCAGTAATCTTTCTTACCGAGAATGGCAAATTTACAAATATTCTTCACAACCTTGGCATATTAACAGAATCATCTCTTTCTTTCAGTCTTTCTCTCTGTGTCATTATAAGCTAGTTTCATACATTCATCCCAGATGCTTAACCATTTCTGTTGTGGGTGCTGCTAAATCAGATAAGTTGTGTCAAATATTTTGTAGCTGGAATTTTGTATCAGCCATTTAACTAATATTTCCTGATATGAACCATCCTTAACCCACTGGAAACATCATTCAACTGTGCTCTGACCAGAATGCTGATGACCAGCAAAGTAAGCTTCTTGTGGCAAAAGTGTAAAAATCAAGATGAATACATACAAAACACTTACATATGTATAATTATATACAGCATTTTGTATTCACAATAGCCATCATTGCATTCTAGTCTCTGTTCTTCATAAAAATTTAGACACTTGCACATTTGTAAACCACACACAAAAACACCCTAATTTTGGATCTTTTATGCCATGTTTCTCATCATTATGTAAAGCTAATATAGCAATTACCAGGTCTCAGACAAACAGAAAATTTGGTAAATAGAATATATTTCTGTTTAAGTGGCTCAGAGAGCATATCCTCTTAAGACGCTGAAAACCACTTTAATAGGGAGATGACTAATTCAGTGTCAGTTTGAGGTGGTAATAGAATATTACTGCCCACATGTTCTTATGAATACTTTTTTTTTCAAATTCTCTTCTTGAATGATGTTTTCACTGTGCACTGTTGGCATCCCTATTCCTTGTTTGCCTGTGTTTTCTAAAATGTCTCCGCAAGGTTGTGTGCTTTTCAACTCTGCCCTTGTAATATTATTTCCAACTAATTATACCAATAGAAAAAGCTGAGTGCAAATATGATTTTAGCAGTTTATAATAAGAAAAGTGCTTTGCGTATATATTAAGAACAAGCTTTCTTTGCTCAATTATTATTAGCAAGCACTCCACCTACTGGTTCAAAATATGCCAAGCAAGTCAAGGGGGGAGGAAGAAGATTTCAAAGAGATTTAAAAAAATTAAAGAGAGATTTATTGCCAGTATGGGACCCAAGCCGTTAAATGTTTGTACACTTGTGCTTCCAAATCAGGGTGTTTTTGAGTCTTTCGTTTTCCATTCCAAATCATTAAGAGGAGTCCTTATATTTATTTTTCACAGACTAATATCCTAAATACAATGTTTTCCAACCTTATGTAGGAGTGTGAGAAAAAGGGGTGCTATCCAGATTCATTCAAACAAATGGGAGGTTTGACAATTATTTCAGTGGAATGTGGACAACACCCAAAGCTGGCTCAAGGTCTACAAACAGAGAAGCAGAAGACATTTTGTCCTTTTACTCTGTAGTTCCTGCATTTTTGTGACATTATCCTTGGCATTTCAAATGTGTTGCTAATATTCCTACAACATATTTTTTAAAAAGAATTATTAGATGTGATACAGGAAAAGGGGTGATAAGGATAATAATGATATGAAGGATATTTTTGAAAAAATAAGGATAGTGGTAGGAGGATGAGATGTATAATAAATATCAATGTTCTATCATGCTTCCAGTGTTGTATTGGTTCTCCTAGGGCTGATGTGCTGGGTCCTTTTTTGAAAAACAAAAACAAAAAAAATACTTAACAGGGGTATTGGCATTTTATGTTGCCTACCTCAGGTTTCCTTGTTCTCTTCTGTAATCTAAAGTCTTTGAAGAAATAGCACTTAACATTTTGCAGTCGGTTTCCTATAGGCAACTAATTGACCATTGAGGCCCACCTACACCGCCATATAATGTTGTTTCAGAATGCAGATTAACTGCATTGTAGTGGGTTATATGAGTCTACGCCACTATATAATCCAGTTCAATGCAGTTACTCTGCATTCTGAAACTACATTATATGGGAGCATAGATCCAGTCTGAGTGAAAAAAAGGTGAACAGCATTTGGTTTATTCAATATGGCTCTTCTCATGTTCATGTGTATGCTTTAGTCTAAAATTCAGCTATATAAGTTTCATCTAGTTGAACTGAGAACTGGTAAACTGGTCTGTTGATATAAATTAATACAAGGGTCTGCATTTTTTGCTTCTCTTAAAGATCTGTTATAATGAGTGCTGGTGCTACGAAATTTACTCATACACCAATTTATCCATTGCGCTCTTATTTATTAGCATGGGACAATACAATAAAACTACAGTGCTGATTAATAACTCAGAAATCATTTCAACTAGTGCTATTTTTATTATAATTATTCCTGGTATTTTGAATCCAAGACAGTGTACGCATAGGTGTCCCAGGTGATCTTCTATGAAGATGCCAACTAACATCAGACTTTAAGAATAATAAAAATGATTTCTGTGTCAGACAACCTCAGACCTTGTCCTGGGACCTTGATTCATGGTCAAAGCACTATGATCCATATCCAAGTGTTACTTCTAAGTATAGATAACCCATTTAATGAATGGGAACTTCATAAGACATGACTCAGTTGATCTGTTCCAGACTGGCAACTAGATTGAGGCCTATGTTTCAAAGAGAATTAGTCTGGCATAGAGACTACTGCACAGGTCTTGAAAGTTTGCTTTGAGTTCTTGGGGGAATAATGGTGATCCAGAGAAAAGCATTGAACCAAGTTTTCCAAAATGTTGGGAAATTGAGAAAAGGCAGAAATCATGGAAATGGTAAAAGAAAATGGTGTAGCACCTTGTAAACTCTTGGATTTTTTTTACAGGCAGTAGCCTGGGAAGGCAACCAATAGTGTAATATAGGCTAACAAAAGCAGAAACCATTGACATTTGCAAAGTGGATGATGGCAAACATGTCATTTTTCTTTGCAATCAGTCCTAAGGTTAAAGACTAGCTTGTTCCCTATATGTATGGTTGCTGATGGCCATGAGACCTGTACCTCAATTGCACTCTAAAGACTGATGTGTATGAAAAGGCCATAGTAATTAAAATTCATTCCAGAACATTATTCTTTGAACAACAGTTTGTATATTATATTTCAAATTCCATTAAATCTAGTCATGCTTTGGAAAAAATCTCCCAATCAACATGGTGAGCCCTACAACTTAATAATAGCTTGTCATGTGGAAACAGGCTGGGAAGAAGAGGAAACAGTGTTCCTGTTGGCACCAGGCATTTTTCACAGAGTTAACTAATAGACTTGTGCATGGATCTGTTTTAACCATTTTACTTCAGCCAAACTGGCTTCTTTGACTTTACCTGATGATTGTAACAGCAAGAGCCTAGCTATTATGTTTACCCATTCATAACATGACCATGTGGCAGCCGATCATGGCTCCTCCTCCCCTAGTTGTGTCCTGGTTTCACTGTATTTTTTGTCTTGGCTTCTGACTTGGCCTCTCTCTTGAATCATTTTGATTTTCCTTTACTTTATTGATTCTTTTTATTTTGTGGGACTGACTGGGAGTAGGGAACGTGCAGAATGGGTGGGTGGGTTGTGGACACACATTTGGGGACTTGGAGAGTAAACCTTTTTCTCCTCTCCTCTTCTCATTCAGAAAGTAATTCTAAAAGATAATAATTATTAATAATATAAACAAAAAAAGCCTAATTGTCATAAAACTATTACCACCTAGTCACTTCTCCTCTAGAGTAGAAGAAACAGCTTTAAGGAAGCATTAAACCTGAAGCAGAAAGGCATGGGGGGGGGGGGGAGGGAGGCACCATTTCAGGCAGGGCCTGCAGTTCAATCAAGAGAAAAGAGAGGGCTTTTAAAAGGAAGCCCAGGGTAGGATAGCTCCAGGTCATCACTCTTCCTTCCCTGGGAAATGGGAAACCTACTTAAAATGCCTTGGAAAGCTGTGCACAGGAAAGAGCATGCACGCCTGCAGCACCTATAGCATCTGTCTCCTCTAGAATAGAAACAGCTTTAAGGACACATTAAACCCAGGTCATTGCCTAAAATAACAGGAAGGGGAGTCCGGGGAGCCCCCCATTGCCGCCAATGCGATGGATCTAGCCCTATTTTTCAGCTGCAGTCCAAAAACACTATCTGGCTATGCACCCATTTTTGGGATGCAGGCGAAAATGGATATGGAGGTCTACCGGTATCCGGTCAGCAGAAACGGATCGAGATTCAGCTGAAATGCACAAGTCTACTAAGAAATAAAATGGGAAACATAATGGCAGTCATTGGTTGGGAAGGAAGCAATCAACTAGAAAAGCATTAAGGTGAAAAAGAATGCACAAACAATTGTGGATGACACTAATGAACTCCCCCACCCCAATCTTTTGAATAATTTTTATTTCTCAAACCCCACCCCCCAATTGTCAAATTTGTTGTGTTTTGTCAAGTAGTTTCCAATTTATAGTGGCCCCAAGGCAAATTTGTCACTGAGTTTTCTTGGCAAGATTTGTTCAGAGAATGGTTTGCCTTTGCCTTCTTCTGAGGATGAGACAGCATTTGTCCAAAGCCACCCAGTGAGTTTCCAAGGCCAAGTGGGTATTCAAACTCTGGTTTCATGACTTGTAACCAAATGCTCGAACCAATATGCCATACTGCCCCTCATTTTTCTTTTTTAAAAATCTCCCAATTTGCCATCCAGAGAAAGCATAGAGGAGTATTTTGATTTTATTCCATGTGGCTCCTAAGAGGATATGTCACGTTGTAACATTTTGAGTGATCCAATGAAATGTGTTAAAGAAGATACATGCAGTCCTCTTTGAAGGAATGGCAAATCTCATTCCCTGTTAATTCAACATGTTTCTTTTTATATAAATACTAAAAAAACTCAGTTAGTGCAAAATATCACACACTCCAATATCAGAAGCACACACAAATATGAAAAACATCAGATTTTAACACAGACTACAAAAATAATAATAAAGTCATTGACTAACATATTTATTTCACAATTGCAAAATCAACTGAAGAATTTAGGAACACAACTAGATAGCAAAATTTACCTGACCTTTCAAAGCTCAACAAAACAAGACAGAAGGTTTCCTTGATAGGGTATATCATATATATGTTCAGAGGCTGTGCAGTCCATATGTTCTGTAAAACTGTTGCATCTCAACGTTTTAATAATATGCAATAAGGTGCCAGATCCAATTATTCAATATCATATGATCCAACTGAGAAGCAATAAAAATATACAGGGTCAGCTTTACTGGCTTTGGTTAATAGGATGCATACACAATGCTCAGAATTAGAATATACGAGTATCAGGTTCGTGCTGAATTCTTCCTTATGGTTGCAGTTTTGCTCACAGATGACTATCAGAAAGACAGATGCAAATGACATATTTCAGTTTAGGGCAGTTTAGTAGAGAAGAGTTTCTTCTTTTATTGACAATAGTCTCAAATTCAGAGATAAAGAGATATGCTCTTGATAGGGATTAATATTGTTGTCATCATTATCATCTTAGTCTTCAACTTCACAATCGTACCTTTTTCCCTAGTCTAAGATTCAAGATACCTGGCAAAATTGAAATACAGATACTCAAAAGTCTATATTATAGATTTTTAAAAAAAATAAAGTTAACAGCAATTAAAATATACCTTTTAGAAAGCATATAGCACAAGACATAAAAACAGCACACAGCACATGAGAAGTTCTTGTCTCCTTAACTATCCACCCACAAAGACCTGCCGAAACAGAATTGTCTTTACCACTCTATGGAAAGACAGCAAAGAGACTAGCAGTCTTACTGGGAAGCCAGCTCCACTGCCTAGGAGAAGCCAATATACAAAAGCAAATGACCATTATCAGCACCAGGACTTTCAGGCTCAGGGTGGAGTAAAAACACACCCAAGATATAAACATCTTATTTTAGAGGAGTGTAAGTAGATCTAGCACAATATGCAATCCACAGTGTTTAAAACAGTCCCCAAAACAACAGCCCAACTAAATAACTCACAGCTACCAGATTTTATATCATGCTGGAGGACGGGAGAAGACATAGAGTGTGATTAGCTCTCTTTGAATGATAACATCATGGCCAAATAGCTGCCTATGGTGTGGAAAAAGAAGACACTTAGGGCCAAGTGTAAACAGTCATAATTTATTTACTGTGACATCTCTTAAACATGAATGAGTGCCTGTTTTAAAGAGCAGTTTCAATCTCTTAGTCAAGGTCAACTGTTTGGCACTCATCCTGTCACTTTCTCAGTCTGTGCAATCTAGTAGAGAAGTTGGGGCAAGAGTTGTACTTGTGACTCTTGGGGGGGGGGGAGGATTATACACATTTGTCTCATAAGGGGAACAAAACACAAGTAATATGGAGGTTAGAGGGGCACTCATTTCTTTAGAAGGGGCAGTAATAACCCTTGACTTTCTGCCGTATGCTATAGAGAAATCTAAATTTCACTTGGAAAAGGACAACAAATTAAAGTGTACACTTCGGTTTGTCTGGAAGGGAATTTACCCACAAGCTAAGATACTTTAAAAGTGCAAATGTAATTGTCATAGGAAACAAAAGTATTTCTGCCCTCAGTTACTGGAGCATTGCAAGCCTTGGACCATGTTTGTCTATGTATGTTTACAGCACCTGTCAGCCGATACACGAGAAACAAGAAGAGTAATGTAAACTGATCCTCCAGCTTTTGCTGAATATTTAATGCAGTCTGCTGGAAAGAAAAGCACAAACATTCTACTTTTCCAACTGCTTGTCTTCCTTGCCCTCTTCTAATTCTCTCCTGGGAGAGATGGGTTTTCGAACTAGGTAGTTGCCACCAGTGCCCACTTACTTCCAGATCTTTACTTTCCAGTCGCGGCTTTCTTTCTGTCTCCACAAACTGGCTTTACTTCATTTCAGCCACCTCAGAGCAGACTTGTGTGTATATATTTTCAAGACAATTGGATTGTCTCTATAGATTTTTTTAAAATCACTTTTCAGATCATGATCAGAAATATGTAAACTGTTGTGTTGTTCCATCAGGCAGTCTGAGAAACACACACACACTTCTCAAATGGGGATCACCCAATCCTATAAAGTGATCTTTAAATGAGACAACTAGGGTATAAGTAGATTAAAGTGGCCAATAATGGGGAAACAAGTGCCCATTCCAAGAGCAATTGCAAGAAATTTAAGCCTCAGGAAGTTGCATTATACATTTTATTAAATTGAGGGTATATTCACACTTCTCATGGGCTGAAATTTGAACCAGTATTTTCTGTCTTTGGTTGCCTTACTTCAAGATTCCTTAATGGGCAGAAGATGTAATGCAAAATATCATATGGCTTTCTTTAAGTTTTCAAGTTAGTATCTTCAAAGTTGTAATTTAATTTAAATTGACAAATGGGCCATAAACAGCTGTTCTTTCAAATAAAACAGTATCTGACCTAAACCGATTGTGTGAAGCCCCTAGGACTCCTGTAACATCCTACTCCTTTGTCGCTTTAACCTTATTTGCAACAGAAAGCATCTAATTTTAAGCAGCACTACCATTTAGCGCTATGTAAAATGCCGGCTTTCAGAAACAGATTCAACTTGTATTTATATCTTGGTCCTGCTGCTTTCCCAATAATCAAGAGAAATAGGATTGAGCATCCTATTCAGAGATGCACAAAAAGAATTGATGCCTACTCAAGTTCTTTATAAAAGACCATCAAAAATATTATAACCACCTCATAAAAATAGTCTTATCAGTGCCTTTATAAGAAGAGGAGGGGGGGGGGCAGGCAGTGTCTGGGAAATTGCTTTCAAAACTCCATGTGGCAAAGCATGCCGAGTTTGAGGTACCATTGACTTTGGATGCAGCTGTTTGTGGGAGTTGAAGGGGGGGGGGGGGCTGACAGCGACCTCCCAGCTTATATCAATGCCTGGAAACAACATACTTTTTTGTACTTGAGGTAACAACATGCAGTGCCAACAGCTCTGTGCTGCTGTTTGAAATCTTCAAGGCAGAGATACCAATTCACAAATCATGCTGCTGCCATTCGGCTTTCTAGAGAGATGTACCCCTCCCTTGAGTATGAGTTCTAAGAGTGCAAATACACTGTGCCCCCAGAGGGTGTTTGTGACCATTTGAGGCAATTTTTTAAGAGACTGTGGTGGGGAGGTGCAGTTATCCAAGTGGGATCATGTGCCCCTCTAGTTCCCACACTTTCCCAGACACTCATTTAGGTGACATTAATTTTCTTTCTGGGTAGCAATTCAAAAACTGGAAGTGGGAAAAGTGGGAAATAAGCAATTGTTTTGGGAAATTTACAAGCACTCGCATATGATAGGAATACTTAACAAAGCACCATGCTACACGTCAAGGGTGAAAACTCACTAAGGGTGCTTCTACGCTGTAAATTAATGCTACGGAATCCTGCAAGTTGTAGTTTGGTGAGGTACCAACACTCATTGGCAAAGAAAGCTAGAGACCTTGTAAAACTGCAACTCCCATTATTTTATAGCATTGAGCCATGGCAGTTAAAGTTGTATACAACTGCATTTATTCTACAGTGTAGATGAACCCAGAGTCTTCTGGTAAATCAATCTACTGATGATTAAGAATGCACTCAAGAATGCACAGAAAACTATACAATATTTCTATAGTGGCATTATTATCCAGTTTCATTAAGGCAGTGATTGGCATGGAAAATTACTGAGTTCACCTAATTGACATGATAAACAACCAGGTATTTCAGACTACAATTCCATCATGCCACAGGCAGCATAGTCAGTTTTTAAGGGTTATCCAACAGATAATCCTAAACATTTGCAGTATATTAGACAGCTTACTCTGATGATTCTTTTAAATGTATCATTTTTCATAATTAAAAAAATGCCCCTCAGGGAGGAGTTATTGAACCCAGCTGGATACACTGCTGGATTTTCAGTTCTTCTAGAAGAGTGCAGGATTCCAGTAGCATTTTGAACAGCTGGAAGTCATATTTGTTCACATGCAGACAAGCCCTCGCCCCTTCAAAGATTTTGAAACATAGTAGATTGATTTACCAGGAGATATGGTCTTTCACATATTATGGGTTTTAAAAGGTTGTAACCAACACTTTAAATTCTGACTGGAAACAGGTCAATAGCCTATGAAGGTATTTCAGTGGAGGAATTCCCAATAATCTGCTACCTGGTCATAGCATTTTGAATCTGTGAAAGTTTCTGAACAGTTTCCAAAGGAAGCTTTCCACAGAGTGTGTTACGGTAATCCAACAAGGATATAATGAAAAGCATGTTAACATATAAGGACTTGAGGTGCTAAAAATGAGATAGAAATCAAAACTAAAATGTTTCTCCATTTACCTTGAATGCTCACCTATTAGGCATCTAGGCTGAAGGTAAAGTGTACTTGGTTAAGTTCACACTGAATTAGGGCTGTCCTCATTTCCCCCCAAGAGATTCTGCATTTGTAACATCTAGTAGACAGGCAGTTACAATGTCCTTGTCCTCTCCACACTGGAAATAGTGTTACATCTTGAATTTAGAAGAGCTAATTGATTTTCTTTTTTTAAAAAAAATCTGTTTATTTTGGAAGAACAAGCCAACCTTTTTTCTTCATAATCAAGGTGAAAAGAACCTACGGTTCAAAAGATGTGAACATCAGAGAATGTGTACCTGACAAAACATAATGAAAACTCTAATATTTATATGTTTAAAATATTTATTTTATCATATTTGTTTATTTGTTTATATGAATGTATGTTAACACGGCATTGAAACATTGCCATATATGTAAGCTGTCTTGAGTCCCCTACGGGGTTGAGAAAGAAGGGGTATAAATAGGGTAAACAAATAAATATTGCAAGATTCACTTCTAGACTGTATGGAGACCTTTTGCATGCACAGCTATAGCTGCTTAGGATCATTTTTAAGGATGGAATTTTTCATTACATCTATTCTCAAAGGAAGCAATGAGTATTTTTTTAATGATTTTTCTCTCATTGTGAGAAAGTCTTCTAATTTGTACAGCTTCAATACAGTTCAATGTGAATTTTGTACAAAATTCATATCTAATGGTAGTTGGGAAGTTATTTTGCATAAATGTATACATTTCTCAATACATGCAGCATTTTCTGCACACAAATCAGCATTTTCTCACAGAAAAGAATATTTCTGCACAGAAAGGTTGTTTCCTGTGCAACTATGTTATTTTCTGTGCAAAAACTCCACCTGCAAATTTTGTGCAGAATAATTGCATAATATTGTGCAAGGGGAAAAATCCATGTGTGAAGATTCTTCTCAATTCAGGATTATTCCCCAGAATCTCCCCACTCTTAAGAAACAATTTTTTCAAACATTTAAAAATATTCTTGGAGTTCAGGGAGCATGGAACTGAGATTCTTAGTCCTTTCAATTAAATTGCGGTATTAATGGAAGGGCATGGCTGGAAATGGATAAGGAGTAATGACTTAAAGGGCAGAGATTGAGATATAATATATATACTAAAATGAAAAATGTATTTGCTTTGTATAAATATCAAAAGGTCTTAAAGAGTAGTAAGTTGTAATTGACATAAGTCTTTGTGGACTGTTGGCTGCAGTCTACACAAGTTTACCACCACCCCTGCAAAAAGATTTGTCTTTAAATTGCCACAAGAACTTTGTCAATTTTGCTGCAACAGATTAAAAAGGATAATCCCCTTGAAGTTAATTAGGGCATTCTCTCAGTAGAGTTGACAACACTGGTGATGTGCCATGTAGTCTCATGAGGAAGGAGACAAATTAGAATGGGAAAGTAATTTGGTGGGAATAGAAAATTGATGTACAAATCCAGTGTTCATAAGCTCCCTGATTTCACAAAAGGGCAAAAAGAAGGGATGGGAATATGATGTCAATCACAAAATACTACCATAATATTTTGATGTTGTGGCATTGTATGGATCTTCATTACTATGACAGGAGGTAAGCATTATAGGTTTTATTGTTTCAGTGCATAAATAAATTTCACTTTTCCCAGTGTCTTCCCACACGTATATTTTCTGATTTAAATCAGAAATGAAAAATAAGCAGAATTTAAATTTACTAATGTTACTTATGAACTAAATGTTTGCAAGCTCCAGCCCCCACCCTTTTTTTCCAAGTTCATCTCCAATAGATGAACTGCAATTCAATTGAAAACTGTCACTTGGAATTATGGATAGAAGAAGACTAGAAAGGCATAAAGCAGTTTCAGCAAAGAAGCAATAATATCAAAAATACAGGAGATATACTTATGGTATTAATTTCTATTACACAGTATGTGCATTTCAAACAGGTGTGCAGTGATGGCAGCTGGCTTTCCTGCTACTGAAATGATGAATCTACTCTGTGCTTTAGAATAAACTTTGAAGGAACTATCCAAGGTTCTGGGCTTATTTTGGGAATGGGGTTCAGCTGCTCAAATAGGATATTTAAAACCTGTATCAAAACCCAGAGTGGATTCAGCAATCCAATGATATGCAACCACTCACCACCATTACAGAAACAGACCAGGCAGCTGAGACCCAGGAACACATAAAGGTTGCCTGGGAGCAAAACCTACAAAACACAAACCCAGAAGTGGCCAGAATTAAATTCTAGTTTTTGTTTTGTTAAAAAAAATGGAGTGGGTAATGGGATTGGGAACATATACATTTTTGCATGTCAACACTGCATTTCCTTGAAACTTCCAAAAATAAAAAATACATTTTTGGCTAATTTTTGTCAGCAAAGGGGTCATTGTGAGGCACCAGAGAACCCAGGGATCACAAAAATGGTCCTGGGAGCAGCAGATAGCTTTTGGGTTGCACTTTGCCCACTATTTCCTTACAGTATAGGTAGGATTTATTTATTTTATTTACTACATTTATATACTTCCCCTCTCAGCCCACAGGTGTCTCGGAGCGGTTGCATTATATATCCTTGCAAAGATGACCAGATTCCATTTTTAAACATTAAAAGTTGTCTGCTTTGTTAGGATTGTAAAGCCTTCTAAAGCCCATTGGCTTAGCAGAAGAATCATGTTGTTGCTTGATTATTGGTTGGGGGATTTTTGGAATTGAGATCCCCCCAAATTGATGTTTCCAAGGTCTACCCTTGGGCTAGATATAGTTTGGAGAAGGAGTCACTTGTGGCAAATCAGGAGGGTAGGGCCTTTCCTCCTAAATAGAGATGGAGGCCTTGGTGTCTGCTGGTGGAAACCTTTCCTGTAGCTTGGATTCCCTTTCACTCTTCTTTGGAGGCTGTATTAAGCGGAGCTTCAGGAATTCAGTCATTTCCCCATCCTCAGAGTTACTCTCCAATTGAATATGGAAGCCCTGAGTCATGTCTTTACTCAAGCAACTTTTCCATTTGATAATGGTTAATATTTTGTGTCAAGACTTTTAACCCAGAACTACCAAGAGCTCAAACATGATAACTACACTAAGAAATTAAACAATTCAGGAAGTTGGTTTAGATTATCTGGCTTTATGATTTAGAAAACCAAATAGGAAGCAACCTGGAGAAATAAGGGACTAGTTGTTTGGGATTTTGAATTTGGGAGAGGGATTTAGAATACCTGTATCTCATATAAATTTGTAATGAGGTATTTTGGACCCAAGTCTAAATGTGACTTCATTTATGCTACATATACCTTACTTACATAGCAATTTAATAAACAATATTTTGAATAATTTTGTATGTGAAACAAAGTTGGTGTACATTGAACCTTCAGGAAAAAAAATGAATCACCATCTCAGCTACCCGAGGAGATAATTTTGGATTTTGGAGCATTTTGTACTATGGAATTCTGAATAAGGGGTGTTTATTTGTATACAGTAGGTATAGTTTGATGCAGACACAGAATGTTATGGAATGAATCACTGACAGGGTAAAATTGTTGCTGTCCAATTCTCAGTAGAGAACATTATTGAGATTCTGATTTCCTAGTCATACATTTGAGGAAGTGCCTTGAATTCAGCAGCCGTTTGTTACAGACGGATATTTCTTAAGAGCGTGTGGCAACTATCCCCTTATGGTCATCTATCAGAGCATTGGCAGACCCACGTCCATCATTTGGGATCTTGGCAGTAACCAGCTTGATAAGATAAGAGGAAAGAGAAGAAGTACCTTTCACTGGTAATAGAATGCAGATGGCAACTGTCATCACCATTCACATGCATTTTGTTATCTTTCACTCAGTGGGGACCTATGGAAATGTATGAAAAACACACATGCACCCTTGTATGAAAAGTGAGATCCCAATGCATCAAGAAGCAACAAGGAAACTAGTCATCCTAATATGTAGTAATTTGGGCAGTTGGCTCAATCAACTAAGCTGGACTCTAGATGAGTCTATTTTACATGGAAACATATATCTAATTGAATATATCTTAGATGATCTTATGCTCTTATACACAGAAATAGTCTGAGCTCCTTGCTCTTTATCATCTTGGTCTATACTCTTGAAGAAGCCAAACCTTTCCTTTTCACTCATACCTGATACTTTCTTCTAGAAATTTGAAACAATTTGTCATTGTTATTCACTGAACAATGGCAGACAGGGTAACATTATTGCAGAAGTAATTGCTAAGATCTTATGGAGGTGTTCTGCTTCTATCAAAGGAACCTGGTGTGTGTGTGTGAATTGACTTCCTTCGACAAGTTTGTGCTCAAATTCTTTGGAAGATGTTGTGGAAGGTTCAGAAGTCAGATATAGAAAAATGTTGGAAGTAGACTGATACCATCAACTTAAGAATAACTTTAGTGGGCCAAGCTACAATATGATGTTGCTGCATTCAGCCACTATATCTTTATTTGTTCATACTCTGTATTTATTTTAACACAGATAAAGGGAAGTATTTGACTTTAGTGTCATTTGGGGAACACATCTAATAGATCTATACCAGTGAGCTTCCCGGAGTGCTTAAATAGGTTCAACATTTTAAACTCAAGATTAATGTCTAAGCTTGATTTCATAGCAGCTTGTTGTTAGTCCCAACTAGAGTAGATGCATTGAATCAATGACATTTATCTTTGTATTGATGATGACTCTACCTAATTGGGACTAACACTAGAATGAATTCAGGCCCTAGAGTAGAATTACCATTCCACTCATACTGGATTCTCACTTCTATCCACAATACATTGGGGTGGTGCTGTCAACATAGACAATGGTGCAGAATGTTGGGATTTGCAATCATATTTTGAAGGACTGCATTATTCCCACCCCTGCTATCAAGCTAAATAAATCACTATGCATTTAAATTTCTTTCTGCACAATAATCCTTCCATCTATTTTACTTTGTGTGAGGCCAAATCCTAAGGCTAACATTTGTTTGATCCCAGTCTGAAAAACAGTTCATCAACATCATGGGCAACAGAATTGCTTAAGTCTGGTTCAGTGTTAATGCAGGTGGGTTGCAGCACTTCCAGAACTTGACTTCACTGTCAAACACAGAAATCTGGGGGTGTGGAACATTAATGTTGATGCCTTATCCAGATGGCTTGATAACTAGTACTGCAATGATGATTCCAGAGCCCAAATTACACAAGAACAAACTTTAGAAAGTCAACCTAGTTTTTATGTATGGAAGTTCTGAATAATACGAGTAACCAACAGAAGTAATTTCTGATCATTCTACAATCCAGTTTTTGATAAAAGTATTATTATGATGGCATTAGATCAGATTATTTGTTTTCAATAGAAATATTCCATCTCTCTTGTTGGTTGTTTCTGTTCACACAAAAGCCCAAATTCCAGGGTTAACCCAAAACATTGTGCTGCTTACATGATAACAGCAAATGGTGCTCTCAATGACATACAAAAGTCAAAGTCAGTGGGACCCAAGTAAGTCAAGCTATTCTAGCACATAAACAGAAAATCCTCTCTCCATCTCTAAAAGCACAAATGCAAACAAACAAATAGCAATAATTAATTATTCCCTTTCATGAAAATCTAAATACATTTCTTGAGATGGCCACCCCACCCTGCTTAATAGTAGGACTGGTATTATAAATTGATTTTAGTAGGCTTAAGAGTGCCCAACACTGTTTTGGATTTAGATCAGCTAGCACAAATGATGATTTGTCAAGAGACCAAGGCTGAGGGTGAAATAGCCAGTTTCTTTAAGAGCTGATACCCACTAGAGATTCTTCCTTCAAAAGATGCCAAAAGATATGCCATATAACCAGTTGGTGCAAACATAAAATATCACCTTCCACCTCTTACACACAGGTGAAAGACAAATCAAATAATGTTCTCAGGGACAGAATCGGGATGGACTTAAGCAAGGGTTTGGTATTAATTTAGGCTTCAAGGTCGATTTATTCATTCATTGATCACTGAAATAGAAGGAAATCTGAGCATAAAGGAATGTTGTGGTGAATTTCTAGAAAGTTGTACAAAAAGAAGAAAGAAGATTGAGTTTTTGTATGGACTGAATGATACAGTAGGGTCAGATGCATAAAGTGTGATGCATGGACCTCATGCTGTCCGTAACCCTTGAAGCCCAGAGAAGACTCTCTAAGACCCCAGACCTTCCCAAATTGATTTACAAGAATCTTTTCTGCACTGAAACACCTAAACAATTCCAAGCCAAAACAGACACAAAATCAGATTAAACAAAAATCAGAAATGTTAAGATGTTACTTTAAATGTGTCAGAAAAATGCCAGTGAGTGCTGCTGTGGAAACAGTAGTGTGGAATTGATCCCTGACACCATGCAGGTGCTCACTCCTGCTTTAGAAGTTCATGGAAAAGGAAGCTTTGGGTTGTGACCAAGTTCTAGTCTGAAGTATTTTATTATGTTATCTTTTATTTCTCACAGAGTTTGACTGCTAACCATACACTACAGAAGAATTTTTAATTGGATTGTGCTGTATTTTTATTATTTTTACCATGTTTACCTCCCCTTTAAAACTGTTTTAAATAAATGTATGTTCATTGATTAAATAACCCTTATTATTGTTCATTGTTTTAATGAAACGTCTTGGGTCCTATATTGGGAGAAATGTTGGACTGAATTAAATAAAATAGAAAAAAATAAGTGATTTATTTTGTTTGTATGCCACTTTTCTCCAAGAGTGGGATCCAAGGCAAGTCACAAAGCCAATCAATTAAAAAATCCAGACTATAATTTTAAAACAGTTAAAATTAAGTATAATAATATAAAAGTTTTGAAAGATAAATAAGACATCCCAAGAAGAAGTTTGCCTGCTTAAACAAAAATGTCTTCACCTGCTGGTGAAAGGAAAGCAGACAGAGGACCAGCCCTATCCTTCTATAGAGAAGACTTCCCAAAGGTGGGAACAGCCACTGTAAGATCATAGCTTGTAAAGCAGATATTATTTTTCAGATTTTTTAAACTTGGTTGCTGCAGCTCACTCCTCCACTCTTGCCTGGTGAGAGCAGCGGGAAATTGGGGAAGTGTCTGACTTTCTAAACTCAACCAGAAAAGAAATGATTTTCTCCTCCTTTGCGGTCTGCAGGATTCCACCAGGGCCCTCAGCAGATGATGTAATAATTTTACATCTGGTTGTGTGGACAGAGCCAGATGCTTCTCCAATTCCCTGCTCATCAGGCATGGAATAGCAAAGAGCAGCCTGCAACAAGTCAACAGTGTGACAAGAGGGGGTGTATTTGGTTGGTCCAGACACTCCTTTCATGTCTACTGAAAAGAGACATATATCAGTGTAAGGTTGATTTACACCTGCATATGTCACTAACAGGATGATAGCCTCTCAGATGCCCAAATATCTCATATTATGCTGACAACTATGCAACTTGATCTTAGGGTTAGAATGGCCCTATTTGTTACTTTATCTCAGACACCAATTTCTTCAGCTAAGGCTGAGCAATATATAATGCCAATAAGTGTTCTGGCAAGAATATTTTCTAGGATCTTTCTGGATCAAGCTCACCTTGCAGCAGAATTAAAAATCAATAGAATGCTTGTGCTAACTGACTTGCTAGTATTCCATCAATTTTTCAAAAGCTTCTTTTATTGAAGTATTTGGCACACACATATATATGTCTGCCATTATTATATGATTGATATCACACAATTGATATAATTAAGTTTTTCCAATGAATATAAGTAAATTTAATTGTACCCAATGCATTTCTGTTTATTCAATGATACAAATGCATTATACCTGAAGTGAATTAGTACTTCTAACTCCACTATCTTAATTCACATTTAATTTTTTCTGAAATATCAGAACACGATAATGTCTATAATAGCACCATAATTTTAACAGTTATTCCCCATTCCCATCAAAACAGTACTGAATGAAAATTTGATTGAACTGCTATAATACTTTTCTTTCCTTCTTTTGAAAAAAAAAATCTAGTAAAATACTGTAGAATCTGCATATTTAAGATGATTTTACTGACTTCTCTTTTCCTCATCAGTTTATTTAAAATATAGCTTTCATAGATAAAATGAAAATGTATGAAATATACTGATTTACTTCTGGTGCCTCATATATACAACATCAATATTATTTATAGGAAACAAACTAAGTTTCCTAATGGAATCAAGACATTTTAATGCCATTAAATTCACATAACCCTGTAAGCATAGTTGTGTGTTGCTGCTGTTATTCGGTGGATCGAATGCTTTGTTTTGTTTTCTATAGATAGAACTTGGAGGACACTGGAGAACAATTTATGCATTAGACACAGAATTTTAAATGAACATGCCCTCTAATGACTCCTTCAGTCCAAGTAGACATTTAAAAAGTGACACTGAAACCATGCAAAAAATTACTTAAAAGATCAGTTACATTTAAAGCAATGGAATCAATAACAATATTTTCCCCAGGCTTCTTTCCCTCTGATAAGCAAAAAAATCTTTACTTAAGTTAAATGCCACATTAAAATTTAATCACAATCTGTGTGCTGTCGCTAATGACAATTTCTGGACATCTGTCTTCTGCTTTGTTTAAGTCTTGTATTCCTTCTGTTTAGTTCTTGCCTTTAAATAGTAAGATGTAATTGTGTGTGGTTGTTGCTTTTATTGCTGCTGTGTTGTTGTTTTTAAAACTCTGCTGGAGCGCTTTTTATGTTTTTAGATTTTTTTTAAAAAATCTATAGTTTATACGTTTTCTTCTGATAGTAATGAAAATAATGGAAGAAAGATGGAAATGATAAAGAAAAAGAAAAGAGAATTGTCATTTTCTGATTCATCCTTTCTTGTGCACACATCTAAGGTGAACCCTCTTCCAAAAATGTGATATAGATTTTATAGAATCTATATGAAACAACTCTAAAGATAGTTTATGTGCACATTTTATTCTTTCTGGAGCAATGCTTTGTTACATGTGAGGTTACTATTATTATTTTTAAACCAACTGCTCTGCTCAGAATGATTGGAACAAGTAACCCCTTGAAGTTAATTGCATTTATGTATGTTTCTGAAAACTTCTTTCTTCAAAAGGATAAATACTAAATTGTTGAGCTGTGGTGGTCACCAAGGAAAGAGGTTTTATAAGAGCAACGGCAGCAATTACTGCTGTCCCTTGGTTCCTATCTCTGCCTCAGTGGAGGAGAATAAAGAAAGATTATCTTTCACAGAACTTACTCTGATTACAGCTCCATTCTCCAATCACCTAATATGACTGTGGAGACTTGCTGTAAGAATGTAATATTTATTATCGCAGAACTATTTAGGGGGATCAATATAGTCAATATTAGGCTGTGCTTTAAAGTTCAGAATGTTGAAAAGAATGGAGACAGGGATCATGCTATATTGTCTTGTGGTAAAACAGTTTTCATTCCATTTCAAGAGACTCAAGTTAATCAATAAGGTTCACAACGTTTGGCCAGTTTAAGGTCAATAAAATGTCTCCATGTTCGGTATCAGAAGCAACATACAAGCTTGTTTTTGCCTTTGTTCTATTGTTGGTCAGTTGGTAATTAATTTTTTTTTAAAAAAAAAACCTTAGATGGAATGAATATAGAACCATCAATATGTGTATTTAAAATGTTCCCTTTGATGCAGATTGTAGAATTTTGGAGAAATTTAAGGGCATTAATATTGGGTAAATTAAAAGAGACACCATAATATTTCAGTAGGCTCACAATATATCTATGCATATTTCCATATTGTTAACTGCAATATATTTTGGGATATAGCATACTAAATATGTATACTTTGCATGTCTCTTCAAAGTAGTGTGTGTGTGTGTGTGTGTATACACACATATGATGTATGAGAGAGATTACAGGTATAAACTATCACCCATTGTGGAGACCGACCATTGAAAGTGGAAGTATGATATTACATACTTTTTCCACAAATCTCTTCCATACCTCTGAATTGAATTGCCAAGTTTTCATGCAACATAGGCATACTAATCTCTTTTGTGCTTGAGAAAGTAAATCATACCCAACATATTTCTTTTCTTTAGCATTAAAAATCACTATTTCCTAATCATTTTTCAGGAATTAATATAGTTCTTTCTTTTGAAGGGAAGAACTGTAAAAGGTAGTACTTTCCCCCTCAGCATCATAAAAATGATGTGCTTAACATAACAGATATCTGGTATTGTAAATTTATTTTTGGTATTATGAGTTATGTATTTTATACTTCACATCATCACCCAATATTCTCCCCAAATTCAAGCTTGTGCTGGGTTACTAAATGATGTCTTTAAAAAGAGCTATTTTTAATGGTACTACATCCTTTACTCCCCATGCTTTCTCCAATTTGCTGGGTATTTCCTTTTCTTCTTCATACTTTATCTAAATCATTTTATCAGTTGACACTTCATGACATAAAAACACAAACATCTAAACTAAAATGATTTATGAATACAAATACCATCTACTCCTTATCCTTTGAAAAGAATTAAGTAAACTCCCTGTTCAGAGTGGTTACACTGGCTGTCTACTTCTCTGAAAGCAAAAGCCAAATGAGTTAAAAATATTACACATTTGAAAAAAATGCAAATAGGGTTATCCAAATATGCAGCCATATGTCCCCAATGCACACAGTTAAAAAAGAAATGGTAAGATTGCACATCAAACAAGTATATTTAAATGTGCTGGATGCTAATCACCATGAAATGTGTTCTTTACATTTGTGCGATATCATATATATATATATATATATATATATATATATATATATATCTTAATAATAAACGTGGCATTGAGTATTGTAATATAAACATAGTTTTCTAGCAGATCTCAATGACTAAAGAATCATACTTTTTCTCGCTATTTAAATGCCAGACTTAGAGATCTGTTCAGAGCTTTCCTTTGGATGTTAACATAAATTAGTTCATGTAATTTATGCTGCAAAGTTTGTCTAACCTTTAAGCAACTTTGCTCTGCTGATCACAGCATCAATAACAATAGGGGATATGAGGCCAAATCCAAGTGGTTAAACCCCTAACAGGAAAATATCAATTAATCTTTTTCAATAGAGTTGAAGTATGGGTAATCCTCTCATTAAATTGTTTGAACTTTTCTCTTAGTAAACAAAAGAGGAATAATGAGTGATGTGGTTTGACTTGTTTATATGAAGACTTTTCAAGAGGCTTAAGCTCAACTTCTCAGCGCTAGGTCCTCTTAGTCACTTGTCACTAATTACCCATTTTAAAAGCATTTTTGTCAGTTCAGGGAGCCTAAAAGGAAACTATTCTCAGGTTCCAGGGAGAAGATGACAAAAGTCAGCGTATTACATTCATAAATCTATGAACAATAGAGCTGACAATCGATTAATCACATTTCCCTATAGAAAAAGAAATCATCTCTAGGACTGCATAAATTTAAAATACTTCAGTGTTTTCCAAAATAACCTTGGATGTTGTTATTTTTGAACAGCCTTCTGTCATTTATTTGATAGAAAATATTTTCACATAAATCCTGAGAACAATGTTGAAGGGTTCATTACTTGATTGAGTTAAGCATTTAAGGATTTTTTCTCTCTCTCTATACATATTTGTTATATATGAATATGTATAATGTATTGTGTTGACAACTACTATTGGCATAGTTTGTTTGATATGAACTTTCTGATATAAAAAGGTTGTGTTGTTTTTCCAAGGATTGTGTATAGACTAGAAAGAGATAGTTCATACATTCAAGGGAGCAACATAAGGACAAAAAAGCAAAAGGAATATAATTCAATGATGGAAGGCATGTTTGCATGCCATGAAAGATGCATTGGGTTGTTTTCACCGATATGCATAACTCAGTGATGGAATACATGCTTTATATATAGGATATTCTAGGCTCAACTTCTGTCATTTCCAGTTAAAACCGGCTGACCAGGAGATGGTAGGAAAAATGTCTAACTCCTTGGAGAGTTCTACCAATTATAATAGTCAATACTGAGATACCTATGTCCCCCAAAACAGAAATGACTTGTAGCTTGCACTCCTAATATGATGTGAGTGGGACTAATGGATATCTCAAATAGCTAGCCTGAAGGACTAACGTTGACTTTGTGGTCATAATACACGAGCTCCTTATATTTTCACTGTATTTCTTGGGATGTGATTCTTATATGACATTTTTTTCAAATTCTTTAAAAATAACAAATCCATTAATTTTGTATGACTTCCCTTTCAGACACGTGAAGTAAATTAAAAGAAGAAACACTGACTTGACCAAGGCTACCTTGTGGATGGCATGGATGAATAGAAATGTGAGGTCACAAATTTGTGTGTGTACCTGGATGATCTGGATGATCTGACTATAAGTCAAATAAAATTTGTTTGACTTATAGCAAGCCCATGCATTTTCCCCTAAAAGATTATAAGCTGGGGACTGGTGGCCTGACAATGGTGGAATTCCCTTTTTGGGAATCTCCTTTAAACCTCATTTCCAAACCCATTTTTGCTTGACTATTTTTAAAAGGCTCTTCGACATATGAGTAAACTGATGTATTTTCCCTTTTAAAAGATTTTAGTCCTAGTTCTGGAGAAAAAGTAGGATATAAAAAGAAAGAAAAATAAAAGTTAATTATGTTGTTATTCTTGATTCAATTAAATGAACTGTTACTGTTATCTTTTAAGCAAGCATGTCTAGGAACACACCCTTATTCTAATTCCAAGTTTAAGAGTGGAAGCGACCTTTCCTACAAGTTAGCAGAAGTTTATGTCTGTAGAAGAAAATAAGGGTAAGTACTTGCCTATCTTCAAGTACCAACCTTTCAGATTACCCATATTGAGCCTGGACCCCCAGGTTTCTGCGGTGACCAGGGGAGCATTTGCACAGCTCAGGCTCGTGCGCCAGCTGCGCCCGTATCTCGGGAAGTCTGACTTGGCCACGGTGGTACACGCTCTTGTCACATCCCGCCTGGACTACTGCAACGCTCTCTACGTGGGGCTGCCCTTGAAGACGGCCCGGAAGCTTCAGCTGGTTCAGCGCGCGGCAGCCATGTTACTAACTGGAGCGGGTGGCAGGGAGCACACAACGCCCCTGTTGTCCCAGCTCCACTGGCTGCCGATTTGCTACCGGACCCAATTCAAGGTGCTGGTTCTGGCCTACAAAGCCCTAAACGGTTCCGGCCCAAAATACCTTTCGGACCGCATCTTGGCCTACGAGCCCACGAGGACCTTGAGATCGTCTGGGGAGGCCCTTCTCTCGATCCCGCCTGCCTCACAGGCACGGCTGGCGGGGACGAGAGAGAGGGCCTTCTCAGTGGTGGCCCCCCGGCTGTGGAACACTCTCCCTGCACACATCAGACAGGCGCCCTCCCTCATGTCCTTTCGAAAGAGCCTTAAAACATGGCTCTTCGAGAGGGCATTTAATTAAGTGCTAACATTACGGTAAAGAAGAATTGGAACGGAACAAGGAATATGAGACGGGTTATGATTCCACTATGAGACGAGCGGATTTTTAGTGTAGTCTGTAAGTGTTGTTAGTTTAGATGTTGTTGAAACTGGGTTTTTGTAATTGTCTTTTATGTGTACTGTACACCGCCATGAGTCGCCCTTATGGGCTGAGAATGGCGGTCAATAAGTGCATCAAATAAATAAATAAATAATAAATATTTATCTTTTGTTCAGGTACTGACTACTGAGAGGCTTGGAATATGTAGTTTGGCACCAGCACTCTTTGGCAGAGAAGGATAAAGACCTTGTAAAAGTTCAACTCCTATGATTCCTTAGCACTGAGCTATGGAAATAAAAGTGGTGTCAAACTGCATTAATTCTACAATGTGAATGCATGCTACGTTTGGAGGCAGTCCCAAAATTGATATTGGATAGTAAAAGGATCTCTTCATCTGTAAACCTGATGTCACTTCTGCTAAGGACAAGATGTTCTCCTCTCATGTCAGCACCAAAATTACTTAGTTTTGTCACTCTTGAGGCATATTTTGCCATACTGTGTTATTCTCTAAGAAAAGCTAAAACTATTACTCATATGTTCTCAGGGAGATTGCAACACATCTATCAGTTAAAACGTTTTGATTATGCCTCGGAAGCAAAACGAAGAGATATGAAGCTTCCAACATTTCTCTTTAAATGTTTTTTCTTTCTATCTGTACAGGAAGTCAAAGAAGGCATTTCTGTGAAGCATTTGATAAGGGTATGCGTAAAAGGTACATTTAAGTAAAAAGCTTTCCTGTCTCTCATTCTCTTTCTCATCTGTGTGTATGCGTGCACACACACATACATGCACCTCATTTCTCCCTTCTTAAATGAGGATGGAAACTCTCTTTCTGATGGAATAAAGGGTGGAATGAAAAAAAATCCGATATGATAATCACTAATGTGGATTACCTAAAAGCACTTTTTCTCCTCTAAATGATACAGCATTCCTATTATTCTAATTTGAATAATCAGCTGGAAGTCTCACATTCATTCCACATGATCAGAGGCATCTGTTAGTAGTATCCCTGCCCTGTCTCACTTTCACAGCACTTAGTGTAAGGCAAATAGGACCACTTTCTCTGGAGGGAGATTAAATGTATCAGACTAAGAAGATATGTGTGGGTGCAAAAATGATCTCGAGACAGGGAGGAAAATGGCAGAGGCCATATTCCAGTCTTTTAAATGCAGACTTTCTGTACTGAAACAGTCAAAGATACAAATAAAGTTAACTTTATATCTATGAATTCATTCATCCACTGCTTGAAAATATTCTGCCACCACCCCAAAACATTCTACATAGCAAACCTTTAGTTTGCCATATTATAGAGACACCATTTTACACCACAGTTGAATATAATAGGATTTGAGCATACAGTCGGCTTTCCACATTTGTTGGGATTAGGGTACAGCCCCCCCCCCCCCCCCCCCGGTAAAAGTGAAAAAAATGAATTAAAGATATATATATATATATATATATAAAGGTAAAGGTTTTCCCCTGACATGAAGTCTAGTCATGTCTGACTCTGGGGTGTGGTGCTCATCTCCATTTCTAAGCCGAAGAGCCAGCATTGTCTGTAGACACCTCCAAGGTCATGTGGCCAGCATGACTGCATGGACTGCTGTTACCTTCCCGCCGGAGCCGTACCTATTGATCTACTCACATTTGCATGTTTTCGAACTGCTAGGTTGGCAGAAGCTCGGGCTGACAGCAGAAGCTCATGCCGTTTCCCAAATTTGAACCTGTGACCTTTTGGTCCACAAGCTCAGCAGCTCAGTGCTTTAACCCACTGTGCCATCGGGGGCTCCTAAAGATAGATAGATAGATAGATATAATCTGAGGGAATGCCTCCTTAAAACTTCTATAGGAGCTGACCATAAAGTTTCACTAAGATTCTTAGAGAGTACATATTATTCAGAAATGTAAATAATCAAATATACAAATATCAAACACTCAAATGTGGGGGGCTGACCCTACATGGGTCCTGGAACCACACCTTAGCAAATACCGAGGGACCACTGTACTACTAGTAAAGGAAAAAATGTGGTGATGCTACTCAACTCAGTAAGTTTAAGGGATCAACTCACAGGGGATCAAGATATATATATATATTTTAAAAAAATTAGCCTGATAATAGAAATTCGTGGTGGAAAGAGTTACTGGAATGCCATCAAAAGAATGCTGTACTGCTCCTTCCCAAGGCTTCCTTAGAAAAGAATAAATCTGAATTTTAGCTCTAGATAGGATAGTAAAAGCTGGGATTGCTAAATTCAAAGATAGAATATCATTTTGCTTTCTCAGTCTTCAAGGGAGACAACACATCTCCATGTGCTTTGCATATTTCTTGCCTTTTCACTCTCATTCAACAATGTTAGAACCTGAGACAAAGAATGTCCTTAAGTTTAACTTCAGCATCAGTTGCATGATGTAAATCTAAATTCTAGCATTATTCCGATTAGAACAGACCTATTGAATCAATTGGATTTGCCTATATGTTGATTCATCATTCAATAATTGATTCAATAATTCCACTCTAGCTGGGCCTAACCAACAGAATTTATTACTATTATATTATGTTTCCCATATGTCTTTAAAAATGGGTCAAGGGAACTGCCTAGGTTCTGAGACCTGAAATGTACAATGATATCTGAGCTTATATTTCAAGTGGGTCAGTAAATCTGCTCATATACATTTAAAGTCCATGCAGTTTAGTTCACTCCCCTCAATTTCGCCACACAGTTATGCATAGGGATTTACACCACTATCTTGGAGAAGCCTGGTATAAAAAGTTGGCATCTACATATCCTAAAAGTATATGATTCTACCTAATCTTAGAAGCTTAGCAGGATCAGCCCTAGTTAGCTGGGAGACCGCCAACAAGTACCAGGTTCTGTATACTATATTTGAGAGGAAGGAACTAACAAAGCAACCCGTGGGTATCTCTTGCCAAGGAAAATTCTATGAAATTCATGCGGTTGCTATAAGTTGACAGGCAATTTGAAGGTACATACAGCTACACAAACAACATGACCCCAAAACATGTCCTTGATTGCAGCCAATGAGAAAAAGTGCTGCAGAAATCATGGAGATCACTGTCAATTCACCTCCATGATTCACAATACATTTTCTTAATGCATTGGGAACACCAACACACATGATGGAAGAATTTAATAGTCAAGATTTCTTGATAAGAATTAAGACAAGACACTTGTCCATGAGACCCAAGTAAAAGAGATTTAAAGATCTTTAAAAAAAAACAGCAAGCACATCTTGATTTAAAAGTATTGAAGTCACATAACATTTTGTAGTTCTAGACTTAAAGCGAATCCCAGACAGACATAAAATGTGAGACATTTAGTGCTCCTCACATTCCCCTGATACATGCTCAGAGAATGAAAGGCACAAAAATGGTGACAGTGGCTTTAATTTTTGAGATGGAATTTCCCTGCAGCACTGCCTCATTTAGCAGCACTGTACAGTGCAATTCTTTGAGTGCATTTCTTTGTGTTAAGTGGGACATACTCCCCAATTCATATTTCTACCACCTCCAACTGCAATCTCCAGTGTGATAACCAGAAGCAGAATCACTGCAGCCAAGCATGTAGCTGGAGGGGGGGGGGGGGGGGAGGGTCTGCGAAAATTCTCATGGTGGTCTGCGAAAAGGCCTTACTGGTACATTATTTAAACTGTTACGTTCATTCATATCATGATCTGATCACCATGCTCAATATATCTCATATGCATGGGGGTATTGGGATAATGATACAAAAGGTTTGCTAGGGTAGACCCTCTTTCACTCAGACTCAACCCCCCCCCCCTCGAATCAAAATCCTGGCTACGGGCCTGACTGCAGCATTTCCTCCTTATACTGGAAATCCCTACTTTGGGGGTGGGGGTGGGTGGAAACATCAGTCAGCTGAACCCCAATCAACAAGATAATTAGGTTTTTTTTGGGGGGGGGGATTTTATAATTCTCATGTATTCCCTACACAAATGTAATTTTAAGTATTTACAAGGCATCTTTCAGGATCAAATCCATACACAAGTGATGGATACCTCAACATTCAATATTCAAACTAATTTTTGTGGGAAGTCAAGGAAGTTTCCAAGAATTTTTGACTTTGGGGATCTTATGCTTAATAATGGGGTATCAACATTAAATATAAACATACAATGTTCTTGAAATGTTTTAAAGAAATGTCAACATACAGAAAATAGCATTCCTCTGACAAGTATTAATTTCAGATTTTATTCCATGACAGTTAGTTACTAGCAAAAATTGACATAGCATTTGACTGTTGCCTACAACCTGACACATTTCACCTTCCTGAATCACTCACAGAATGTGACGTTCTCATATAACAAAAAGCAATGCAGTCTTTTCTCTATAATGTCAAGTGCATTGTTCCTTTTTTTCACTAACAGAAGCTGTATTAATTAATTCTCCATTTGAATACACACACACTTACACACATACACACACAGGTGTAGCAAGTTAGTTTAAGAGGAAAAAAATGAAAGGAAATCTGCCAGCATATACTAGAAAGAGCAAAAAGGAGAGGAAGGAACAAAAACTAATTTTGAGAACTCAGCTTCTAAATATCATTCTTAAATGTATATATTAAGGTACAATCTGAGATATATAAAAACTGTATCAAGGTCAATGATCAATGAGAGCTGGAGATTATGATGTCAGTAAACCACTGAATCTGCTTTAGGTTTTTTTTCCAGACTTTAAAACTGCTGTTGCCCTCAAAATATATTCAGTACCTTGGATACCTCAAAGCTCAGGCTAATAGCAAGAGTGGGTTCACTAATGCACTGACATAGGAGACACCACTTGCTACTGGTTCCACCTAAGTACTAACTCAGTTAGTTCTGTTTTCTCCTGCAAATCTGCCACAACTCCCATGTTAGAGTTCAAGGCTGCCTATCCCATATATGGAATAAGGCAGCCATCTCCAGCAACAGATAATGGAAGGGGTCAGGAAGAGATCCAAAGGAAAACAGCCAACTGGAAATAAGTGATCATTTGCCAACTTATGAAACCCTTTTCTTTACATGGTAGCCATTCTACTGAATGAGAAATCTAGAGAGTCATCTATATATGTATGGGATGGAATAACTATAATGATACTCCAGAATTAACAAGTCATTAATTATCCATCATCCAGGTATCAGATCACACCTTTAAAGGCCAAAGTTTATTATTTATTTATTTATTTGTTTGTTTGTATACAGTATTTATATTCTGCCCTTCTCACTCCAAAGGGGACTCGGGCAGATCACAATGTACATATACATGGCAAACATTCAGACAGATAGAGGTCATTCAGCAGTTCTTCCACTTCAGATCCTGGAGGTTGCTCAATTTGGCCACAGGGGGAGCTGTTGCTTCATCCACTATGACACCAAGCTTTTGATCATAGTATTTCCTCTTTGCTCTCTAGCATTTTTATGGTGTCATAAATTAACCTCCCTGCTTTTAAGTGGTCCCTAAGTTCTCTACTCACATCACAGCTGTTTTCAAACTGCTTAGGTGGACAGTAAGCTGGGCTATTTTTAACAGCTATTTTTAAAACAGCTATTAACATCCAAGAGCTCAACCCCGACTCGGGCTTCGAACTTGCCACCTTTCAATCGACAGTGATTTATTGCAGCTGATTAACCAGCTGTGCTACCAGCCTGGCCCTATCATCCACCAAAGTTATCATCCACCTTCTAACAGCAGGGAAAACCCATGAAATAAGCACTTCAATGAAGTCTATATCACACCTTCCTACTCATTCAATACTTCCTGACATAAGAAAATTTAGTTAAGAAATATGATATACTTTCTTTTTGTCTTTTGTTGGAAGGAAGTGTAGAAGGTAGATTGGGATCTGCTGAAAAGTTGCTGGGGATATTTGCATTGTATCAGCAAGTGTTTCTGACTATAAGTGGCTCTTTCACTGATTCTGTTTAGCAATAGCTACAGTTAATACTGTTTTCCCTGGTCTTCCAAATTAGGTTTTTCTATGTTTCTTTGAAAACCAAAACAAACATGCTGCAAGATTGTGTTTTCTTTTAAAATATTAGTAGATCTCTCCTACTCTTGAGATGCAACTTCAGTATAATGCATGATGAATCTTCAGGCTCCATATATTTTTTTCGTTAGAGAATAATGCCTTTTATGACAACACACAAGTGGGAGAAGCTGTGGGGAACTGAATGGTATGTAAAATAATATTGTTAAATATATATAAGATTTAGTCATAGTGTATACTGTTTACCTATAATGCCTAATAAACATATTTCACCCTAAACTAATGTGTCCCAGTGGAATAAGGTGTGCAGTCGTCATTCTAATGCAAAAAAGAAAAGAAAGAAAAAAAGAGAGTGGAACTAACGAAGGTTTATTTTCCTTTAAAAATGTCAGTATATGTAAAATATGCTTGCTCACTCTCTGTAGTAAAATTAAAACATATCTTTTTTAAAATATATATATAGATGGATTTGGAGAGATCCAGTTATATAATGTGATTTACAGGCCTGTGCACAGCTTCTGAAATCTTTTCCTTTCTTTCAGCCCTCATTGGAAATATTAATGGGAATGTTGCCTTAATAGTATGAACTCCATCAGATCATATGGTGAAACCTTTCCAGACATATTGATAAACCTGTTGATTCCTTCCATTCTTGTAGCCAGTGGGCGAAAGGAGAAAGGATCAGTAGCCATTTGACCTTCATTGTGTATTAAATAAACACCAGATGGCAAGGATTTGGTCCGGACATGTATTCTTTTTCCTGGGTACTCATGTTCACACTGCTGCTTCCCACTGAGCTTTTCTCTTGGTCTGTCATGGCGCCAAAGCTTCATCTATAGTACCTTTCATGCATCACAGCTCTCAAATCTTGTCCCATTAGTTTCATTTTGTTTCTATCATAAATAATCGACTATGTTCTTATACACTCTTTCATTATCTAATAATGATTGCTTTTGGCACAAAGGAGTAAAGTTTTTACATGGTTATCCAGTACAGTTTTCCCATTTAGTATACAGCCCACTTGCCGCTGCTTATGAAAATAAAGCAAAAAATAGGTAATGATCCCAAAATTTCAAAAAAAATATAAGAGCAATGGAAATATTTTTAAAAATTATTATTTGCAAATGTGCATTATTATTTGCAAATGGAGTGTTTAAAATTGGTAGCCGTGTTCATCTGTTTTAGTATAAAATTAAATAAAATTGTTAGTCTTAAAGATGTCATAAAGATGTCATAAGACTCTGTTCAAATCCACCTATTGTCTGTATGTCATTTGACTGCTCCCCCCCTCTCTCAATATATATACTCTAGATGCCCTGGGTTCCTATTTTAGGAGAAAGGTGGGATAAAAATAAAGTAGCTATCATCTATCTATCTATCTATCTATCTATCTATCTTTCTATCTTTCTATCTTTCTATCTATCTATCTATCTATCTATCTATCTGTAAATATAGGTATACCCATTTCTACACTGCCCTTTTCATAAATTCTCAGGGAGCCATGGAAGTAAAATCAAAGCCATATTTCACTGCAAAATAGTCACATTTTCTCCCTTTCTTGAAAGAAAAAAGGAGGTGAGATTATTTTGCTGTGGTGGCTATTATGTGGGGAAAAATTGGAGCTTCTCTCTGCTGCCAGCCAAGTGGGAAGGAGCATGGGGGGAGAGAAGCCTTAAATATTAGAAACATAAATACTTTAACCTACGGATGTGAGAGCTGGACCTTAGGGAAGGCTGAGCGAAGGAAGATAGATGCTTTTGAACTGTGGTGTTGGAGGAAAGTTCTGAGAGTGCCGTGGACTGCGAGAAGATCCAACCAGTCCATCCTCCAGGAAATAAAGCCTGACTGCTCATTGGAGGGAAGGATACTAGAGACAAAGTTGAAGTACTTTGGCCACATCATGAGGAGACAGCAAAGCCTAGAGAAGACAATTATGCTGGGGAAAGTGGAAGGTAAAAGGAAGAGGGGCCGACCAAGGGCAAGATGGATGGATGGCATCCTTGAAGTGACTGCACTGACCTTGAAGGAGCTGGGGGTGGTGATGGCTGACAGGGAGCTCTGGTGTGGGCTGGTCCATGAGGTCACGAAGAGTCGGAGATGACTGAATGAATGAACAACAAAATACTTTAAATCTTAAAAGCCAAAACTAGAGCTTTTAACAATAGACTACAAAATAGAAATAATGGATCAATCAATTGGGTAAACTAAAATATTGACAACACTTTGGTGCAGGTGGGGGCTGGGGGGTGAGTTACCAAATTAAATCCTATGGCTCAGTCCCAACTGAAGCAGGTCTAATGGGATTTATATAAATTTTATATACATTTTATATACATTTTGAGATACAAAATTCTCGTCGAGATTAAATATTTGGATTTAACCTATAGTTTGAGACAGTTTATGAAGAAAATAAAATTCTCCTTATCAGCTAAATGGATACATTCCTACACTTTCTTAATCAATAAAAGTTTTGGTTGACTAATCCAATAAAACTACTGCAGCTTCTAGTCCTTCAACTATCATGATCTCTTGTATGTGCTGACATCAGAATGTATCATATTTGTCAGTTGATGTTGTACATATTTTAAAAGACTTGGTTCATATGTAATATTTCAGAGTGAATAATGAACATAAAGTTTCCATATACTGAGTCATATTGCTGGTGCTTTAAGCTTACAACTGGCACTTGAAGGACAAAGTCATGTAATTGTATTTAAATCAAAATGCCAGCATGTGCTTTACTACTGAGTTATCAATCCTCCACATTTTTAAAAAAGAAAGAATGTACTGATTTGCAACCTATTACATGAAAATGGACTTGCTCTGATAAAACACATTTAGCCTTGATCTGTGTTTTGCATATCTGAAAACTATTGCACAGAGGTTTATTCAGGCTTAGGAGATGTAAGAGTGGAGAGGGCTATTGTAACTTTAATAGTTATGTTGAAGCAGGAATTTTCACAGGTGTTTCTTACCATGCAACCAGAAGCAACATCTCTTCTATTCAGCCATTATAGCAGGCCTGCACAACTTGTGGTCCTCCAAATGTTTGGGCCTCCAACTTCCAGAAGCCCTAGCAAGCTTGCCCAATGGCAAAGAAATCTGGGAGCTGAAGTCCAAAATACCTGGATAGCTGCAGGTTGCGCAGGCCTGCGTTACAGGTGCAAGAGCCATATCTAGATTTCACCCTAGCAACAAGACATAGAACTAAACAATGCTCTGAAACCTTGGTAGAAAATACCAATAGTGAGAAGAATGATATCTGTCTCTGCCTACTTAACTTTGTTATTGACCCCAACCATTGCTGAAATCTGACTCCTTCTTAAAGTTATTTCCCCTTCCTAAACTGTAATTACAGTTTCACCATCCCTCCACTAGTGCAGCTAAATTTGTAGGGTATGGCTGAAATATCAACCCTAAAGTTTCCTTCAAGGTGGGACATGAAGCTAAATGAGCAGGAAGGTAAACAGGCTACGAACAGTAACTTTGGCAAAAGGAACTACCAAGCCCAGCACTGCTTCAGTTCACTGTACAAGTCAAGATAGATAAAGTTTATTCCAAGCATCAATACTTTTATATAACTTTGGAGTTGTGCACACAAAAACAAAGGACTGCACAACACGAATCTTGAGAAGCATTGGGAATCATACCATTAGATCCCCAATCAACCCATTTCAAGTTCTGTCTTCCCATCACACATGTTTCTCTCTTCAGGTTTTCACCTGTTGTTGTCCGCATTTGGAACCAGTGCATAGGGAATCCTTTTCTCCGCTCTCTCTGTATTACATTTTTTAATCAGGGAAAAGTTCAATATCCAAAAGCCAAGATTACTACAGACCTCGTCCCATTTGGGGGGAAAGTGGGGAAATTTTAATTCTTTCTCATGCTTTCCTTCCCTCCATTATACCAGTGTAATTTTAAATCCTTTTGCCACAATCCCCTTTAAAAGGCATTGCCTCCTTTCATTTTACCAGTGTAATTTTAAATCATGTTGTCACCATCTCAAGGCATTGCTTTCCTTCATTATATCAGTGTAAATTTAAACCCCTTTGCCACAATCCCCTCTTGCAAGGCATTGCTTCCCTCCATTATACCAGTTTTATGTTTAAAAAAAAAACCTAGCAAGAGCACAATTTTGAGCCTAGATTATGATTAAGGAGCAAATGCAGTGAAAGCAAAGTGGCGAGGAATGCATATTCTTCCATATCACTAAAACCATCCAACACAGGTGAATCTGCCAGATCCCATCACATGTGTTTTCTGGCATTAGCAATGGTTCTGGCATGTGCCAGGGGCTCAGCACACAATTTCTCGCCGATGTTTTGAATTTCCTCCTTTCAGCATGCTTTAGCTCCATTTCAAGGATGAAAGACAACAGATGATGGCTAGAAGTAGGCAAACATCATCTGTTGGGCTCATTCCACTTCATCCTTGATATGGACCTAAAGTGTCTTGCAATGGGGAAAATGCTCCATGTGATGAGGTCCAGAGTGTACAAAAGCAATATCTAATGCATATGTGGTAATCCTTATCTAAGATCCAGCTAACCAGCATAGAAAATATCCAGAGATGGGGTGGCCCTAAGCACATAATATTACAGTTCGAGCATTTTTGGCATAACACAAATGGCAGTGCTCAGCAAAACAATATAGGAAAATTGAGTAAATCAGCCAATTACAACAGGCCAGCTGAATCTGTGATTCTTATTTTATAGTAAAAATCATTCAGGATCTGAATGTGATAAATTACCATGCACAGTAGTTTCTTCTTTCAGCTCCTATCAAACTTTTACTGAGGCAAAAGTGGGGTACAGAAAACCACTGCTATTAGAACAATTCAAGAGCCTATTAAATGCTAAGGAAGAAAGAGATTAATTTCCCCCCTGAATAGATAGATATAAATACTGTGATAAAGAAGATGAAAAGCACTATCTGGAATGAAATGGCCAAACTTTTATTGGAAAAGTTAAACATTAGATTTACATGTGGTGGGACCAAATGTGTCTGGCAAGCCTAAATAGTTATGCAAAATTTAAAGCAGGACAAGAAAGCAGTTTGGAAAAAGGAGAAATACCCTTGGGAAATGTATCTAGACAATAAAAAGGTAATCTTGATTTAAATAAAACGTGTGGTTGGCTCAGTCTGATTTTTCTCCTCCATAAAAAGTTATTTTATTTTATTTTTCTGAACACCTTCATTTCTCTGCAGAGGATACCTTTTAAAATATGATAAAGTTTCATTTTCAAGAATGGACTCAATTATCCCCACAGTATTTTAGCAGTCCACCTACAATGGCATACAAAAACTCCTTGTGATATTAAAATACAAACTGTGGATAGTGACTAATGCTTTAGCAATGAAATATAATTTTGCAATGGAATATGTAATTTTGTAGAATAGCCGAGAGAAGTACTGCTGATAATGAAATTGATCATATTCAATGTTCAAGTGCAAAATCTATTTCCAAATATATTCAAACTCTGGAGAATGCCACAGTGGTTGCTAAGGGGAGGGGATTATATATATATATATATATATTCATTTCCCATTTCAGGGCTGATGGTAGCTTTGTCAAGTAAGCAGTAGCATAAAGCATGAGTAGCCATTTGTTTTTCATACTTAACCATTTAACATCTTTTTGGGTATTTTAAATATATAAATGACTTGGGGTTGTTTGTTTTTTTTTTAAAAAAAAAGCAAATAAGAGACAGATCTAGCCAATAGACTTCACAATTTTTCTTCAAAATTGCAATTTTAATAACTTTTTCTTTCTCACTTGAACACAATATTTCACCACTAAAAGGCTGTGCTACCAAACATATACTTTTCCTGTCCATCTTTTCATTGCCTTCATGCCCATAAGGCAGGAGTATGAAATACAACATGAATACGGCAACAACAATTCTTTCACCATCTAGTGAAGACAGAATCTATAACTGTAAGTGTAACTAAAAAGTCATTGTTACTCTATAAAAGAAATGAAGCTATTCTAGGTTGTTGCAGGTTTTTCAGGCTATATGGCCATGTTCTAGAAGCATTCTCTCCTGACATTTTGCCTGCATCAGAATAGAATGCTTCTAGAACATAGCCATATAGCCTGAAAAACCTACAACAACCCAGTGATTTGGGCCATGAAAGCCTTTGACAATACATTGAAGCTATTCTACATTAAATTACAATTTCAAAATTGAAATGCCAGCATGTTGTTGTATGTTGTTTATTTTATTTATTTATTTGAGGCATTTGTATACCACCTTCTCAACCCCAAAGGGGACTCAGGTGGTTGTACTTTAATTATCTGCAAATAATAATGGTTTCTAACTAGTTGTTGTGATTAATTATGTCTAACAGAAAATTAATTGTTTGTAACTATTTGCTCCCAATCTCAATTCTCAGGCTTGCTAAATAATTGGATTTACTTGTACTTCTAACGAAATATGTGTAGGATATGCCCATAAAACTGATACACAATGGCATAGAGATTGCTTAACATGGCTTTAGAAACAAGCAATCAATTCTCAGGCACAAATAGTTAGATGGTGACTCATTTTAGTTTTTAACTTCCAATAACTGGATGGGGAACTGGAATCAGACCTGTGTAATCCTGCATTGCAGCATATATTAGTCCTGATCTCCACATACAGGAAACTGAAGTGAGCATCAGATAGTGGTTTCTTCAGGATGAGAGATTGACATTGTGGTCCAGGATTAGGAAGTCCTCCCCACAACAGCAGAGCTGGCAATATATGACATTTTGGACATTATATTATAAAAATGAGTGTGTGTGTCTACAATATAAGAGAAATAAATATAAGAGAAATAAAAAAGTTAAAGGAAAGAGAGAGGGAAGCAAGGCGAGAAGGAACAAAAGACAGAAAGAGGGAGGGAAGGCAGGAAGGAAAGAGAGAAGGAAGGATGTAACCAAAGAGCAAAGAAAAGGGAGGAAAGAAACAGGTAGAGATGGAAGAAAGAAGAAGAGAAATAAGAAGGGAAAGAAAAATAGTGAAGGGAATAGTGAAGGGAAGAAAGAGGGAAGGAAGGAAGGAGAGAAAGAGGGAGGGAAGGCTGGCTACAGCAATGCATGGTGGGTATAGCTAGTTTTTAATAAGAATATACCTGTAGTTAGATGTAACCATGAAAACATATTTGTAAACCTAGATTTAGCTGATCCGTACTGCATCAATACACCTACAAGGAATCACCTGGATTTGTCTGCATAGTCACTGTTTTCCCCACCCTAAGTTTCTTGTATTTTAACTACAATATTGTGGTCTGCTCTAGTATGGGAAGAGGTCTATGGGTATGATACTATGAGTCACTGTGTGTTATTTTCTATTTTGGGGGAAGGGGGAATGGGTGTCTTGGGGCCATCCCAGAAGATACCGGGAGGGCATCTAGACACCCTCCAGGAAAAGCACATGATTTAGGAGGAGGTGTGTGGAGTTTAACCTATGCCAAAGCAGGTTTTTTAAACCCTTTTCGGCATGGATTTAAGTGTTGTTTGGAAGTGGCCTTAGAGATATATATGCATTACATAATTATATCTCCATGGGTATGCTTCCTACTGCTTTTCCCTAAAATCTCACTTTAATTTTCCAGTGACATCTCTGGGTTGGTATCACCCATTACCTGAGCACCATTATGCCTTTCAGGATGGTTTTTGGAACATACCAATGTAGCGCTGGGGAGGGGGAGCAATTTGTCTTCCCCCCCCTCCATCTCTTAGTGCTACATTGCTGCATTCAAAATACCAAAAGGCATAATAGTTGCCAGGTAGTCCCCGTTTTCTTTTCTTTTAAAGGTTTTTTTGGGGGAGGGGGATTTGGGGAGGGGGGTTCCCTCTTCACTTCCCTGAGCCCACTGAGCCCTAAGAAGCAAATTATGCTTTGCGGACTGACCCCTCAATACTCCAAGGACTACTGAGAGGTCAGTCCCTACAGGGCCCATGCTCCTTTAGACCTGGGTCTTTCAGAAAGACCCTGGTCTAATGGAGCATCCAATTAATTCAGGACAAAACAGGGATACAGGACTAAGTCTCTGTGTTAATTGTAAACAGCCAAAGCCACACATATTTTTAAGTCTCTCATCAAGAATATAAAGAATGGAGATCAAGGAAGAAATGGCCACAACCAAACAAATTAGATTTGTAAGATGGAGGAGGAGGAAATAAAGAAAAAAGGAACTTCTGCGTAAATCTGAAACCTGATATATTTGAAGAAAGGATTGTATGCAGGTTTGGGAAAACTTATGAATATGCAAGTACAATTGAAACAAAAGTTCATGATACCTTCAGGTATTCTGGTTCAGCCCAAAGAATACATTCAATAGTAAACAATTTGTTATTTTTTCATGAGTTCCAAAATCTTTTGACTGAGTTGGTTATCTCATTCTGCTAACTGGGAATTATAACTGCATCGAATTTTTAAAATTACTTTCAAATATATTTCTGTAGAATAAATAGCACACACCTAGAAAACAGTACACTGGAAGCTACTTACCAAAATGAGCAGATTTTTTTTCATCCATCTATAATACAGTGAATTGGTGTAGAAAGTGTGAAGTGTGGATTGCATGCGGGGTTGCAACCCTTTGTTCATCGTTTTCCAGTCTTCTTCACAAGCTCCCAGATACCCCATATATCTATGGGTTCCCCAACATATAGTCTGTTTGTGGCCTAAAAAGAAAATCCAAAATAGTGCAAGATATTAGTTTTGCTGTCCCATTCTCCCTGACCCCCCTCCCATCTCTCTCTATGACAAAAAAAGATGTGACGTCTTGTTATTTCCAGTTTCACTGTAACAGTGTGATATGGGCATGAGAGGTCCTTCATGGGGTGTAAAATGGCTCCCAGCACTAAATAGATGTCTTGACCTGATATAGAGTCACATGGAGAAAGGTTCTGATGAAAGAGAGCTGGTGTACTTTCACACTACACAGTGATGATGTTATGGTTGTACTTTAAGTGCTATAGCAGCATCCTATGGAATTCTGAAGTTTCTAGTTTATAAGGTTGTATTTAAAATATTATGCCAGAGAGCTCTAGTATCTCACCAAACAATAAACCCAATAAGATGAAGCCGGGGCAGTTAAAGTGGAATTATAGTGTTACAACTGTGTAGCGTACAAGAGTTTCTGGTGTTGATGCAATCCACAATTGTATCTAAAGATCTCTTGCAGTCACTACAACACTTTTACAGAGGCCACCTTTACTTTCCTGCAGCCTGGTTTACAAAGAGTTATATAAGAAAAACATAACACAAGGAAATATAATATAAGGAAAATATACAGGCTGCTTGCATGTGAGGAGGGGACCACCCAAATGGCATATGAAAAAAGCTCATTTTACTACAATTGCTTAGTTTTGGCTAACTATACACACATGCAAATGTGTCCGTCATTTTTGTTTTTGTTGCTGTTTATGATTAACAAAGCAAATTGTCTTGAAATGGAAAATATAAGGCAAAAAAGGGAGTCTGTTTCATTCTCCAGAATAGAATGTGGGCAAATTTCCCTTTACATACTTATTAGCCAGCTCCTCCTAAGCAATTCAAATGCACAGATGCAAGTATACTCACCAAGCCAAGAGCAGCGAGCCAGATTCTGATCTCCCTGATAACAGGGAATAAATGAGTAAAGTGAATTAATTTTTCTCACTTGTGACTGAGACCGGAATTCCACTCAGTAGCTTATATAATAACAAGCATGTGATTGTGCTATTTGATCTCTGTTGAATTATGCTTCAAGATGCAGTGGTTTTGATTTTCACTGTGCTTTATTCTCAGTTTTGTACATGAAATAATTCAAGTATAATGTGCTAGAAATGGATGAGCTGGCTTTTATATATTCTGAACAGTTCAGCAATTGTGCTTAAAAGTTTAGTAGTTGTTATAATCCAATCTACATTATTTTTCACAATTAATTTCAGAACTGTAGCCCAGAACAAAATTTGTATTCAAAATGGGTTTGTTTTTTTTCCTGTCAAGAGCGACTTGACAAACTGCAAGTCGCTTCTGGTGTGAGAGAATTGTCATCTGCAAGGATGCTGCCCAGAAGATGCCCAAATGTTTTGATGTTTTACCATCCTTGTTGGAGGCTTCTCTCATGTCCCCATATGAGAAGCTGGAGCTGACAGAGGGAGCTCATCCTCACTATCCCTGGATTCAAACCTCTGACCTGTCAGTCTTCAGTCCTGCCAGCACAAGTGTTTAACCTATTGCGCCACCAGGGTCTCCTACATTCAAAATGGTACTGATGCATTCATTTAATATTGAAATTCTGAAATTAGCAAATAACATTATTCATTAGAATGTTATTCCATGTTGAGTTTACTCAGCAGCTTTTGCCTTTAGAAGCCTTAGAGTGTCTTAGAGGCAGTAACCGAAGCTTTGTTGAAATTTCTATTCTTAACTTTGCAAACATAAAACTGAACTGCTTCAGCAAAGCTCCCTTATATCTTGGCTATTAGTGGCACTTATGCATTGCACTGGTAAGCCAAATACATCTTTGTATTTCCTCTTATAGCTTGAAAGAGCAGCATTAAAGAAAAGCATTTTCTTTCCATTTTCAGTTCCTGGCTATGATTGCTGACATATCAGATTTATTCCACTATAATCCAGATCATTTTCTAGAAGCTTTGAGGCCCGTGTGGCAGCAGTTTGTTAGAGATCTCATAGAAACTCTATCCTTACAGACCAGAAAGCCCTTCGACTGTCACTTTATGTCATTAACAATTTTCTAAAGCCATCACAGATGGGATGGACTGATTAAAACTGAGCTGGGAGGATCTTTTTCCCAGCCAGAAATCTCCCCAGAGACCTTCTGTGCGTGTGAAGTTTCTAGTGATTAATGGGAGAGAAATGGGGCTCCCCTTTCCACCCCTCAAACACCAAGTACTTTATGGAAGGTGGGGAGCATTTTTATATATGATCTCCCCAGACCAAATGCATTTAAGGTGGGGAAAAATAAAGGAAAATAAGAATAAAAGTAGATTTCCATAAAATCTTAAACATTAAGCTGCATCCTAATATCCTTTTGCATTCTCAGTGCTTTCTTATTCATCCGCATTTTGGTTGTGCCATTATCTTAGACATGAATGCTACCAAAATGGCTAAAAGATGTTTACTTTCCATGCTTCCCACCCAGCTCTATTCTGCCATTTTATTTCTGTAAATGATCATTGCAGCTGGAATATTGTTTTACTGCAAATCTCACACCAGCCCTGTCACTTGTGATGTGACACCCAAGATTTTTATCTGTAACCTGGTTAGGAATTATTAAACATTCTCACATTGTGCCAAGTGTTGAGGATGAACAGCAGTGCAGCACGGAGACATCCCACACTTCTGTCTTCCCCACCTGATCCTTGAAATATTACTCCTTTAAAAGGCTGATAGTCACTCATAGAAAAACGACAGCATTCTAGAAGTAACATATGCTAGAAAAATCCAGTTGGTGAACAAGGATGACCTCTAAGAAATATTGTAGGAGCAGATTTTTTTTAAAAAAAATACACAAATTATTGAGCAATTTGTCCAAACAGTATCAACAGAGAAAAAAGTGTCTAGCTGAAATGGGATGGAGAATATGTGTACAATGTATTGTCGAAGGCACCATGTCAGACTACACAGAGAAGCCATTGAAATCCACAAACATGTGGACAATTTCAACAGAAAGGAAGAAACCATGAAAATGAACAAAATCTGGCTACCAATATTAAAAAATTCTAAAATTAAAACAGCAGAGAGAAAAACAGGCAGGGACATCTAAGCACCTTTCATTAAGAGTTTGCTCCAGGCACAGTCAGCCCATTGTATGCTAATCAAGGTGGTCAGTTGAAAAGATTCACACCTAGCCCAACTTACAAAAGCCTTTTGTCTCACCCTGGTCAGTCCACAGATATAAAAACCCTTCTTTCCCAGCTCCAGCAGACCTCACCCTCTGAGGATGCTTGCCATAGATGCAGGCGAAACGTCAGGAGAAATGCCTCTAGAACATGGCCATATAGCCCGAAAAAACCCACAAGAACCAATATGTGTACACTTTATATCATGCTTTCCCACTCAATTCTCTGTCTTCAGACTGACATAATATTTTAGCATCTCAAGAATGGTGTGTGTGTAAAAATCCTTTCAAAGTCTCTAATTAACAGGCATGGATAAAAACAGCAATAGAAATATTATTACCTGTCTTTGGGGCGGGAAGAAAGTGTCCTGTGGAGACTCTAAAAATAGGCACACACATGTCAGCAGGATTTAAGTCATCGAAAATGTCTGAAGAAAAATCAGTACATCAAATATACATATAGGATTATCATTAAGAAATGTAGAAGAGTTGCCAAGAAATTGGTTTGTCTGATACAATTACGTTACCTAAATAGGTGGTCTGAAGCCAGATTTTTAAGGCTGCTACTGTAACTGTATCCTACATTGCCGGCACTAGAGTACTCAGCCGAAGCTGCTTCAAAGAAGAAAGTAGTACAAAGACTCTTTTTTAAACCTTCAAAGATGACTGGAAAATACTAAGATATAGTGGTGGTAGGTGCTATATAATACTTATAATTGTTCAGTTACTTAATTACCTTCAGAGAGTCACCATAGTTCACAGAAGGCCTAAGGTGCTATTGAGACAATCATGGATCCGGTGACTTGCATGCACCCCAATCATTTCACATCCTTTGTTATATTAACCCTTTTCACATGTTCTGATCAATGCACAGAGACAAGAGGGGATCAAATATGGTCTCTTTAGTTGTCTAGAATGGAGTTCAACTCTACAAAAATTTCAAGAAACATTCGGGAGGAGCTGTGTTGGCCAGGCACCAAAACATAACAAAATACAAAATCCACAAAACAGTTATAGCTTTATTGGGCTGCCTGAAAAGCACAAAATGTATCAAGCAAGCTTTCAAAGCTCCACTGGATTCTTCACCAGGCAAGTATGTTAAAATTCAATGATAAGAAAAAGGGTAATGTTGATATCACATTTTGTCAGAAGATCTTATTTTATTGTCAGTTGAGATGGTCTGGCGCTATATCAATGTAGACAGAGACTATGTGAGGACTGGAAAACAGTAAATCCAAGTATTCAAATTTTAATTCCATATCCATCAGAAATGTTACTTCCCTTTAGATAAACTCTTTTTCTTTGTTGATAATAAATCATAGAATTATTGAGTTAGAAAAGACAAGGGCTATCTAGTCCAACCTCTTGCCATGTAGAAACACACAATCAAAGACTTCTGAAAGATAGCCAGCCATAAAGCCACTATGTAGACATCTTTAGAGAAAGTGATTCATTTCTATCCTATTTTATTTTCCAGGAGGAGATTCAAAGCAACTAGTTGGAACATGTCCTTCAAGTATAAGACTTATGGAGACCCAAATACAAATCTATCATGAAGTTTGGCATAATCTCTTCAGGGGGGAGGGGGGGATTGTCTTTGCCCTCCGATTCAAACCCTGCTACTATAGGTCATAGTCCTAGTCCCAATCCACTGCCAAAGCCTTCCCCCCCCCCCCTCTATAATAGCAAAAATATGTATAGCTAAAAAGGCACAAAAAGTCAATATTAAAATAATATTAAATAGTATATAGGATTAAAATCAGCATGCCAAGGAACCTCTATTTATAAATCTCAAAAGAAGGAAAGCTTATCACACCTGAGATAGTCCATTCTACTATCAAAGTTTTTATAGTAAAGATTTTATTCTTAATGTTTAGGTGAAATCTCTTTTCCTGTAAATTGGGAGCAGATACAATGTGTCCAATCCCATATAATGTGTCTTTTGTCACTTTGGGCACCACATCCTTTCATTTCTGTCTGAAAAATCACATTCTTGAGAAAAATAACAGGTTGTAATGGCTAGAGTGGCAAAAGACATCTGTGCCCAATTCTCCTTCACTAAGCACTGGAAAATGTTCTTTTTAAAGGGAGGAAAAAGAGTTTGGAATTGAAGCAGCAAAAAATTCTCTAGCAGCTGTACCTGTTTTCTGTCTTGATAATATTAGTCTGGAGTGAAGAACCTCAATTGATGTTTTGTTTTTCACTGTACAGCAGAAAGAAACAGAAGATGGTGGAAGGGAATGAACATATCAAAGTCACATACAAGTAGGTGGAGGACCATGTGTGGTCTCTGAGTTGCATTAAATGCAATCTATAAGAAAGAAAGGCAAAATATTTCAGGGACAGGAACTGGCAAGGAAGGAGATCTACAAGAGTTAGTAAAGAGTTGACGTCATTGTTTCCAAATCATTGAATTAGATCTGGACTCTATCCCTTAAGGGGTTCAGCACTTCCAGGGTTCCCATCCGGCCTAAAGCAGTTGTGGGAGAAGTAGCAGCAAAAATAAGACTGGATTTAGTAAAAGTAAGACAAACATCTTAATGGTAGCAGATACACTGACTGTTCCTGAGTCCAAAATTGTTTACACAATGACCACCATACAAGTATATAGCATATAGATTGAGGGATGGTAGACTTTCTTTTGGACTTCAGATAAGTTGACAAAATACACTCAGGCACATTTAATTCCCAATCAGTGGCCAGAAAAATTGAGCTGTAGCTGTAAGTCTTCTAACTTGTTTCTCACTCAAAGAACGGGGAGTGGGAATTGGGAGCCATCAACCACCATACATAGAGTAAGGACTTCATCCCATGGGATAAGTAAAGTGTTTGGGATTGTTGTTTTCCCTTTAAACTTCACAAAGCTTCATTTTGAAATGAAATGGATTATTTTCCTACCCCCATCACATGGTTTCCCTCTTTCTGCTTTCTTTTCTAATTATCCGTTTGCCTTCTCATCATACTGGAGACATATTTCTGCTCCCTGTTTTCTTTGGATATTACATTTTCTCTTCAAAAGTACAGATAGCTCTCAATTCAAAAGGTAAGTCTATTTCTTTCACATTTAAAAAGATGTATAAATTACTGTTCCTTCCTCCTCTGTCCCAAATGGTAATGGCGGAAGAAAGGAATCAATACTGTCCATCTTGACCCAACCCTCCATGATGATGTCATTATTATGTTTACAAGTGAGCAAGGGGAATTCCCATCACACGATGAATTGGGCATTTTTTACACAATCAACTGGCAATCAATATAGGAAGTATAGGAAAAAAACACACTTTAGAAATGGTGAAATACCTGAAACCCCTTATACGAGCATGTGATTGGCTTTGTCAGTAGTGTAGAAATGCTGATTTTATTGCACGCGATGAAGTCTTAAATCTTTCCCAGAGTTATAGGATCTCAGCTATAGGTTCCCAGTGGAAGTCAGCATTTTTTAAAAACCCTAGAAACATTCTTTGTGTGTGTTGCTTTTCACAGATTAGATTCTGACAGGGAGAAACAGAACAGTGTCTGACTATTAGGCACATTCTGATTTGTGGGTGGCAGGGTTCAATTTGTTCTCAGCACTAGTATCAATACTGCTGTTGGAGCATGCTTTTGTCATCTTAATAGTTTTGTTTTTTATAAACAATTTCTGTCATTACACTTCAATTGGTTTGACTAGGCTAATTTGTCCATAGAAATTAGAGCACATTCAAGCAGGTTGCAGGCAATAGCTCAGGGGGAAACCTGTGAAAATAGATTGTGTCCAACATTTAATTTCCCCACCTTTCTTTTATCCAATTGCAAAGAGAATGAGCAAGGTGTTGTGATACTCCCTCCTCCCCAAGAAGATAGATTTGTTTTTAATGAAATCATTCATGAAGGGGAGAAATGCTTTTGGCTTAATATCTACACAGTTTTCTGCAAAATTAGAATCTCGAATTTTATTTATTTATTAATTAATCTACCATCTATTCTTCTATCTAATTATTTATTGTGTGGTTCCTGATGTAAGCATCACTTTCACTAGCAGAGTGAAATGTCTGCTTCAGAAGAGGAATTTGTATTGCTATTTAAGCACAATACATTTTAAGTTACTTAATTAGTTTCCATTATACAGAAGATGAGAAGAGATTATTGTGGGATTTCCTGCTTCACATTCCAAAATAATTTGGCTGCCTTTGGTTCTATGAACCTTGATTTAGGTATATGAAAGGTGCAATTTCCTGCTTCAATTCAGGTGAGAAGGGTTTTGAACCAACACCATGGCTGTGCAGCAAATCTGGAGCAGCGTCAGACAGGGGCTTGCCCTCTCTTGCCAGGTTCCACCTTTGACAGGTTCTGCCATATGGTTTCCTAGTCTGAGGCTCTACCATCTAGTCCTGTTGAATCAGCAAGCAGGCTGTCCGATGTGGTGGAGTCAGGACCCATATATGGATGCGAATCTTTTAAAAATCTGTAACCAATAAACAAGTTGTAGCCTTTGTTATCCTAACCTTTGTGTGATGTGTGTCTTTGTTAGGACAAGGGGTTATTGCCTTTGCACACACAACCTCCTTTTAGGGTTTAAAGGCCTTGTGAATAAGTCCATAGTTGGGAAATGGCCACATACCTGTCAGCCTGATGAGAAGCATGGATTCCCCTTGCCTTTTACAATTCCAAGCCAGACAGCAGATTGGCCAGGGGAAGCTGCAGATTACATTCAACAACAAATCTTTCTTTTGAAATACACAGCTTCAAAATTGAGATGTATACGGTCAAGTATATACGGTCATTTTTAAAGTGTAAAAGTAAGGAAAAATCAATTATATATATAATTAGTTATACAATATGGAATTTGTGAACACTAATGACCACTTATTGTGTGGTCTAGGGCTTTTCAACTAGTTTCTGTATATATTTGTATATAAATATACGAGGGTGGGGGGTGGGGTTTTAGGGCATTGGAAAAATGTACGAGGGTGGGGTTTTAGGGCAAACATTATGGATTTTGGTATGACCTGTGGATAAGCTGATGGGAAAGCACCAGCACTACTTCAGTGGAACAGCCACCTCTGGTTGCCTCCACCAGCATTTTCCCAACCAGGCATTCAAAAAGCACAAAAAGCACAGAAATACTGCCTTGATAAAGAGAACTGAGGAAGTCAGTGCTTCTTTTAGATTTTTCCAGGATGGTTTTCCCACCTTTTGCCATTGCATTCAAGAGAAGGGGGTAACTCAGATATATATATCTGAGTTAAGGTATCTTGACCATTGGCTATATCAACTCAAATTTTTGGGAGACATTTTTACTAAAATTTCTAGACTTATACACGAGTATATCCAATACACATGACTAACTTCTACAAAGTAATTGCCCAGCTTCTGCAAATAAGTTTTCTGGAAAGTAGCAAAAAAATAGTATTAAAAATGCAAGGTACTTCAATATTTTTTTTCTGGCTGAGATATCTAATTAACATTTTAAAGATTGCCATTTAATTGAAATGAACAAGAAACCTTTGCCTACCTAAAGGAGCTCATGAACATAATCACAACAAAGTCATTTCCTTTTGTTAGATGCAGATTTTCAGTCATAGCCTTTTCTAGGCTTAATAAAGTTAAGCACCACTTAAAATCAACACTTCATTTTGTGTTGTTCTATTATATATCACAGTGGCTGTTATGTTCTTGTAGTCACCATCTGTGTAGGTGTTCATTTTTCCTCTCCTACTGTGTGGGTACTCCGTCTAACTCCCAACCTTCTTGTTTTATAATCATCTTGCAAAATGATGTTTGAATTGTTATGAAGTAGGTTTCCTTAATTTAAAGTTACAGAGATCTGGGCTGCCCAACATGAAACTATTTTGACTTGATCTGTTTTTCCTAAACCCTATGAGCTCCTCTCTTTTATTGTTATAGCAATAAGTAGAAAGATATATGTCAGAAGAAATTTGTACTTCCCAGCAAATGAGCATGGGACTGAACTGCAGAAGTTATGTGTGTGTGTGTGTGTGTGTGGAGACTGTATTCCTAGAAAAGGGAATATCAAAGTAGTCAGAAATAGATCCATATTGAATATAATTATGTATGTATTTGGATTGGTACCTTTACTGTTCCAACATTATGGAGGAGTGAAAATAGCTTTGTAATTATTGTTTGTGAAGCTCAATTTGTGATGCAAAAATGAAAGGAGGGAAGAATGGAAAACATAGAGTAGCGCAAAATGAAGGAAAGAAGAGTGTGAAACATGGTTTTAAATTATATGGGTCCAGTTAATCAAAGTGCTATGTACCCTGATGTAGATCCAGAATAAGTCCACAACAACAACAACCATAACAACCACAACAATCACAACAATCCTTTCCCACTGTCTGCACCCTGAATTGATGGGAATGGGAAAACATTACCATAGTCTAAATCAGCTTTTCTCAGCCTTTTCAACCTGGAGGAGCCCTTTATATAATTTTCAGGTCTCAAATAATTCCTTCATAAAAATGATTGTATCTAGAGGTTTTTAAAAGTTTGTTGAGAGCATTTATATTTCACCCTTCAGCCAAAAGGATTTATAGAATGGTTTGCATATGGTTTATGTGACAATTCAAATATATAAATAAATACACTTCCGCCCACCAAATTCTCACTGCATGCCAACATATGCACCCTGACCTAGTTCTGCATACCAGCTTATTGAGGTGGGGTGAAGATGTGCACTCAGATGCATAGTTGGATACATCCTGCAGAGAGCAACATGGGCTGGAGGATTAGCATCCAAATATGACATATAATCTAACCATAGGATATCAGTGCAATTACACCCAGAAATGTTCAGGAGATCTCTGGATGGCAAGAACTGAAAATATATTGAGCAATCACCATGAAGCCACAGAGGCCCCATCCATGTGTCATATAATGCAGTTTAAACGACATTACATGGACAGTGTGTACTCATATAATGCAATTCAATGCAGCAGTCCTTAATGCATTTTAATAAAAGGTATTCTTTATTTGTTAATTTGCTTCCCTGATTTTCAGTTTGCAGTTTGCAAATGACATCAAATTGGAAAGTATAGCTAATACCCCAGAAGATAGGAGCAGAATTCAAAACAGATTAGATTGATGGGCCAAATCTAACAAAATGAGGTTCAACACTGACAAATGCAAGATACCCCACTTAGGCATGAAAAATGAAATGCAAAGATACAGAATGGGGGACGCCTGGCTTGATAGCAGGACACGTGAAAAAACATCTTGGAGTCCTCATGGACAACAAGTTAAACATGAGCCAACAATTTTATGCAGCAGCTTCAAAAGCCAATGGGATTTTGGCTTGCATAAATAGGAGTATAGTGTCTAGATCCAGGGAGGTCATGCTGCCCCTCTATTCTGCTTTCGTCAGACCACACCAGGAATACTGTGTCCAATTCTGGGTACTGCAATTGAAGAGAGATGTTGAGAGGCTGGAATGTGCCCAGAGGAGAGTGAGTAAAATGATCAAGGGTCTGGAGAACAAGGTCTATGAGAAGTAGCTTAAAGAGCTGGGCATGTTTAGCCTGAAGAAGAGAAGGCTGAAAGGTGACATGATGGTCATGTATAAATATGTGAGAGGAAGTCATTGGGTAGAGGGAGCAAGCTTGTTTTCTGCTACCCTGGAGACTAGGAAGTGGAACAATGGCTTTAGTGGCTTCAAACTACCAGATGGCTTCAAACTACTAGAAGGGAGATTCCACCTGAACATAAGAAAGAACTTCCTGACTGTGAGAGCAGTTCAGCTGTGGAACTCTCTCTCTTCCCCGAAGTGTGGTGGAGGCTCCTTCTTTGGAGGCTTTTAAGCAGAGGGTGGATGGCCATCTGTCCGGGGTGCTTTGAATGAGATTTCCTGCTTCTTGGCAGGGGGTTGGACTGGATGGCCCATTAGGTCTCTTCCAACTCTATAATTCCATTATTCTTCTGGTATGGGGCTCAAGTGGCTTACAAAAATACTAAATAAATAAAGTTTAAAATCTGAAAACACAATTAAACACATGTTCATATTGAAATCCCTTATATTTTTAAAAGTGTAGACATGTCTAAGAACATAACAATAGAGTTAAAATATGCAGCATGTCTGAAAAATATCTTTACCTGTTGGCAGAAAGGACCAGCTTAGTCCCACATAGAAGGTAACTTCGCAGCCTTGGGGCAGCGACTGGAAAAGCCTCTCCTGAGGCTTAATCATGTGGTCCTATGATGATACTGGGACTGAGAGAATGCCTTCTCCCAACATTAGTCAGGAAAGCTGTTTTAACAATGAAGTTATATTTTTAATGTAACAATCCATTTTTTACAATAAAGGCGTTGAATGTTTACAAGATTCTCTTCATTTCTTTTTACTCTCTTCTTTTTATTTACTTATATCATTTGTTTATAATAAATGTAATATCCATCAGGAGCTGGAAGACATAGATTGGCACTTTAATATTGCCCAAGTCTTGGGGTCTTTAGGTTTTGGCATAATTTCCAAGCTGCTGGTCCTAGCAATACATCACAAAAATTATATGAAGAAAACTCTTAGCAAGTCAACGTGGCTGGAAATATCTAGGATGCCTTAAATAATATTATAGCATTGTTTCTTCAGTGTACAAGTAACAGACCAAAGAACGAGTGCATTGAAAAACAGTGATGATATGTGTTCCTCTCCTTCAAAAAAAATTGTTAGTTTCAGTAAGCAGAATTTCATTTTTAATGAGCTTATTTATCACAAGCAAGTAATTCTGTGTTCTGTTTCCTATTCCATTCTAATGTGCTACAATTTGTTGGCAACAACGCTCAATACTTTCTCCTTTAGCTATTCAAATTGGATCTCCTGTGATGTACAAACAGTATAAACATGTAGATGTTTTGATGTACCACCTACACATCATTTGTAGCATTATCTCTCTGTAAGGTGCCACTCAAACATTAATTCATTTTACTGCTTTGGTAGCATTGTTTGGAGACCATGGGAGTAATATTTTTGAAGGTTCTGAATTGAATAAATCCTTTTACTGAAAAAAGTTACTGTAACCTCTTAAGTTATATCATTATTAAATAGGAGTTGCCAAACTTCTGTTGAGGATCGGTCCATGTGGTGATAATCTCTGGGTATGTCTACATTGCACTCCAGGCTAGCTTCTAATTGAACTCATATGCACAAGACCACATCCTGTGTGCTACAACATCATTGTCTGCACAGGCTAACTGGACTGGCACTGAATCGGTCCTGATGGCCCATCCCCTGTTTCTGGTGCTACTGCCACTACTTCCACACCAGTTTAAGAGCTCCATGGAAAAGGCTGTCTGGCTCACCACTGCTTCTAAGGTCAAAACAGAGCCCCTGAACATGAAATTAACACACTACCCTTCTGTGTTGATCACATCGAGAAGGAATATGGTGCAACTTCTGCCATATGGATGACTGATCAGGCCAATTGGAACCAATACAGATGTCCACAATCCACATACAAAAGAGCCAAAGGTCACTCCAGAGCTTCTGGTAAACACTTGGCTTTGTTTAAAGCCAAAGAGAGATGGATATTTCTAAAGTAGCTGTATGTCATCTAGACTATCAGCACTGCTTTCAGGGAAAGTCCTCTTTTTTGGCAATGTGTTTTTAAAATTTTATTGTGTCAGAAGCTAATGGAGAATTCAGTTATAATGTATAGAAAAACCACAAAGATAAAAACTTGGCATTCTACAAAATTTCCTTTCATCTGAGGCTGGCCACTTGGAGTGCCTCTGGTGTCGCTGTATGAAGGTCCTCCATTGTGCATGTGGTAGGGCTCAGACTGCATTTCAGTAGGTGGTCTGTGGTTTGCTCTACTCCACGCTTGCATGTTGTGGACTCCACTTTGTAGACCCATTTCTTAAAGTTAGCTCTCCATCTCATGGTCCCAGCACATAGTCTGTTCAGCACCTTCCAAGTCACCCAGCCTTCTGTGAGCCCAGGGGGAAGTTTCTCATTTGGTATCAGCCACTTATCGAGGTTCCAGGTTTTAACCTGCCACTTTTGGACTCTCGCTTGCTGAGGTGTTCCTGCAAGTATCTCTGTAGATCTTAGAAAGCTATTTATTTAAGGTATTGGCTTACGGGCTGATATCCGAACAGAGGATGGGTTGGAGATGTCAGTGACATGACCTCTAATTTATGGAAACAACATTGGCCATTAATTAGCTTGTAAAGTGGTCTGGAAATGATTAATTGTGAAACCCCGATTACATCTCATTTATTATTTTCCCTCATAATGCATTACATTAAGGTTGAAATGTGACATGGCATGAAATACCTGTTTTATGGTGTAACTACAATTTTAAGTTATTTTTTAAAGATAGTTGTGGGAACATGGCTTCATCAAATGGGGGAGGCAGAATGTGCCAGATTTCAAGTACTATCTCATGCAGTACCTAATGCTGCTGCCATGCCTAATATTCTTTTAGTAATGTTGAATTGGTGACAAGGAAGACAGGAACGGAATGTATTTTATACCATAAACCAATGGTCCACAGAATTCAAAAGTGTCCTTAAGAAACTAAAATGTGTTTTAGTTGCTCTTCAGAAATGGGAAAGTAAAAAAAGGCTTTTTAAAAGCATTAACAAACACAAGTACAGAAAGCATGCAAGAAGTGCTTGGGCTGTTCATTTTCCTTTTCACACTGTAATTAGTGATTTTAAACATCAGTTAACATAAAATGTTTTTGTTGTAGTAGTTTACCTTCAAGTTGACTCTGATTTATGATTACTTATGCTGGTAGAGTCTCCTTCCCTGAAGGTTTTTAAACAAGCTGGGTGGCTATCAATTGGGAGAGCTTTGATTGGGTGTTCCTGGATGGCAGGGAGTTCAACTGGATGGCCATTGTGCAGTATTCCAATACTAAGATCCTATGATTTTATGAGTCACCTGCAAGATTCCTCAACTGCCCCAATCGGGTTTGGGAAACTGCAGATAATAGCTAACTCAATTGAAATGAAGCACTTCTCACCAGGAATATCATAGAGTTATACTGGTGGACCTAAAAATGCCTTGAGAAAACATATTTCAGTTTTTAAAATTGTTTTATTTCAGAAAATCATACCGATAACAATACATTATAATACAAACCTTGACATTCTATAAATCAATATAGATGACTATTTATAATTTTTGTAACTAAGTTACATGTTCAGCTTATACTTCAATATAGATTGATTACTTTCCTCTTAAATCTTCACCCCCATCCCATCTCCCCTCTTCCCACCTCCCTTCCCACTGACCATCTAGGTCAACTTATTTAAATACATTGATTCAATTTTTTGGATGGCCTGGTTCAAAATTCAGGACCTATCATTTCCTTTAGTTTTGTCAATTAAACAATACCATTTTCTATTCCAGTCTTGTTTGGAATTACTATCCAAATATTTATTTGTCCTTTGATAATAAAGTCGTTAATTAAATATTCAGAGAGGTAAGTCCAGCATGTTGCCACATTGTTTTGTCTTTCCAAGTTCGAGTGATTGTGGCATGTATGGCTGATATCATACATTTAAATATTTCTGTCTATTCCCCCCCTTTACCCCTGAGGGACAGACATTGGGCTTTATTCCAATATAATATTTGCCCTATTCAGGCATGTAGCTGGGGGGGGGGGGGCTTGAGGGGCTTCAGCCACCCCCCCTCGAAATTCTCATGGTGGTCCACGAGAAGGCCTTACTGGTACATTATTTAAACTATTATGTTTATTCATATCATGATCTGATCACCATGCTCAATATATCCCATATGCAAGGGAGTATTGGGGTAACGATACAAAAGGTTTGCTAGGGTAGACCCTCTTTCACTCAGACTCAGCCCCCCCCCCCAATCAAACTCAGCTCCCCCCAAAACAAAATCCTGGCTACGGGCCTGACCCTATTAGTTCCTCTGTTACTTCCCTGACTGTGTTATAATATTTTTGGGTTTCAATGCAATCCCACCACATATGAGAAACTGCCCCAATCTCCCCACAATTATGCCAGCATTTATTAGACAAAATAAAAAAATAAACATCTGAAGATTAAGGAAACAGAAAGGAAAATGATCACAAAATGGTACAGAACCCTCTTACAATTGATACACATTATGGGAAACGTTTCTAACATTTCTGAGAAAACACATTTAGTTGAATATGGATGCATGGAATCAGTATCCCATGTATCCAGTGGATATATTGTTTTTACACTATTCTAAGACATGAATCTAGCAATTAAGAATAGCAATAAATAGCCACACAAATGTTTTAGCATTACAACTTTCGTGAGACTAACAGCCTGATTCCATACATTTGTACTCAATTACTCACAGGCATGTAGCCAGGGGGGGGGGCTCGGGGGGCTTCAGCCTCCCCCGAAATTCTCATGGTGGTTCGCGAAAAGGCCTTACTGGTGCATTATTTAAACTGTTATGTTTATTAATATCATGATTTGATCACCATTCTCAATATATCCCATATGCATGGGGGTATTGGGGTAATGATACAAAAGGTTTGCTAGGCTAGACCCTCTTTCACTCAGACTCAGCCCCCCCCCCGAAACTCAGCCCCCCCCGAAACCCCCCCTGAAATTTTTTTAGCCCCCCCCGAAACGAAATCCTGGCTACGGGCCTGATTACTCAAGTAACATAATGCAATCTTAATGATAATAGAAACACTAAAGTGTTCAGGTACTGACTGAGGAAGAGGCATGGGATCCTTAAGCATTAGGCTACTACATATTGGAAGTTTGGATCAGTTGCACCTACTGTATAATTGATAACCTTGCTCTGAAATCAATATACTTTCTGGAGGAGCGGGGAGAGAAGAAGTGGAGTAGAAATATTGCAATCTATCCACAGATAACTATGCATGTTCTGTTTTTGAAAGATCTATGGAATGGTGGCACCATTTCATCCAACACTCTTTATTCTCCTAATTAATGCTTAAGCTTCCCTTCTTGTATATAGTGCCATAATGAGTCTGTTATTTTATTCAAATACTGGTTGAAAAGTAATAGGATTCGATCCAAATCAAGAAGTATCCATAAACTGCAGGCACATTTTCCTCTAAAATGTTACTTTAAAAAAATAATAAAAGTGCAGATGGCACCACAAATAAATGACTGTCATGCACTAGGATCTTTTCTATGCAAATGACTAATACATCAGTATAATTCTGCCAGAGCAACAGCAAGAGTCTGCCAAAAAAGAATCATATCATAATCAGTGCGTGTTCTTGATTGTTCACTGTTTGTGACACATATGGATCCTCAGAAATACAGAACACCTACCTAGAGAAACAGTCAAATCATTATGCATCATGAACTTTTGTATGTGTTTAGAATGTTTTAAGGAAACTATTTGGTCTGCAATAAACAGACATATTTTCTCAGTGTCATTACAGCAATAGCTGTGCAAAAATAAAAAAGCAACAAACAAGACTGTTGTGGTTGCTATGCTTAAACTTGCAAATCTCTATACTGAAAAGCATGTCAGCTCTCACTACAGAATAATAGATCAATTACCCATTGAGGAGAGCAAATTTAAAACATAACTAACTCATATATATATATATAATATATCTCATGTTGAGTTGAAGATAGAAGTGGTTTCCACAGCACCTCAAAGCGTTTGAACTTTCTTGATTTCTTAATGAAGATATTGAATATTAGACCTAAGTAGATTTCAGCATGCTACTGAAGAATCTGACTAGAAGTTAAAGGTAGAACTTTCAATAGTGCTGAATGGTACTGGACCAGCTGTGTGAAATAGCCGTATATTTCAGAAGTAGAATATTTGTGGAATTGATTGAGAAGTTATATAATGAGGTTATATAATTATATAATGCTACCTCTTACACATCCTCATGTTCAACTAGTTACACAACATCTTATAAAATCTGAATCATAGATTTGGAAGGGACCCCATAGACCATCTAGTCAAACCTCCTATCATACAGGAATACATAGCGAAAGGACTCCTTGAGGTAAAACACCATTCTAGATCTGTTTAAAGACATCCAAAGAAGAAGAACTCACCATCTTTTATTGTTGAATAGCTCTTAACACTGGGAGATTCTTTCCAATGTTTGTTAGAATTTAAATGCATCAATTCATGTCCTAGTACGTAAAGCAATAGAAAATAATATTATATTTGAAATTCCTTCAGATATTTAAAGATAGCTATTGTGTCACCGGTTGCTCATCTCTTTTTCAAGTGAACCACACACAGTTTCTTTAGCTCTTCCTTGTGGGGATTGGTTTCCAGACCTTTTAGCACCTTGGTGACTATGTCTGGACTTGTTTCAACTTGTAAATTTCATTCTTGAATGGTGATACCCAGAAATGAACACAATACCACAAGTGAGATCTGACAAAAAGTATAATAAAATGGCACCAATATAAATAGTATCCTTCTGTTCTGGTTTTGGCAGACCTCACTTGGAATATTAGCTGTGTAGGAGCAGACAGGCCTGAGACCCTACATGTCCATTGGGTTTTTAGACAACATGTAGGAATAAACTCAGGAGCAGGCACATTCCTCTTTTTAAAATGAATACATGAAATTGTATAATTGCCTAATGTCTTCCTATTATTTGCTATCATTGTATTCGATTTTAAAATAACTGTTCTTAAAAAAGCCCAAAACATTATTGCTTCTTTAATTAGGACGCTACTTTATAACCTGTGGATGAAGCCTACAATTGCATTGGCTCTTTTGATTGTCACATCACATTGTCAATGTATGTTTAACTTTTTGTGCATTTTCAATTCATTTGTGCACCAAACCCCTAGATTCCTATTACATTTACTGTCCTCAAGCAAGATGTCAAAAATCAACTGCAAAAAACTAGGTTGACTTATCCATAGATCAATGTGTGTACTGTACCTTAACACTTACAAAAAGAAAAAGAAACGAACCATCCCCTTCTCTAAGCAGGATGGAAAAAGGTAAGACCTTAGTCTGCCCTGGGAGGACTTAAAAGAAGCACCCACTCCCTCTACTTTCTTCACCATGGCACTAATAGTTGTCTTTTAAAATCCCTGGGTGAGAAAATGGCAGCAGGAGTCAGGGACAGCTGGTGCTTTCCTGAAAAATGACCCTTGGCTTATCCATGCATCATATCAAAATCCATAATTTTGTCCCCAAAACCTGCACTTGCTTTATACATGAGACAGACTTATACATGAGTATTTACAGTTCTGGTGTTTTCAGGTATGGTGCAGTAAGCCAGCAACAATAAGTAAGATTCAAAAGCTGATGTGGTTAAGTTGTATACATGAACCGAGTTGTGTGGTCTTTTACCATTTGCCTCAGGCAGCAAAATACATTGAACTTTCCTGATAACAAGTCAGAATCTGTTCAGCACCAACTTTTGTCATACTGCACTTGCTAAGCTTTGAGATGCCAGAAGCTTCTTCCTTGTTTTTGCTGAAACACACTAACACAGACTCCTCTCCACAGTTATCTTTCTGGACATATTGCCTGAAGTAGCTGCTCAATATATTTCAAAAAGTGATTCAGTGATTACTCTGATTGTCCAACTACAAAACAATTTGGCAATATAGCAAGGCTGGCAATATTGCAATACAGAAAAATATTGACAATCATCATCAAGAGCAAGGTTCCAGGGGCCCTGAGACCAATATTCTTCTCACACAACCATCACAGGACTCCAAAAACTGAATCCAGAAGTGGGCAAACAGCCACTTCCATGTTCTTAATATTCACAAGGCATTTGGGCTGTGCTTTGTTGTAAGGAGAATCTTGTTCACTAGAGACTGTCAGGAGAATGATTCTTTCTTTGCAAAAATGTGAATATAGTTTCTTTCCCTTTGTGGTGGTGGGTTTCTAGGAACTCAGGGGAGGCCTTTATAGCCCAACAGTCATGTATGCCCACCATAGCCTGTAAACTGTGTTGTTGTTATGCCTGTGAGTCAACTTTAGCATAGCCAGCCACCTTAGAAATGAGATAGCTCCAAGAATCTGATTTCTCAACAGCCCTCCTCAGGTCTTGCAAACCCAAGGCCATGAATCAATCTACCCATAGCATGGTCTTTCTCTTTTCCTTCTACCTGGTATATTCAAAATACAATAGGTCTCAGTTTAATCATATTGGCTTTTAGTGAAGATTTAATTTGCTCTAGGATGCATTTATTTGTCTTTTTTGGACATTGATGATATCTACAGAACTCTCCTTCAAACTTTCTTCCTATTATCTTTTTTCACTTTCCTGTTTTCACAACCATATATAAAAATCAGAAACACTATGTTATGGATGAGTCTGATGTTGCTATTCAGTGATATAATGCTATGTATTCTTTACCAGAAGCCTCAGCTAGCATGGACAAAGGTCGGAAATTCTGGGAGATGAAGTCCAAAACATCCAAAGGAGAAAAGCTTGAGAACTACTGCATTAGAAGACAATTGTGTTGAGGCCAGTGTTTTAAACTGTACTGAAATATATTTGTAAACATTTGACTATTTGGGATGGTTTCCCCATTCTACTTCAAAAGAACCCTGCAGCAACCAAGATAGCAGCCACAGAAACTGGGCCAAACCTTCTGCAGTGCTGTGTTTGTGTCCAGCCACTTCATTGACCAAGACAGCATTGGTTTCTCAGGGCCACTCTGTTGGCATCTGTGTCACTAACACTATTTTTTTGCTAGCAATGTAGCTCACTGTGGGGACCAGGTCATCACTCTCACATAAGCTGAGGTCATAACAGGATGGCTATGCAATCAGCAAGGAGGGGTAGAGTGACTCCCTTCTTCTTTCTATCATGCCAGAGTCCCACCCTGACCTTCGCAGGCATGACTGCAACTTCAGGGCACTCACAGAGACTTCTGTGGTCAGCAAGGAGCAGCCCTTATGCTGATTTGTGTGGGGAAAGAGTGATGGTGGCAGTGAACATGAGGACAGCAGGTCAGGCTGAAACAGACCTGTTGTCTGAATGTTGAATCCAGCTGTCCAGGTAGCTGCACAATCAAGTTAAGAAGGGGGGTTGCTCTATACCAGGTTATGAGCAGAAAACCTTGGATGCTACCCAAAAGTCTCAATGTGCCATGAAGACAGCCAGCAGTGGATTCAAGCTGAGTCAAATGTTGTTGTTGTTGTTGTTGTTGTTGTTGCTGTCATTGTAAATGTTGTTGTTAGTAGACAAATCAGGAGGGAGGGAGAGAGAGAGAGTCCTGTAATTTGCAGTTTGGGACGCCACTACAGGAGCTCTCTGGCAGATAATTTAAATGGCTCATGAAGATGCAAATCCCAAGATTCCATAGGATAGAACTATGTAATGAAATTGGCATTAAAATGATGTGGTTGTGTAAGGTGAATAAGAGCATTTACCTTCAAACTGACTCCATTCACTTAGGGTTCAGCCTCACAAAGTGATTTGCTGACTTCTAATGTCTCTCAGTTTATTATTATTATTATTATTATTATTATTATTATTATTACTTTATTTGTACCCCGCTAGCATCTCCCGAAGGACTCAATGCGGCTTACATCGGCCAAGGCCTCAAAACACAATACAATAATACAATACCTAAAGCAAATTAAAAACAGTTAAGCAGAATAAAGCAGTTTCTGCCTCTTTATCTTACATCGTCAGACTCTTAAATAAAATGGGAGGGAAAGCAACCTATTTGCATCCTAACTTTTGTGCATTAAACATTAACCCAAACATATCTTTGTACACCACCATCTCCATTGTCCCTTCTCCACACAACTGATTGCCCAAGTTTTCAACTTATTTGGGATGGATCCTCCATATCCTTTATGAAATTGGAACTGAACAAAAATGCCTTCCTAATATAACCAATGTTGAATGTTTAATTTCTTAAAACTGAATCTGGATAACTTCCCAGATTATACATCTGTTATGCTAATTGGCAAAGGAGACGGCTGAAGAAAGAAACACGGTGGAGGATCAGTGTCCTTCTCTTTCTCCCCCGGCAAAAACATAATGTGATCACTGATTATATCCCTCCCCTCTCTCTTGCATGCCTTGTTTGCAGGCTACCTGGCAGAAATATAAACTAGAACACCTGTATACTAGACATATTGCACCTGTACTGCAACACACTCATATGTGCTATAGAGTTCCAGAGGAAAATAGATTTTGCATGTTAATTGCCTTTTCCCACATGGAATAAGATCCATAGATAGAATTGATGGCAGAAAAGAAATGATGGCACACTGCAATTAGGAAACAAGCAATGTGGGAGGCCATATTTTGTAAATTTTTTGCTGCTCTAGTGTAGAAACTTATGCCCTCATTATTTTTTCTTCTCAAACTAAAACCTCTAGTCAATAAATCATAAGTACAACACATTGCAGGCAGCTTTGTAATGTCTCGACAGGTCCCATCAAATGACATTTGTCTCCTGTCATTGTTAACCTATTGGAAACCATGTGCAAAAGGTGGCAGAAACAGAGTATTTGGACATGGGTTTCATATTGTGTTTTTGAATTTTAAAAATTACATGAAAAGTGCTGCTTTTATGTGTAATTGGTGGATCAGTAAACATTCCATCCCATATGCTGTGACATCCCCTTTGGGGTAGGGGGGTATCTGTGGGTGGTCTCTGCAGACCCCGGCATTGCCATTTGTTTGTTTGTTTGTTTGTTTGTTTACTGTATTTGTATACTGCCTTTCTCAGCCAGTTGGTGACTCAAGGTGGTTTCCCACAAATCAGTATACATAAAACGTAATAGATAGACTTCCATACTGGCTACTTTGAAGCCTTCAGTCCTCTCAAAAATGTGCTTTCAAAATAATTTGATAGGAAAATACCTTAGAATACCATTCTCCAGTACAATAGTAATCATTATTTACTGGTTTGTGCCAAATGACAGTGATAGCAGCTCTCTACTGTGCAGCTGCAAGATCTACAAACTTGTGATAGCATGCATGTGAGATTTCCATCTTGCAGAGATGACGTATGCAAAATTGCATCAAGTTGGAAGGAGCAAAACTTCTGTGATGTAATGACTCACACCAGATTACTTTAAACAGTAAGAAATTCATGTGATGGGGAGAGGGGACGTGTTTGCATCCTGTCAGGAAATGTGGTGTCCATACGGATTAACTGTTTTAAAGTTTAAGTGTGATGAACTCTCCCTAAAAGCAATATGACTAAACTGAGGTTGTAATGCTTGGGCATATAACATGATTTATATTCATGGAACGTTGTATGAAAAGAGTAAAAGTACATTATGGATGGATGAATTCAACCAAAAGAAGCCATAGCTTTGGGTTTGGAAAGCCTAAAAATGAAATTTGATAACTAGCCCCTTGGAGGTCTCTTGTTCATAGAGTCATCATAAGACAAAGACAACTTGATGGCAAATAATAACACAAGTGTAGGGTTTTTCTATATACTCCTTCCCGGAGCGTCAAAATGTTCATTTTTAGTTTGCAGCTTCCCCAGTTCTCAAACATCACACCTGGTAGCTGGGGGAATTCTGAGAATTCCAGCCTCCAAAAAGAAACTTTTGTAAGTTCTGCTTCCCCCACTTTCTGTTTTTTGTCACTTCCATCATTTTGCATGCAGATATGTTACAAATAAAATGAGTTGTTACTGACAGTATCCATTACCAATTGAGCAAGTATTTTATATCCAGTTCTGAGCAAATGCTATCAATGTTAGAAAGACATTGCTTGTGTTAATGTTCCTCAACTGTAAATGTCAACCTACATTAAAGGATATTAATTAAAATTAGAAAGATATGGATGTATATTTAATGTCTCTTTTTCAAACACACCTCTGTCACAATGTTGTAGCTCATGTACCTTTGTGTCAACAGAAATTTTATTGTATCGACAATATGTGCAGGCTTCTGCTGCAATTGCGCTAACATTCCATCCGACACCCAATTAATTGCTTCACACTGATTGATGTTTAGAAAGGATTTTCCTGCCATTCTTTTGACAACCCAATTTGTTAGTTAAACAAGTATATAAATCAGGACACATGGTGAGTGTACATGTTCACCTGTCAATCTAATCTTTTGACTTGCATCATTCACAAGAAAGGCTTCTCGATTTCCCATAGCAATATGTCTTTTTTTTTTTCTTGGATTAATAAAACACAAAATGAGGGGGAATGTCCAAGTGTCACAAAAGGAGAATAATTGTTAAGGAGGTGCTTGATTCTAACTCCCATAGCTGATTTTCTGAGCCTGCATTTTTAAACGTTATCTTTGTCAAGTTACATATTACTTGTCTGATATTTGGAGCCCTCATTTTCAAATTCATTATGTCAAAAAGTGAAATTCTCATAATTCCTTCTGAAAGGCAGTCTCCAAAATTGAATTGCATCCACTGATTGTATTTTCAGCACCCCTCTTGGTTGGACATGAATATATGATTTTTCTTTTAATTATCCTCCCAATGTTCCAGCGATCAGTTGGTTATACTGTTTCTCCATATATAGCCTACCAATCCTGGTCTGAATTCATGGGGTCACCGATGATATTCAGTTCATTAAATGGCTTGGAAGCCTCAAAACTTGAAATAATGTCTCTCTGTATGTACATCTTTCCAGAGACTGAGACCTGCAAGAGAAGTCCTTCTTTGTAGCTCAACAGGAAGGCCAATTTTCTGTGAGAAGATGCAGAAGCAAGACTGAGGCACCTTTGAAAGTCTGTCACCAATTCTGGAGCGATTCCAGAGTAAATAAAAACATGGAAATCTATTTAAGTATTTGGTGCCCACTTGATTTTACCCAAATCTGGACACATGTTTATGGTTTATATTGTTCAAAACATGTTTTTTCACTGGCATTAAAAACTTGTTAACTTCTTTCCAATCTGTTAAATTTGCTTTTGTTATTCTGTATTCAAACAGATTATAAGTACATTTTGCTAAATGTCTAGTATTGGTGCTAAGGAGAATTTCATACCCCTGGAACCCCATTTCCTGAGGACTATTTTATGTCTTTATCTTTTTATTTCCCAAGAAGACTTTTTTGTTGTGATGGGAGAGGGGTTTCTTCAATCTCATTTATGTAATAATAATAATAATAATAATAATCATCATCATCATCATCATCATCATCTTTATTTATATCCCACTCTATCTTCCCAAGGGAACTCAGGGTGGTTTACAACAAATATCAGCAAACATTCAATGCCATAAAGAAATCGAACAAGGACAAAATAACTACCCCACCTGGATCCCAAAAACAAAAAAATGACACATTATCAAAAGTTAAACAATAACATCCCAAGTGATGTTGAAGAGACATGATGGAGCTGTGTTTTCATGGTTGCCTCCTCTTCACTCTGTGGCCTCAGAGTGAAGTTAGTAGTTAAAGCATTTATTTATTCCTTTCTCTGCCAAAAGGGCTCCTAGGCTAGTTTCCAAAATAGACAATGGGACAATTCCTGCCATCACACTTAATATCTAAATGAGTTGTGACACATAACAAATATGAATGGGGAGGAAGGACATTGTGACTTTGATTGTGACAGGCAATGGCCCCTGGCTAAGATTAGCTTGCACCAAAGTCCTAGAATTTCACTTAGGAAATTATGATTGTTGAGTAATTCTAATTGTGTGACCAGAATCAGCGAGGTCTATAATAATTACAAGCCTAATCATATTGCCATTCCTCATATGAATGGCATGATACAAATGAAGTCTACTTGCCCAAAGTATAAGCTTGGTGAAGAATATTATGAGAAAAATTCCCCTAGAAATGTGTAACTAATCTCTTAAGATTTCATATCACACCAGGAAAGACTATTTGCAGTTCAGGATTGCTCTTCACAAAATGGTATTTGTGTATACAGAAGCAGTACTTTGTGTGCAGAAAATAACTGGTCTGTGCAAAAATATTATTTTCTGCTCAGGGAATGCTGTTTCCTGTGCAGAAAATTCTATTTTGTTTGCAAAAGCTTTGCACAGAATAAGTCCCAAACTCTGGAAATGCTTGCCAGTCAAGGATTCATCCTGCCATGGTTTCCCAATAATGGAGAAACACATTTTTTTTTTACCATTGTTTGAATTTTAAAAATATTGTTTCAATTCCCATGGGAACGTTTGTACTAGATTCCAGTTAACAGTTTTTCCTAAACAATATTTTATATTGCTAGCAGTTCTGTCTATTTTTGTTAGTCAAAAACAGTAGTTCTCAACAGGTCTTCCGTGTATCCTTAACCTTACCAAATATGGTACTAATTTCCAATGCAGAGCCAACTCATAATGTAAAAACAAGATGCTGCTACATTAGTTTATTAGCTTGCAGGGTTCATAAAGTGCAAAGCTATCTTAAAATAATGCAGAAGGCACATGTCTCTACTATGAGAAGAATGACTGAACTTCTGTTTGCAATGTTCTATTTTGTATGTAACTTTACTTGGCAACAGATGCAATATTTATAGTAAAGTCTATCACCGTTTATTAATGTTATACATTAGAGTATTTTTGCTGCTTTAAAAAGGATATGCTAAAATATGCTGAAACATATCTCAAATGAAAAATGATCTGACAATTTATTAATTGCATTTCATTGTTGAAATGATACATCTTTGAGCAAAGCAATGTAAATAATATATTGATTTCATCTACCATAATTGTGCTAACCATTTATAAAGTCTTAATGAAGTCTCAGGAGAGCACTTTGCTACTTTGTTTGTTTTAAAATTGCTAATTTTCTGCTAAGATGAAGTTTTTAGATAATTTTTATATAAGCATAGAGCTCGAAGAGCAATAATGTGAGAGATACATATGTCTGTGTTACTGATTATCAAATCTTCATGTTAATTGAAATTTCTATGTGATGTGATTTGAAGCACATTACACGTATAATGTTTCTTGCATTTTAAATCTGTGGTAAGAAAAAAAATACTATTTCCAGTGCTGAACAATTTGTGTTCCTGTCATCGATGACATTGCAGTTGAATTACTTAGCAGGTTGTATTTAAATTCAGAGTGTTTGCTGCATTTGACTAAATACTGAACTCTGATACCACTAACAGAAGAAGAAGCACAAATGAAGGTTGTGTTTTCACTCCATAGGTATTCTGAACCAAATCAGGTGTTTACAATGATATTTAGCATTCATTTGAAACAAAGTATGTCTTCTCTGAATTTATGTAGAATGAATCCATCTATTCATACAGCAATGTAATTCTGGCCAATATACCTCTGCCAGGCCGGAGTGGGGCTGTACTTCCCCTTGCCTCTGAATAATTGTTGTTGTTGATGTGTTTCTGGCTTTGCCTAAAGCAGTCCAGTTTCAGATCACTAAATGTAAAAAAACTGTCCATTCACATCCGCTAGACCAGTGGTTCCCAACACACTGGTCTAGGTTTCTGTGAGGTTGCCAGGCAGTGGTGAGCTATAATTTTTTTTAAAAAGGAAACACAAAAAAATCACATTATATCCTGCACAGAGATTTGTTTATGTAAATATGTAATAATCTTTCATTCACTGGGTTAGCTTGTTGTGAGGTCTAGGTTCAAGCGCAGTTAACATTTTTCAGTAACTATACTGAAAAAATTATTTTCAATGTGTTTTCATTTACTCCATTTAAAAACCTATTTTTGATGTATCGGAATCACAGGTCACTTTGCCTCTATAAAATGGGGTCGCAATTCAAAATAAGTTGGGAACTGCTACCCAAGCGGCTGTGGGGGACTCTTTTTGGCCAAAGAGTGCTACACTATCAAATAATACAGTTTGGATTTTGCACCAGACTGATGGGTCCATACGATGTATGTAGGCCGACGCCATTTAATCCAGAGTAAACCACTTAATGCAAATGCATCCAGTGCTGAAAAAAATCAGGGGAAGTTCCGAATCCTGCAGAATTCAGATCTTCCCCCAGGTTGGGAGAGTGGGGACATCAATACTGGATCCCTATGCAGAATCCCAGATCACTGTCTCCAAGTGCAAGTATTCTTGTTCTTTTTGGGCTTAGGCAGTGCAGGGAGGTGGAATGGCTGTCCCTTTCTGCCCTCTACGCCCCTGATTTTCCCTGTAATAAGAAAGAAAATCCATCTACCACATGGTATGCAGCCTTGTCTTCCTAGATCCATGCCATGTGACTGACAAAAGAACCTGAGAAGAGTGGGGGAATTGCTCTTCCCAGCTTTCTTTGCTTGTCATATAACACAGAACTAGGAAAATGAAGTGCATACCATGTGGTAACACAAGTGCATACCATGCAGTAACTGGATTTTCTTTTTTCTCATGGGGAAAATTGGGAGTGCATGGCATTCAATAAGTTCTTCAGAGTTAGGACCTGTGCTCCAATTCATCATCATGCTGCTTCGGATTGGAGTGCTGCGTATGCTTAATTTCAAATGACTCTTATAAACCCTTCCAGAACTTTAACTGATTCACTACATGGGGCTTCATGTGAAAGCCACTGCAGCTTGAATCCACTGGCTGCACTTAAATCAGTATGAACACTACTGCAATTAAAGTCTTTGAAGTTAACAAGTAGAGACATGGCATGGGCTGTTTCCTTGCCACCTTTCAATTAATCTCTTTCTTCAAGATGTAGTTAGGATGCGTTGGGATGTGTCTCTCAGATAGTCTTTGGCTTCAATTTGGCTGTCAAAAGGCAAAGCCATTCCCAGGGAAGAACTCAGGTCACTGAAATTGAGTTTTTGTGATTGGTTTGGCAGAACCCAAAGTTTTTGACCTCTTGGGGCAAACACAAATCTTGCTATTAAGGCCCAGAGTTTGGAATTCTTTTGAAGTGTTTTTGTATAAATGATTTGTGATTAATATTATTTGCATTTGTGTCTCTTCTGATATAGAATTGTTAACATTAACTTATTATTATTTGTTATATTGAAAGCCTTCTTGCTAATATAAAGTGTGCATCTGTTATCCAGAATGCTTGGGAACAGAAATGTTTCATTTTTTTCCATTTTAGAATACCTGTATCTGCATATATGTACATAATGGGACCCAAATCTAAACACAAAATTCATTGCTGCTTCATATACACTTAGTACTCATAATCTAAGGCTAATTTATACAATATTTATGATGATGTTGTACCTGAAACAAAGTTTATGTACTATCCAAGAGTAAACACTCTCAGCCACCTGTGTGGACTTTGGAGATTTTGGAAAATTTCAAATTTTGCTCAACAAGTAGTAAGAAGATCTGCTGGATCACCATATTGTCCATATAGGCATGAGTCCAATCTGGTTTTTTTTTGTTTTGTTTTGTTTTTGTTTTTTGTTTGCTAACCTAACCACATCAAAGCTATTGCTTAAAAAAGAGAATTATTGTTCTTTTAGATTCTCTTCTTTGAAAAGGTGCAGAGCCATATCGTCTGTATGTATGAGCATTTATATGTATATTTTGTAGGGTTTCCTAGAAAATGGAAGTGAACTTCTGGTCACTTCCAATTGCCTGTAACTCTTGGTCTTTTCTAATTTCATTTAGTAAAATGCCTGAGTGATGCAGAACATAGAAAGTCCAGATAAATAACTAAGAGGAAAATAAAGGCATATAGTAATTGTGGCCATTTTCTTCCACAGACTGAAGATTCACCACTATGACATGTCAAACCAAGCAAATGGTTCATTTGCAAACCTTTCCTTCTTATATTATTAATATATAATTACAGAAACAATGTTTTCTTTCATCATCCCATCTATGACAACATTCTTTCAAGAGAGGATAGTCAATAATTGACTCAGATTCAATCAACACAGGAGATAAAGAAGACTGCGGTTATACATTTTATATTTCAGCTCTTGTTTCTCATCAGGTACTCAGAAAAAAATCTTAGTGTCAGCAGCAACCAGCTGATTTCTTAGGTTTTTCTGTCTGAGGACAGGTTTATTTATTTAAACACATATTTAAAAGATTAAAATAAGTTTGATCCTATTAAAATCAATAAATTGATCAATGTCAGCAATAAAACAAGTAAGATGAAGACTAGCACATCAATGCCAGAAAGCTCAGAGGAAAGCTGTGATCTAAAATGGGCAAGAGCCCATTGGAAAGCCCACCCCAGGGCAGTGCTAACAGCAAAGAAATTATTCTACTCTACCACCATTGTGTGACTGTACAGTATCATCCAGTAGAGCTGCCTCAAGTGTCCAAGGGCCTTTTACACTCTTCCCCACAGGAGCATCATGTAGAGTACTTGGCTGGTCATCGTGAAGACTTTGCACATAAAATTACTACAAAACCCTATAAGGTTACGGCCCAGCGTATCTGTCCGAACGGATCTCCCTCTACGTCCCACCTCGGAGCTTAAGATCTTCTGGGGAGGCCCTGCTCTCGGCCCCGCCTCTATCACAAGTGAGATTGGCAGGGACGAGGAGCAGGGCCTTCTCAGTGGTGGCCTCTCACCTATGGAACTCACTCCTCGGGGAAATTAGATCAGCGACATCCCTCCTTTCCTTTAGAAGGAAATTGAAGACATGGTTTTGGGACCAGGCGTTTGGGCAATCTGGCAGATAAATAAAGAACTACGACGACGGATAGGAATAGACAATGTGGAATGAAGTATGGACTCTGAGTTGGCGAACGCTGAGCATGACATTGGTTATTGATTGTGATATATATTGATTGTTTTAATTGTTATAACTGTTTAATTGCTGTTTTTATGCGTTTTTGTATTACTGTGTAGGCATCGAATTGTGCCTGTCTGTAAGCCGCCCTGAGTCCCCCCTCGGGGGTTGAGAAGGGCGGGGTAGAAGTACACGAAATAATAATAAATAATAATAAATTAATACAGCTTATATGTAAAAATCATTAAAAACATGACCATTTTACATAGTTGCTAATCTAAAATAACAATAAGCATGATAAGATGCTATCCATCTAGTTTAGAACTTTCCCCTCTATTATGCTTATAATTCTGTTACAACCTTCTATCTACTTAAGTATATTTTGTTTTATTCCCCCCCCCCTCCCCGAATCCCTTACCCTTTTCTTGTGCCACTTTTCAACAGCTTTCAAGACTATCAACCATGTTATCCTTCTATACTGCTTCTCTGGACACTGTTCTGCTGTGGCTCCAGTACTTCTTGGAGAGGCAAACACAAACAGTGATATGGCATTGTTCTTGTTCAACCTTGTGGCCATTGTACTACAGGGTCTCTTGGGGCTCAGTTTTATCCTCTAGGCCAGGGGTCCTCAAATTAAGGCCCGGGGGCCGGATACGGCCCTCCAAGGTCATTTACCCAGCCCTTGCTCAATTATTGTATTGTTTTTAAGTGTTTTTTTGCACTACAAATAAGATATGTGCAGTGTGCATAGGAATTCATTCATGTATTTTTTTCAAATTATAATCCGGCCCTCCAACAGTTTGAGAGACTGTGACCTGGCCCTCTGTTTAAAAAATTTGAGGATCCCTGCTCTAGGCAATTTAATATCTATGTGAAACCACTGAGAGAGTTATCCAGAGTTTTAGTCTGTAGTAATGTCTGTTGCCAATAATAGATTGGGTGATGATGAGCAAACATAAACTTAATCAGGCAAGACCGAGGTGTTCTAGTTGGTCATAATGCACATTAGGGAATAGTGATTCAGTCTGTGTTGAATGGGGTTACACTTTTTCAAAATCTCAGGATTGCAGCTTGGAATGCTCCTTAACTCAGAACATAGGTCTTCGAACTATTTGAAAAACATTGTTGCTATATGCTCTAAATTCGGCAGGGGAGGTGTTCTGTCAGTCCCACCACCATTTCAGGCACTTTCTTGGTTGCAACTTGCACTGCCAAGTTGCAGAATTTCCTTCCTCAGGACATCCTGTTGTCCCTACTACTGATTTTTTCCATTGGGAATTTTAATGTATGCAGCAGATAAAGCTTTTTTATTGAGGTATAATGTTGTTATTTTATAATATTTTAGTTGCTGTTTTATAATATTTTAATATTTTTAAATTATTATAATATTTTATAATATTTTGATACTCTTTTTAGCCTCATTTAATGCTAATTTTAACTTGTATTTTTCAAATAGAAATTTAGTATAATAATGTTTTAACTTTTATATTAATAGTTTTAGCAGTCTTGTTCTTTTACAAAGTTTTACACAACTTTAGGTCCAATAGAAGAAAGGCAGGAGACAAACAACTAAGTGAAGTAAATACATAATTGTAATGACATGAACTGTGCGGCTCTATATATGTCTATTCAGAATTTAAATTCCATAAATTAAATTTTACTTTTTTTCTTTCCCCCATTATTATTATTATTATTATTATTATTATTATTAGGTACACAACAAGATTAGTACACAGCAAACAAGATCACTATCCTGGTTTTTGTATTTGAGCAAATGCTGAACACTTCCCAAGTGTCTAGGACTGTGTGATGTATCGGCGAATAATGCACACAGGTCCGAGTAGGGTGGCCTTTTGCAGCTGACAGATGGTAATTTTGTCAGCACCAATTGTTTTTAAGTGCAGGCCAAGGTCTTTATGCACTGCACCCAGTATGCCATCACCACTGGGTCAACCTTTACTGGCTTGTGCCAGCCAGAGTCTTTGCAGTTCGATCTTTAAATCTTTGTATCATGGAAGCTTTTCTAGTTACTTCTCATTCATTCTGCTATTGCCTGGGATTGCAACATCAATGATTCAACCTTTGCCCCCCCCCCCCCCCCCCACGATTGTGAGGTCAGGAGTATTGTGCTCCAAAACTCTGTCAGTTTGAATTTTGAAGTCCCAAAGTAGTTTGACATGTTCATTTTGTGTAACTTTTTCAGGCTTGTGATCCCACCAGTTTTTGTTGCAGGCACAAGTTCCAATGGACCATCTAAGCAACAGTACTATGCCTCTGCTTGCAGTCCATCTGCGCTATCTTCTGGCAGCAGCTGAGTATGCGATCCATTGTTTCATCTGCTTCCTTACAGAGTTTACTCTTCGAATCTGTAGTCAACTTTTCAATTCTGACTTTGATAGCATTTGTTCTAAACGCTTGTTGTTTGGCTACATGAATCCGGCCCTCAGTCTTCTTTTTTCAAAGTTTCATTTGTGAGCCACATCCATGTTTTTTTTTTTCATTATTATTATTATTATTATTATTATTATTATTATTATTATTATATTTGAGACAGTATTACAGCTATACAATGTGCAAGAAATATATTCATCTACCTATCTATCTCCATCTGTATATAAACACTTAACTAAGAGTTGATCTTTTGAGCATAGTGGGGTTTACTACTGAATAAGTACTGTATACATTTCTCTGGTATACAGTATTGGCAAAATTAACCCAGTGTATCACAAAATAACATCCACATTTAAACCCTGAATTTATTATTAATATATAATGTGGTTTTGTTTTGCACTGATATATTTTCTTTAAAAGTAGATTTGTCTTTTCTGCTCTTTTTCACTTTATTTAAAATCAATATGAAGATTCTTCATTTTAGACTCAATGAGCAAAAAATGTTTTTTTAAGTGTCTAAGACATTTGCAACCATTTGGCTCCAATCTATCACCAAAACCCAATTAAAATAGTTTTTCTAACTGCACACTTTTGAAAAAAGTTGCTTAGCTACAATTATTTAATGTTTAGCTCAGAAGAGTAAAGAAGATCTAAATATAAGATTAAGGCAGCTGTCTTGGGATACAACATGGGTCAAAAAACTTAACCCAAGGAAATAAGTCTAACTTTGAGATTGCAACTGGAGCTCCCCTACCCTACTTTCATTAAATAAATGGCCACATTATAACATATATATTCCATATAGTATTCCATATTCAAAGCCAAATGGTTATTACCTTTGTTATGAAGTATAAAATTTACTGCTTGAAATTATTGTTAAAACTTTGTAAGGATACAATAGGAATCAATAAACTTTCTTACTGAGAATTTTTTTAAACTAAATTATAAACAAACATAACTCATTTGTTTTAATAGTTTAGCCATGCCATCCCAGAATTGTCTGCTAAGATGGCAGTCCTATTGATGATGATGATAACAACAACAACAACAACAACAATAACTTTCTTTTTGTACCCCGCCTGCATCTCCCCGAAGGGACTCAGGGCAGCATATATGGGGCCAAGCCCAATCAAAACAGTTTAAATGTCACCCATTAAAATACATAACAACAGTATAAAACAAAGTAAAAGAACAACATTGTAGACAATATAAAACAGGCATCAAAATCAACAACCAATAAAAAATAACAAAATTCAGTTTATCGTCATGGGTGGGCGGACTGGTGCAACAATAACTTAAGGGATAAAGCTAAATAGTAAAATGCATGGATCATATGGCAGCAATAAAGATAGGAGCAATAGTAAAGTGCAAAGATAAGACTTAGGGTCCTAACTGGGGTCAACTATCTAAGGAATTGACTACTCAAAAGCACAGCGGAACATCCAAGTTTTTATCCACTGATAATGTGAACTCAATAGGGTTTAACTTTGAGATGAGGTCGTTGCATCAGAACATTCATCACAAATCTAATGTTTAACTTCACTCACATTATAGTTGCAGAAGGAAGAAAAAGATTGTGAAACTGTGTGACATTTTACTTAAATAGTAGTTGAATTTACAACACTGGAATTTCACTATGCCATTTTCAATTTGAAATATATTTTACCAACTGCATATAAAAATTATGGTAATTGTGCTTATTTTCAAATACATTCAGAATGTTTTGGCTTTTGTTACTGCGATTTACAGGGTAAAAATATCTCCATATTCCAAGTAAGCGTAACATAACATTTAATTTTTTAAAAGGAAAAATGGCAAAACAACAAGAACAACAAAAAAGAACACATCTCACAGTCAAAGCAGTTCAAATATAATTTGCTCATGTCGTTCCTTAATTTAGAAGATGCAAAGAAGTGAACTGGGAGGTAGACTAACTTTTTAGTGTAAACTTATATAGGCAGCAGGTTTGACAGTTTTTATTGGAGTTGGAGCGTCAACAAGCCATCATGAGGGTTTAATTGTCTCTCTGTTTTTGTTCAAACTGACTTAATCTATACCTCATGCAATAACAAATACTTTCAATTTTTATTGTTTTGATTAGTGATCTCTTTGCATGAAAAATTGAAATAAATAAGAAATATAAATAATTTAAGATATAATTAGCAAAAAAGAAAAAATGGAAGGACAATTGTCAGCTTTAGAAACATGGGGCAACAACAGGTTTTACATAAATTTAAAGTAGATAGTGAAGACCGTGAAATTCTGCATCTTGCCTCAGTTGTCAATCAAAATGGGTAGAGTTTAGAAATCAGAAGAAGATCAAGACTTGGGGTGTATTCAGACAGCCCCTTTATTGTGGAAACTTCCGCAATAAAAAGGGGGCTGTTCAGATGATGTTCTGGGCAACTCGCAGTCAATTTGGCACAAACCAGGAAAACTCTGGTTTGTGGCGAATTAATTAGATAGTAGATTTATTCCGTGCCTTCTTGGAAGATGAGGGATAAACCAATTTCTTCCAGTGTCTGGACTGCAGTCCAGACACCATTCCCACAGTTTTCCAGATTAAATTAGTTCAGAAAATTAGTTCCAGTAGAGTGCTGCCAGGGCTCTCCCAGTGTGTAGAAATGACGTGGCAGGAGAGCGAGGGGGAAACAATTTTCCTCCCTCCCCCACTCTCCTGGCTTTTCTACATGCCAGGAGAGTTCCGGCAACACTCTACTGGAGGCCAGGTAAGTTTTTTTACTTTTAAGAGGGGTTTTAGGGCTTTGGGGGAGGGGAGTTGAGTCTCCAGATGTTCTCCTGGGCCAGTCCTGGGAGAACATTTAGACACCTACCCAGAAAGCACGCGATTTCTGGGATGTGTGTGAATAGGGGCCCAGAAACATCCATGTTTTTTAAACGTGGATGCTCCTGGGATAAAGGGCTGTGTGGAAGTGCCCTTGGAAGGAACTATAAAAGCTCCTCAAATATAAACAAACATGCATAAAGATCAACCATGCTATAGTATTTTTTGACTTCTATGTGCTGAGGTGAAAGCTGGCCAAGGATGAAATCTGATAGGGGAAAAAAAGTCAGCTAACTTGAAAAGTGTTGCTGAAAGAGAGTTCTGAAGAAGAAGTCAGGGATAGGTAATAGAGGTAGACTATGTTTAGGACACTTTTTCTAAGTGGGGCTGCTCAGTTGTGGATACAGCTGCCAAATTGTTCAACTGCCTCTGACCTTGAGTTAGAATGACAAAGTCCATATCCATCCTGATGTGCTAATCTGTGGCTAGGGGCTTCCAGACTTCACAGTCCTGCCCCCATTGCTACTTATAAATCATCATGGACTCTTGTTGGTTTCCTTTTTTTCCCCTGGAATACACCTGTATGTGAATTTGTTGTATGTGTGGAGATCAATGCACAGTGATCAACACACAGTCTTCACAGACAGAGGGTTGATCCAATGGCATAGTTAACATGACAACCGGTGGCCTCTCATCTGTTATAGCTTTCTTCTACCTTCATATGTACCATGTTATCATCTTCCTGCTGTGCCATTAAGATCTTTAGATTCTTTGTCTTGCTCCTCTCCTATGACCCTGCCGCCAAGGGAGACCCCTTTGGGAGTACATGGCTTTGATAGCTTTTCTCATAGATTCACTGGAACACACACACACACACCCATGACAAGGTAACAATCCAGCAAAGGGCTGTATAGTGTCTTTAATGAAGGCCCAATCCCATTGTTCGCCCCTTCTGAGCTCCCCCACAGACACATACTTCTCCATTTACTTATCTCACTCAGGGTTTTATCAATCTTATTCTGTGCATTTGACCTGCTCACTGTGCTTTTATTTTATTTCTTCATCACATTATTTTGCATCTGTTTACTTCATTTTCTGTTATTTTATGTATTTATTTTGATATTATTATTTGGGGAAAGGGGCAAGAACACCAGCCCCAAGCTCCAGGGCCCCAGTTCACCATGGAGCCAACTCAGCTTCTATATGAGCAAGAGAGAGAGAAAGACTGCGAAACAGGGAGGGAGGATACAGGAACCTCCCTGGAGGGCCACCAAAGAGGTGGAGACTCTGGCTGACTGGGTCCTGAGTCCCACCTCTCCTCACCCACCATTTGTCCTTCTCCTCTGCCTTTTCCTTGCATCTCTCCCTTCTGCTGCTTTTTCATGACTTCTCTCTGTCTTTACACCCCCCCCCCCCACACACACACACATTCATTCTTCAGTTTCTTTCCTACAGTATTTTATCTGTCTCCCATATTCCTCCTCTCTTCCACACTCATCTTCCACTTAGCTTTCTGGCATCCCATTTTGTCTCTATGTCTTCCCCACTCTTCACTCCATTTTAATTCCATTTTGCTGGTCTCAGCATCTTGCATATCTCACTTTCCTTGCTTTGGTTCAGCAGGCAGGTGGCTTGCAGCCTGGTAAATTTACTCAGACATGATGTGCGTCTGAACTCACAGTCACTCCTAGGTTAATGCCCACAAGGACAGAAGGTACTAAAAAGTTAGGCTACATTGTCAATGATTTTCTGAAGTTATTCTTAACATTTTTTTTTCATAAATTGCTGTTCTGTGTAATGACATGTATTTTATATGGAATGTAAATTCATTGTTTTAGTTCAAACTATCTATTCCATGAAAATTTACTGGAGTGAAGTCCCACAGCTAAAGATGTGAAAAAATTGTCATGACTAAATCTCCCTTAAATTTATGGCTGAAAACTGGTCACTCTGCATTCTGAATTATAGGAAATATATGAACATTTTAATAAAAACAATAAATAAATTATGAAATGAAATTCCAGAACATAAGAAATGTTTCCGGGATAAAAAATAATAGCTCATATGATTATCAGTTTCATAGTTTTTTCCACCTGAAGGAAGGTAGTGCGAGGTGCCACTATGTTCCATTGTTAATGCAAATTTTCCTGATGTGGATGTCATGAGAGGCAATTTATTACTCTCAAAAATTAATGCACATGCCATTTGTAAAATATTTTATTTCATTGACAGAGATAAAATGTGATAAATAAATAGATATGTCTTATAATATATACTTTATAAAATGTCAAAAAACCTATCAGTATAAAGGCTGATGAATAGAGGAAATACAAGATGTGCTCTCTCTTCTATACATTCAACAGAAAGCTGTAATCATAAAATGATCTTGCCCCCTTTTCCTTAGTATTAGCTGAAGCAAAATGTAATTCCTTCCTACACACAAGATCATAAAAAGATGTGCATTATTAGCCAAGTGCAATTTTCAAAGCAAAAATACAAATGGTATGCTACTATAATTCATGAGCTATTACCACAGATATATTACCATAATGCATTGCTCTGAAATGATGATCTTCACTTCTATAGCCGAAAGAAAGCTCTCTGTCAAGATGGGGAATTGGGAGAGAGAAGAGGAACAGTGATGCTTGAATCTGTTAGATCCTCAATACATTGATATAACAGATTCACTACAATAGACTTCATATTTGTGAGCACCCGTTTGAGTCTTTGCCCTTCTCAGGAAATTTCTCCTTTGGATCCTCTTTTTCTTTTTGCTGATCCATAGTTTCTCTGGTAAACTATGCTGTGTATATAATTCCAAAGCTATTGAAATCTCTAGTCCAGCGATCCCTAATATCTGATCCCAAGGTTTTTGGACCAGAAGTTCTTATCATTTGCCAAAGTTGCTGAGGTTGCAAGAAGTAGAAGTCCAAAGCAAGGATCAGAATTTGGGAAATATTGCTCTACACTTATATGCTCAAAAAAAAAGAAGCATCAAATGACTTTCCAGTCTCTCTCTATATATGTGTGTTCCTAACCACACAACATTCTAAGGTTAGAAATTCAACATATAAATTCAACATATAGAACACCAAAGTTTCATACAATCATATGTATGGACCTGGAGCCCTTGGTAGTGCAGTGGTTTAAACCCTTGTGCAGGCAGGACTTAAGATTGACAGGTCGCAGGTTCGAATCCGGGGAGAGCGTGGATGAGTTCCCTCTGTCAGTTCCAGCTCCCCATGTGGGGGCATGAGAGAAGCCTCCAACAAGGATGGTAAAGCATCAAAATATTTGGCTGTCCTCTGGGCAACATCCTTGCAGACAGCCAATTCTCTCACACAGAAGCACCTTGCAATTTCTCAAGTTGCTCCAGACATGAAAAAAAATGTATGGGACTAGAACTTGGGGTCATGCTGACATTTTAGCAACATTTTAAAGTTCTTACCCTAGTATATCCTTCTAATGGCTGGCAAAAATATGCTTCTCATTCCAGATTAATACTAATCTAAGGAGCTCATCACACTGAGGTCCAAAAAGCAGGCTACCTTGGGGGGATTCACCAGGCAGCATGGTTAATCCAGCAAGCAACAGGAGAAACTGTCAACCCATACCATGCATCACCAGCATGGTCGCTTTCCCCATGAAATGGAGGAAAGTGTCACTGCCCAGCTTCCCCCCGTGCTCATCCCATTCTAATCAATGAGAACATGGGAAGCCTCCAGTAGTCTTAGGACACTTCTAGAATGGAGCCAGGATGGAGCCCCACCAGAAGCAGCCCTGTGTCATGTGATGGGCTCCAATCTCCCAGCATCCTAGGACAGGGAGAAAGGTAAATGTGATGCCTCCCTAGAGCATAGACAAGTAGGGCAAATAGACTTTGAGCATCATGTGGATGTCATGAATTCCATTTATCCCTCCTTGGACCAAGAGCTGGAGCTGGACCCATGGTAGGATCCTTGGCATGTAGATGAGACGCAGTGTTTGCTGGTGGCTTGCTGGGGTTGACCATCGCGTCTTGTCCTGCTGGGCTCCCACCACCCCTGCTGTTTTGCTTGGATTGCCAGTGGGTTTGTGGCCTATTTCTCAATCTAGCATCTGGCCTTTGCTGCAGGAGAGTGTGGCTGCTTCCACCAAGTGCAGTTGGACTTCATCTTGGCTGGCCTCCATCCCAGCCTCCTTTCTGGCATCTTGGGGCCAGCACAGAGACACAGAAATCAATTTCCCCCGGCCACTGCTCTCAATTCATCTGGACCTTTTTTTTAAGTGAACGCTGCTACTTCAACTCCAGATTTGTGTCTCATTCCTCCCCTGACAGAACATCTGCTCCATCCTGTGTTTTATGAGGTTTTATTTGCTGGCTGTTGCTGTCTGTTGTTGCTGCTCTTCTGTTAGTACGAACTCCAACTAAGATCCTGTAATGTGTGGTTCCTTCTGCTCCTCCATTACTCCACCAGCATATGACTATCATGGTAGACTAGGACTGAGGCTGCTAGCTGAGGGGTTTATTACCTGGGCCCTTCCATTGCATCCAACTACACCCTCTTATGAATTTACATCTTTTGCTTTAAAAACACTGGCCTGTTTCGGGACCTTGGACCTGATAGTTTTATCTCCATCTCATCCAGCTGACAAATTTGGATTTGACAAACATTTGTTGCATGGGGCAGAGGGGGGCTTTACTTTAGGTTTAAGACTCCACACATTAAAATACCTGATTATATATGGCTGGTTCTAACCCACTGAAGCCCTGCTCCATCACCAGAAAGAAAATTTCACCTGCTTCTCTAAGAACTCTATATCATCTTCCCTTCCCCTCAAGAAGACCTAAAGACTATTTCCCTCCAACCAAGTGGACCCTGAAGTCTTTGTTCCATGGGGACCAGGTGATCAGGGAGGGGGGAAAATAAGGGGAGGGGATTAGGACAGAGGGAGGCAAGGGGTGGTGTGGAGGGGTGTGCTTCTAAGGACTCTTTTTCATTTAAAAAAATATTCATTTTTAAAAATATAATGTACAATTAACCATTTTTCTAAAGATGTAATAATAAAGAACCAATATCTATGATGGGAAAGTACATGGTATTTTTTTTGGGGGGGGGGGGACATGTACATGTATTTAACATCTTGCTGGTACAAGGAGACTGAATGTGTTAGTACCCCACTCCACAGCACTGCTGAACTCCTTCACTCAGAATGGCTTTTGAGGAGAAGTTTAGAAGCATTTATGGCCATAACTAAAAATCCAAAGCAGTTGTAAATCTAGCTTGCAATATCATTACTGCTTAACAGGATGCCAGACATTGTGTGCTAACATTGTCAGGTCTGTGACACAAGAAAAAATAGTTTAGAAAACTGGGGTTATTTATATCACATAAGTTTCTCAAACAGAAAGCAAACCAAATCAGCACATTTTCAGAGTTCATTTATTTCTTTAAGTGTTCATGTATCTTCTTTTGCAATTGCAATTCTTCTTTTCTGTAGCTCCCAACAGATTTATCACACAAAGAAGATGGGCAATGAGCAGTAGGCCTGGGTAACAATGCAAAAATTTGTTTCTAAAATCGATTTGTATTTGGGGGGGGGGGGGGGGGGTTGTTTCGATATTTAAAATAATTACAAAATTTTCCCTTAAAAAAGTTCGGTATTTACGAAATTTCATTAATATTTACAAAACATTTTGTAAAGATGGCGCCCTTTTTTTTCCAATATTTTTTTCAATATTTTTTTTAATTTAACTATTAATTTAGTAGAATAGGGAGGAGAAATTATTATTAAGGAGGGAAGGCAGGCACTCACTCTGGCGGGCCCTCAAGTGCTGCCGCCAAGTCGGGCCCGGCTCCTCCGAAGCTAAGGTTTCAGTGCGGAATTGGGAGAAGGGGGTCCCCAAAGGTCATCTAGTCTAGCCCTCTGCTAAGGTTTGAATGCGGAATTGGAGGAAGGGGCTCCCCAAAGGCCATCTAGTCCAGCCCCCTTCTAAGGTTTCAATGTGGAATTGGGAGAAGGGGCTCCCCAAAGGCCATACATTCCAGCCTTCTGCTAAAGTTTCAATGTGGAATTGGGAGAAAGGGCTCCCCAAAGGCCATCTAGTCCCGCCCTCTGCTATGGTCTCAATGCGAAATTGGGAGAAGGGCTCCCCAAAGGCCATCTAGCCCAGCCCTCCACTAAGGTTTCAGTGCGGAATTGGGAGAACGAAGCACACCCACCGCAAAGGTGAGGAAGGAGGGATGGGCTGCCTTCCCGCTGAGGGTCGCTCGCCCTCTCGCTCACTTGCTCAGCCGGCGCCTTCCCCGCCCTCTCCTCCTCCTCCTCCTCCTCTTTCAGGCTCTGACTGGCTAAGGAGAGGAGAGAGAGGAGAGCTCCCAGCAAGCATCTAGCCATCTTACATATTTCCGAAATGGACGGAAATACAAAAATATTTGGCGCATGCCGTTTCGATATTTAAAAACACTTCCGGGTTTAAAAATAAGTTTTGTAATCGTTTTGTAATTGCTAAAATTAACGAATATTTAACGAATTACAAAATTAACGAACGAAACTGCCCAGGCCTAATGAGCAGGTATTGACAAAATTAGTAGCGGTTTATGGCCTCCATTTTGGTAAAGTAATGAATTCTTCCTATCTCTAAAATAAAGTTAGCATTTGATAGCACTTCTAGGCAGACTAAAATCCAGATCCATTATCCCATGGATTTGGAAGTCACTAAGTGCTACTACATACAAAAAGGAAAAGTCCACATGCATTTGACTGCCATGGGCTTTTTGGGAAGTTCTATCTGCCCCTCTAATCCATGCCATGCTTGCCATTTGCATCATGTTGTTAGGATAACATGTGCTATTATTGGCTGGGTCAAAGGAGGGCATGGCATAGATTGGCTGGGTAGCTTGAGCTTTCCAACATTTCCTGAGTCTGTGTCAGCCAGGTACACTTGGATTTTCATGTCCCTTGACATCTGCTTCCATGTTATTCCAGAAAAAATACAGTTGAGTTCAGCCATGGGTGTTTCATTTCATAGTGGGACTTCTGAAAACAGCCAGAAGATAAGACATCCCTTTTATGCTTAAGATCCACAACCTCTTTTACTCTCCCATCCTCACTCCTGCCACCAGCACTATATTTTTGACTCAATCCTGGGTGTAGAAATCTCATGGAAATGTAATTCATAGAATCATAGAATCATAGAATTCAACTGGTGTAAACTCATCCAGCCATTTCTTGAAAATGGTGCTACACAACAAAAAAGCATGCATCATTGTAATGAAAGTACTATCATTTGCCTAAAACATGGGCTGCCTAGATTATTCCTTGAGTCTCTTTAGGAAGAGGAAGTTAGATTGCTAGGAATTTTAATCATGCAAATTGAAAGACATGAAGAAGGTGAAGAGACTACTATCTTTTCATATACTCTCTTGATTGGTAAGGGACAGTGGAGGCCCATCTGTTTTGAAGCAAAGTAAGCCCCAAACCATCTGTGTAGAACCACATGCCAGCTAAAACATAGAGATACTCATAGGGGTTTTTTTTTTGTTATGAAATTTTTTGCAGTGTTTCTCCCTCCAGTATTAGTGTGAATAAATTAGCAACAACTAAATTAAATATATCATTGAAGATCACGGACTTTCCAAAGCACATAGTAAATCCATTGAACAGTCATACAACATTCACAGGAATATACATTTCCTAAAATGGAAAAAACAGTAATTTGCAAAGTTAATGATCCTTCCTTGGTTTCTTATGACCTTATTAGACAGACTACTTGGCCCATCCTATGCCACTTGATTTTGGCTTGCAGGATGGAGCCCATTACACGATGAACATGGAATTCTGGTCAGGCTCCATCCAGAAAAGGGAGAGCAACATCCGATGTTGCCTTACCAGCAATAGGGGGAAGCCAGGTGGCAACTCTTCCCCCCCCATGGGATAGTGGGAAAGGCAAGTCATGTGATGTGAGGCATGGAGTGACACCTCCCCCCACCGGGCCAGAAGCCCATGGATTCACCATGATGCATGGCGAAACCAGGGGCCTTTGTGATGAAGCCCTTTATTATAGTTAAGTTACAGGAGCTTTTTTGAAATTTTCAAACATATAAATATTTATAATGTTTAAAAGCATATTTGCCTGCCTTCATAATACAAACATCAGGAAAATAATGCTCAATATGTTATTTGTCTTATTGGGTTATAAGATCAAATGGGCCAATAAAGTAAGACAGTTTATTTGTTTGTGTCTACAGTTTCTAAACCAACATACATCTAAACAGATTTCAGCTTGGCGTACAAAGCTATGACTAAAATTAATCATACCAACACAAATGCAGTTTAACATCAACACTGAGTAAAGCAAACAAGAAGAAAAGCACCTGTGAAGAGTACAAAAGAAGCAGAGACAATATGGTGTTTAAAACACCATTGCAAGTTTTATTTTTAAGTCGTAACTTGGCACAGAAAAGTTTGTAGAATTAGCATCAGTAATAGTTCTTTTCTGTTCCATTCCACCATAGAAAAAGCCTTCTGCTTCGTAGAAGCATAAGGTGCATCTACATTGTAGAATTAGTGCAGTTGGACACTACTTTAACTGCCATGGTTCAATGCTATGGAATCATGGGAGTTGTAGCTTTACAAAATATTCTGTTATCTCTGCAAAACAGTGTTAACATTTGTGCACCGTCTGCACCCATACCTTGGGAAGTCAGACTTGGCCACGGTGGTCCATGCTCTCATTAAATCCAGGATAGACAACTGCAACACACTCTATGTGGGGCTGCTTTTGAAGATGGTCCAGAAGCCTCAAATAGTCCAACAAGAGGCAGCCCGGTTAATAACTGGGGCAGCATTCAGGGAGCACATAACTCTATGTTACATCAGCTCCACTGGCTGCTTGTTTGCTACCGGGCACAATTCAAAGTGCTGGCTTTGGTCTATAAAGCTCTAAACGGCCGCAGCCCAGTTTACCTGTCTGAATGCATCTCCCTTTATGAACCACTGCGTAAGCTAAGATCTTCTGGAGAGGCCCTGCTCTCGGTCCCACCACCATCACAGGCACGTTTGACGGGGATGAGAGACAAAGCCTTCTCAGTGATTGCCCCCTGGTTATTGAACTCCCTCCCTGACAATATTAGATCAGCCCGCTCTCTCCTGTCCTTCAGAAGGATGGCGAAGACCTGGCTATGGGACCAAGCCTTTGGGGCAGTGCAATGAGGCAATAATAGAATGGTGTCCTGTGATGGTTTTTAAGCAACTTTAAAAGTAGATATAAGTGATTTTAATGTTTGTATATATTTATGGTTTTATGTCCTGGCATTGAATGTTTTCTGTATATATGTTGTGCTCTGCCCTGAGTCCCCTGCCGGTGAGAAGGGCGGAATATAAATGTTTTAAATAAATAAATAAATGTTGGTGCCTCATCAAACCACAATTCCCATAATCCCATACTATTGAGCTATGATAGTTAAAGTGGTGTCTTCTCCCACAGGAAAGGGTAACCAGGTGAAATAAGAGACCAGGATCTTGTCCTTTTAATGGTCATGTAGAAGATAAATATTTTGTAGGTCCTTTCCCCTAGATGATAAAAATCTTTGAAAACTGAAACTGATTAAACATGCTATTTTTTCCCAGAATTCTTGCTGCACAAGGAATTCATGATAAAGCTGAAGTAGAGACAACGGTCCTGATCAGAGCCACAGCAAACCATGGTCTACTGTCAATTAAAATTCATTCTAGCAAATTGCTTTAATATTAATTCAATAAGCTGCTGGAGCATAAGATCCAGATCTGCAAATGTGTTCTTCACCAAATAGTTTCTTACATGGAGCATGCTAAATTTCTTATCCTATCACTATTGTTTTAACACCCAGTATTTTCGAACAAGTAGGGTTTTGCTGTTTTTAAAACTTATTAAATATTGAATGACCTATTTTGAACTACACCGGAATTTTGAAAGGAATTCACACACTAAGGAGCTTGGTAAAAGCTGTGATTTTAATGCTTGACTTTAGATTATTGCAAGATTCAGTTAGAAGAAGGTTAAACAACCTATTCCAAAATGTATAAAGATTACTAATTAAAATACAGACAAATATTTGCAGAGATCCAACTCAGATCTGTTTTAAAATTTATCCAGTGGTATAACCCAATAGGATTAATTTTGTACCATGGTAAAGGATCAATCTGTGTAAAGTTATCAATTTTGAAATATTTAATGATCAGGCTATATACAGTATGACCCCTATATTTGTGGAACCAGTATCTGTGATTTCATGTATCCATGTTCAACAAAATTTGTTCTCTCTAGGCATTTTCTAGGTTCTCCAGATTGGCTCTATGGCAATATTGAGACCTTTATTTCAATTGGGTTTCTGGTTATTTGTGGTTTCATATATTCACACAAAGTCTGGGAATGTATCCCTTATGGATATGGGGTTTGTACTGTTTTTCATATCTTGAAAAACATTCCAAATTTCCATGCAGGTAAGTAATTAATTTTTTCACAACTCTGCCACTTATTAGATAGCAATATTATTTTATGATTTGGAGAGCCAACAAAAAGTAGTACGATTTTATTTAAGAGCAACATTTGTTGCTAACATTTAAATAAGATGTCAGATTTTTATTTTAATATATACAGAACTCGCTTACTTAAAGACGATACCATATGTTTCCTTATTCAAGATACTGCACTCAACGCCCCATCCCAAGTATTGCTAAAGGATGTTTTTCTGTGTTTCTTTTTTGAAAAATAGTCTATAAAACAGTAAATTTTGGAACATTTACCCATACATGTCAGGTTTTCTTTTTCTTTTTTGCCTGTATATGATGCACATTCTCATTAAAGCTTCCCAGTCATTCTAGACGTAGGAAAAGAGTGTCCAAAAGTACCATATTTAGCATCTATCTGAAATTCTCCCGAGCTGTCAATTTAGGTGTTAAAGAGACCATTTGTAAAGCTTGGCTGGGAATTGCCATTATTGACTGGAATGTGTGTTTATCATTACATTCAATGATGAAAGTGGAACATGTAGCATATGAATAAATGTCAGCAGATGTTTCTTTTAAATGGCCTGAATTCAACCTCCTGTTGTTTGTCTTGAATACAAATATTATAAAAGGGAAAGGAGGCAGAAAAATGTATGACATAAGTGCAAGGATAGATATTTGCAGGGAAAAACAACAAAAAATAATTATCAGAGTCAGTAGAGAATGAGGAAAGTTTAATTAATACGAATAATTAGGTTTTGTTACTGCTTAATTTGAAAATTAGAGGAGAAAAAAGATAGAAATGTAGTTTAATGTAGCCTAAAAAACCTGCCACCTCGTCCCACAAGAACTAGGAAAGGTTGTGGAGATTGCTTACCAAAACTAAAGCCTACAGTAAAGTTGTATTTTTGCACAGTTTTTACTTTCCATTCAACCCCACCCCCCCCCCCCCAAAAAAAAACAAAAACAAAAATAATCCCAAGAAACAGGTGGTGATAGGAGAAGGGCCAGGACAACCCCCACAGTTGGAATGTTCTCAGCCACTTGAAGAGAATAATTCTCTTTAGAAATTCTCACACTTCAAATGTGGTCCTTCAAAGATGTTCAAGAACCAAATGTTTGTTATGTATGAGATTTTTTAAAAGCAAATAATTAAAGGGAAGCAAAAAATATGTGGGGGTCATATTTAACTGGAAATAGAATGGATTTCAAAGATATTTATAACCCTCTTGCACCCCACATGAGCAGAGCTGCTTCTATTTTGACCTATGTTGCATCCACATTATAGAATTAATGCTGTTTGACAGTACTTTAACCTTAATGGATCAATGCTAGGGAATCATGGGAGTTGTAGTTTAGCAAGGTCTTTAGCCTTTTCTGTTAAAGATCGGTCATGCTCACTAAACTACAATTCTCAGGATCTATCTACACAGGCCTGAAAATCCAGAAAAAAAGTGAGATAAAAGGTTACAAAGTGCACGCCCGTAATGCACACTTGATTGCAATCGCTTAAAACTTCAGTTGAACATTAACAATCTTATCATATTAGCCAGTTGAAGCCTCCCACTTTGCCTGGCCTCGGGGAGGAAAGAGGAAGCAGCAGGGTGAATCTGTCACCCCACATGCAGCTGCTTCCATCACATGAGCAAAGTGTTGCCCTCCTGAAGAGACCCTAGTGCAACACTTTCCCTCCAGATGAAGAAGGGGCTTACACAGGACAATGGGCCCATCAGTCCTCCAGCTGGAGTGGAAGCCTCATAGAAGGCTTCCCAAGGTAAATGTGATGAGGTGGTTAGAAATTCACCCTAGGTATTCAAAAGAAAGGGTGATGTTATTCTTAGCAGCATTCAATACTATCAACCACGGTATCCCTTTGGAAAACCTGGAGGGAGTGGAAATCAGAGACACTGTGATAAAGTGGGTATGGTCATACTTCTCTGGCAGTTTTCAGATGGTGGTGCTTGAGGATAGTTTTTCCTCAAAAAAAGGAGCTGTTATGTGGTGTTCACAAGGGGCCGTTCTATCCCCAATGCTTTTTTACATTTACATCTGGAGGCAGGGGGCAGGGTGCATTCAGTATGCTGATGACACCCAAATATATTCTCCATGCCTCCAAAAAGAGCCTTAGATAAGAATAGCGTAGCTCCTCTGAATGAATGATTGGAAAAAGTAATGAGTCAATAAATACAGGGTGTCCAAACATTGTATACATCCTTTAACAGGTAATAGCAGATTACACAATTAAGTAAGTTACCTTATTAAAACACTGGGGAAGTGTAAGGGTTAAACATAGTAGAAACTCTTATAAATCCAAATATATACTTCAAAGCAAAGAAATATTTAATGAAATGAAATACATACTCTAATCTCTAATACTCTGAGGAAGGCTACTTCTGAAGATTTTGGCTCCATTTTTGCCTTTCCTAGAACTTGGAGACACTCAACCCATTAAACTTGAGCAATCCCCTTTAACCCCGATAAGGCTTATATTTGAGTAGGGGTGTATATAATTGTAACTTTCATTTACCTGGGATTAAACATCATTTTAATAAGTAGAACTTACTCTGAGAAGACATGTATACTAAGACTGAGCTATTAACCTTAAATGGTGGTCTTACCTTGTTGTACAACAAGCTACTTTCAATTTGAATCAGACAGATTTCTATATTATCTATGTATAGTAGATTTATATATACACACAGAGACACACAAGAAATAAATGAAGTTTATAATGTTAATGGGCACCAAATCAATATCTCCACTTTCAAATGTCAGAAAGGCACATGGGGAAAGAGGGTGAAATATCTTACCCTCTCAAAAATATGTGAATCCTTTTTTTCATTTTATTCATTTGACTTCTGACTTCCATACAGCAGTTTAACTTTCTTTCTTTCTTTCTTTCTTTCTTTCTTTCTTTCTTTCTTAATTCAGCATGCATATCTTCTCACATGGACTATTTGGATCTGGGAGGGGAATGAGATGTGTTTTTCTTCTCTCTCTTGTGGATATTGTTCTTGTCCCTTCAGATTTTTTTAACCACTCTCCTCCCAAGTGTTCTTGTGTCAGGCAAGCAACCTGACACATTGCAAGATCCTGTTGCACACTTAGGGGTCTATTCTTCTTTAACATGCATGCATAACTGCCCTTGATGCTAAGGAGAGCTATGCATGCATACTGAAGAGAGAATAGATCTCTTAATCCTGCTTGGCAGGATTCCCCTGCTAAGCTTGGCCCCAAGCAGGCATGTGTAGTGTTTGGTGACCTTTTGCACTAGGCCAATCAATCCATTGTGGACTAAAGTAAAACTTCCTTTTCTTGGCATGAAGCAGGGCAGCATTCAATCTGGCATTCTTTGAAGTGTAGCATCTGAAATCTACAACACAGCGAAAACTGCTTGAGCAGCAGGAATTTTGTGCTCAGGATGGCTGAACTACCCCACTTGTACTTTTAAATATTAACTTGCCCAGAAAAAAATTTCAAACAGATTCCAAGGAGTTACATTGTTTTAAGTATTCTCATACCCTCCAAATGATAAACAACATTCTAACACTTCCAATCCTATTGGCTTCACTGGAACAAGGATAAGACCTGTTGTCTCCTTTCTATCCCTGTTAGGTTGCAGTACCTCATCTTCCCTTGGTCAAAGAAAAAAAGCACAACGTGATGGCAAAAGCAATTCCTTTCAATGAATTTCAAATCCTTTGAGGCTCTGGAGGGGAGGGATTTGTGTGTTTAACCGCTATTCATGATAATGGGGATTACTTAGTTCTGCCATCCAGCACTAATAGGGGATGAGATTCTGAGTGATTTTCAAGCCAACAACCAGTTCCAAATGCTTACTGCATTGGGATTTGTACACTCAATTTACACATTATTTGACTAAACATAGATGTACATAAAATGCATCATTAATTGTCGTCCCTGTTCCCCCCCCCCCCCCAATTTTATTTTTTAAAGCATAATTAAGTTGTTGCAAGACATGGGCAGAAAACATAAGGGATTGATGGGCTAACACCATTTTAGGGCATAAAAGGCATAATGCAAGAAAAGTAAATCAGCAGGCTACAGGAAGCCAGAATTATACAAGGAAAATGCAGAAACAAAGGGAAAGGAGCAGTGAACAATTACTATAGGAAGAAGTAACAGAGTGAAGGAAGATAATGATGTTTTTCAGGTGAAGAAAAGTTGGAATGTCTGAGGAAATGTAGGAGACTGCTTCTTAAACTGTGGGTCCTGACTCCAAATAGGATCTCATCAACTCAACATTGGGATCACGAAAAATTGGCAACAGTAAAAGGTTTGTGAACACCACCTAGGCATTTACACAAATCTGTTAGCAACAGCATGCAGTGTTTACAGTGGACACTGCAGAAATTGCTTCAGCTGTACTTCATAAAAAGGAAAATCAGACTGTTGCTGATTTATTAACATTATGTATTTTATTTTTATACCTATTTTATATACCTATATAGTCCTGTGGTCACACAAAAATTTCTTGTGTGGAAAGAGGTCACATGTGAGATAAGTTTAAGAAGCCCTGATGGAAGAGGGTGAAGACCTCTCTTTTTGAAGTTTTTCCTAGCTTCACTCATAGAGAGAAAGATCCCTTCATACACATACAACTGCTCAGCAGGTGCAATGAATATTTGGGTCTAGCCCTACAGAGCCAATCCAGAAGGATAAACTAAAGAAATAGCAAAGTTAACCCTAACTGTAAAAATTCCTACAAATATCAAAGCTCATATACTGCAATGTGAAAAAGTGAAATATTCATTCCCTATGACCAGTATCTATGAATCCCATGTTTGTGTTATTTAAGATTTATTTCACTTGATTAAATGATGGACAAGTTCTAACAGATGGACAAAAATTACAATAATATTTAATTTTTATAAATTGTCACAACAATAAATATACAATTTAATCAGTACAAGTACTTTAATAAGGAGCAATATATGCAACACCATCTATTGTGGCATGTTAAAAATATTCCATTACATATGAAGTTAGGCATACTAAAAGAAATAAGAGGTCTTAACTTCTGTATGGATTTTGATGATTATGTTTGACCTCCTGAAAATCTGTTGAAATGGATGGAAGAGGCTCATTCCTTATTCTTGGAAATAAATAAATAGTGTTGTACTCTACATTTCCGAGGAAAAAAGTGGCAAAACTACTTTGGACTATTCCTTGCCTAAGAAAACTCCATGAAATTCATAGGTCAACAGGTGACAAGAAAGCACAGGCACATAAGCAATTATAGGTTAGCACCTGAGTTACAGCCTAAATCCAATTACAACTAAAGCAAACCCACTGAATCAATGGGAAGTAGGTAAAAGTTGAAGGATGTACATTGATTTGAGAGTGACAATTTGTAATTATAAGTCTTAAGTCCCACATATTTTAGTAGTCGTTTTTGTTTGTTTTTTGTTTTTGTTTTTGCATGCTGCAATTTGTTCAAGTAACTCATGAAGAGCATAGACTAGTCAACAACATGGCCATGCTGACTGTAGGATTCTGGAAGCTATGGTCCAAAAAGGTAACTTTTCCAAGCTCAGCCATAGCTAGTTGTATGTTAAATCTGAGCTGCTGTAATAGATATAAAGAAAATGGAATTTAAGACAAGTCGCTATATCTTACAAAATACAACCTGTTTCCCCTCCCCACCCCAAATTATGTTCAGAATCACTATTTTCATGTATCAGTTCTTGTTTGGCGATGCAGTAAATATTCTGCATATAATAACAGATTTTGCCTTAATAATGAAAGCTGCCAATCATTTCTTTCCCCATTAAACAATAGCAGTTGTGGAAACACACTCAGTTAGCCAAGAGCTTTTATGCCAAGCTGGGGAGGATATTTTTGTCATATGCACAAATTGCTCCCTGGAGAGAAGAGGAGAGCACAGCAATTGTTGTTCTAGCAGTACTGACTTTGTCTATCAGTCGATTAAACTGTGTTAGTGAGGCAAGGTGGCTTGATTTTGCTCCAGGACATGAGTGCTTATGACAAGGTTTTCACCATATCCCCAACGTGTTAAACACAGGTACCCATGGGCTGAAACACACTGTTCACAGTGCCATACTTGTTTTCCATACAAACCTACGCACTGCTAATGCAGCCACCCACGTACTGCTTGCGTGACAACTCACTTATGCAGCTAGCATCCTAATGAATCGAAATTAAATTTCATTCCTCCTTTAACCTAAAATAGAGCTACATAGCTCTGAAAGCAACCTTTTTTATTTAAAGGGCTTTCGATGGACAATTATTGTTGGCCCATTTAAAACACTACACAATTTATTCCCTCCTACACAGTCAAAGGACTTCATCACATGAGGATTTTCCCCATCTTAGCACTCTGCCAAGGCAGCCGGGGTGGAGCCCAATGAAGGCCATCATATGATGCAGGGTTACTTCTGGAGGGGCTCCATCTTGGCTCTGTCTCAGCAGCATGCTCAAAAGAAGTCCAGAGGATATGGGTGACTATGCTGAGGCAGCATGGGAGGAAGCAGGGGACAGCCAGGAAATGACATGGGATGGTAAGAGGATCAAACTGGGTGCCATGGTTTCCCCCGCTGTCTCTTGGCTTCTGGACCTCCACCTGATCAGGTCCAAAATCAGCCCATCCATTATGTTGCTATCCTTTGAAAGAGAAATTAAACAGCAAGCATGAAGAAAATCCAGCTAGAAAAGAAAATCTAATAAAGTTGACAAATCTTGAGTAAACAAATTAGCTTGTAAGCACATTGTGGGCAATCACTACTGAAGCTTGTTGACTACCTATGAAGGTATATAATTTAATGCTTGTAGATAATTCATGGGTAAAATTCAAATCAGCCGACATTGTAAGATAAATAATAAATATTACTCCTCTTGAACTGCTAAGTTTATAATTATGTGTAAATGTGAGACAGAAATAATAAAATACAAACAATGAAGAGAGATAAAGAATTTGCTACAATTTAGTGGAGTTTTCAGAAAATGGAACATGAGAAAAGGGCAAAATTGTGAAATCCAAACCAAAAGTGAGCCAGTTTAATCTATGGGTGTTGTATAGAGCTGGAACACAGTTCTGCCCCTTCACAGGAGTGGGTTTTTCAGAAATGTGTTACTTCATCTTCCTGATAAAGCAAGCAGAAATTAATAACTTCTGAAAAATACTGTGAAGGCAGAGAGAACTTGTTTGCAAGAGGAGTCTACATATCAAAAGTATGGTAGTATGAATCCAGATTAAACGCAAATTTAAGAAAATACAAAGACCTAGAATCACCTCAAAGTCACTTCTGATTATTCCCATGACATTTGGTTACTTCCAAATCATATTGCATGTCTTACAGGGTTAAATCAGCTTTGACTTCCTTTGGGCAAATTGGGGAATAACCTGGAATTTGCTATAAATTCTGGAGTATCCCATGACTTTCAGGCAATCTGGAAAATTGGATTGGATCCAGTTCATACCAGTGCCATCCCTCTTTCCCTGTATTCATTATGCTCATGATGTCACTGTTCTCAGCTGGACACAGCATTCCACGAGAGCTCCTGGACAATGTGAGGGCCCATTGTAACATCAACAGAAGCACCAAGTAGCTATGAAGAAGGATTAGAGATTGCCTTCTCCTTCTTCCTGATGTCAGAACAGGGTTCCCCCAATGGCTAGGAGCTCACATGGAGCTCTGTGTCCAGCTAGGAGTGGTGACATGGAGGGCAGCTGACAGTCCAGTGGGGCCAATGCAGTTTCAGCCTATGGATTTAGTGGTCAATAGACTATTTATTTATCATATCAGAAGTGAACCAAGGGTACAGTTGTAATGTATTTTAAAAACACAATGTTTAAAAAACTTGTCATTATACTACATGTCCTTTGACCAGTAGCTGGCTACTTGGAGTTCCTTTGGTGTTGCTATAAGTCAGTAGACTAACTGCACATTACTGCCATGGCTCAAACCTATAGCGATATTTACCTTCTGATGCCATAACATATTATAAATCCCAGAATTCCATAGGGTAGTACTATTGTAGTTAAAGAAGTGTCAAACTGCAAAAAATCTGCACTGTGTATAGGAGGCTAGTCAGTGCGTACATCAGATCCACTGAAGTAATGATAAGTCACATTAATTTCAATCAACCTACTCTAGGTGTGATCAGATTTCTACCAGATTCTGATGGAACCGCTAATAACAATTGAGCATTATATCACTATTTGGCTTGTTTTTTTAAAAAAAAAAATACAACAACCCCTAAATATAAAATTAAGCTAATCACCATAGCTTAATTCTCTAGACTAAATACCTTAAGAAAATGTGCTTATGATTCAGATTTTAGTTGTTTCAAAGTAAGTGAGATAATTCCCTTCCCCACAAAGGGCAATATACAAATGCATAGTTTTAAAGACAGACCTTATTCTTTAGAAGAGAAAATGTTTATTTTTCTTCTTTCGGTGTATTGAAGATCTGATTACTCACAGTGGCTTAAATGGCTCTCATTGCAGCCTAAGAATATTCAGCAGATTAGTGTACCTTTACATTCATGGAAACATTTGTAGTTCATATATACATGCATATATATCACATTGCCATTAATTTAAAAAAAATAATCACTTGGGATGAAGTTAGAAAAGTATTTAAAGAGTGCAGGTTATAGAGAACCAGCAGACATTTTCAATTTCAAGTGATGTTTGAATTAGTTTGTTTTCATTGTTAGCAGTGACAGAAGTTAAATATCCCTTTGGGACTACATAGCTAATGCCACCCTGGGCTTCTCACATTTGTATTGCCCAATATATTGTTTAAAAACAGAGCCTACGGCAGAGATTTTCTACCTTTCATCACATAGGAGCTTAGAGTGCAAGCCATTGATCCCCAAATTGTTGGGATTTCCTAAGGAGACAGCTTGTTTGTTCTGCCCTGTTGTCACTGAAGTGGTAAAATCTCTGTTTGTTTGTTTTGGTTCTGAATGGCTTTTAATGGATTAAATGAGTGCGTTTGCCAAAGCTTCAACTGTTGATTAAAGTATAGGGACAAGGTTGCCACTTAGAATTCTAAAAAAAATAAAAATGAATCCATGCAGTTTTCTGTTTATGCAGGGTTCAGATTGTGAAATAATAATTATTTTGTCTGTTTTACTGCATTCTTCATTTTATGCACTTTGAACTATTAGACTAGCCAATTATATTTCCAATAGATATACAGCCTGTTCCATCTAGAATAATTAACATATTGTATATTTGTTTGTACACATATACACCTATTATATGGCCAGCAAAATGATCTGGTCAATTGCAATTAATAATATATTGCAATGCAAACTTAACTCAGGAGATTCCACTGAGTTAAATCAGAACTATTCCCAAATAAGTCCAACTGAGGTACAATGGACTGAATGAGGGTGCATCAATACAATGGATTGACTGAAGGCACTTCTGTCAATCCCGCCTACTTTGCAAGTGTGATTGGTGGTGATGAGAGACAGGGTCTTCTCAGTGCTGGCCCCTTGGCTGTGGACCTCCTTCCTCAGTGGCATTAGATCAGCCCCCTCATTCCTGGCCTTCAATGTTTTTAAATGGTTAATATGTATTCATTTAAATTTAAATGTAATTGTTCATTAGAATTATAAGTCACTTTAAGGCATTGCATAATTGCCTATATGTAAGCTGCTTTGCATCCCCTTCGGGGCTGAGGAGGGGCGGGGGGGGGGGGGGGTATAAATAGGATAAATAAATAAATAAATCCACACTGTAGAATTAATGCACCTTGACACTACTTGAACTGCCATGATTCAATACTCCCAATACTGGGAGTTGTAGTTTTAGAAGATATTTTGCCTTGTCTGTCCTGCCAAAGCAATTTCATCATCTTATACATCTTTCAAAATAAAAATAAAATCTACATATATTAGATTCTATGAATTGTATGAAAGTGAGTGTGGAAGCTAGAATTTTTTCTTCTTAATTGGTTTACTAATACCAAAAACAAAAGATCAAGAGAAAGTAATCAGCTGGTACTGATATTTCTGAATCATACTACTATGAACTTACATAATCAATCTCAGTATCCTCTAAGAGTGGCTTGGGTAATTCGGCATCTTCTACTTTGTGTTATCACAGCCAACCCTATCTTCTTCTCAAAATGATTTGAATTGTTTGTTGTTGTTCATTCATTCAGTCATTACCGACTCTTTGTGACCTCATGGACCAGCCCACACCAGAGCTCCCTGTCAACCATCACCACCCCCAGCTCCTTCAAGGTCAATCCAGTCACTTCAAGGATCCCATCAATCCATCTTTCCCTTGGTCGGTCCCTCCTCCTTTTCCCTTCCATTTTCCCCAGCATCATTGTCTTCTCTAAGCTTTTCTTTCTTCTCATGATGTGGCCAAAGTACTTCATCTTTGCCTCTACTATCCTTCCCTCAAATGAGCAATCGGGCTTTATTTCCTGAAGTATGGACTGGTTGGATCTTCTCACAGTCCAAGGCACTCTCAGAACATTTCTCCAGGACCACAGTTCAAAAGCATCTATCTTCCTTTCTTAAGGTCCACCTCTCACATCCGTAGGTGACTATGGGGAATACCATTGCTTTAAGTACGCGGATCTTCATTGCCAGTGTGATGTCTCTACTCTTCACTATTTTATCGAGATTGGACATTGTTCTTCTCCCAAGAAGTAAGCATCTCCTGATTTCCTGGCTGCAGTCTGTCACAGCCTCCACATTTTCTCCCTGTATTTCCCAGTTGTCAATCATACTTGTTGCCATAATCTTGTGTTTTTTTTATGTTTAGCTGCAACCCAGCTTTTGCACTTTCTTCTTCTTTTACCTTGATTAGGAGGCTTCTCAGCTCCTCCTCACTTACGACCATCAAAGTGGTGTCATCTGCATATCTAAGGTTGTTAGTGTTTCTTTCAGCAATTTTTACCCCAGCCTTGCACTTGTCAAGTCTCACATATCAATTTGGATCATTCAGTTATTATTATTATTATTATTATTATTATTATTATTATTATTATTAATACCCCACTTTATCTCCTCCAAAGGGGACTCGAAGTGGCTTAACATAAAAACAGTAGCACAGCATTAAAAGTATACAAATATACACATTTAAAAACAGAATTGAATATAAACAGTATTAAAAGATTCACAGTTCCAAGGACTTACAAGTATGTCACTCTTCAGTCAGCAGCAGAAACTCAATCAACAAGAACTTAAGGTCTTCAAGAACTTGCATTCTAGAGAAATCAATTTCAGGTAGAAATATTTTTGTTATATATGGTATATGCCATCTCATAGTGTTTTTGCTCCATTCTTCCCCCTCCCATATCTACCATACACTTTTTAATGATATGAAGTTGGCCAGTAGAACATGGATGACAATGAAAATCCTACCATCTGATTTTGAGGCATTTACCACAATTTACTGGAAAGTTATGACAGATCCCCCTTTTTTTCTTTTTTCTTTTTTTACTTTGAAGCCACATGGAGCTGAATTTTGAATGTTTAACTTCAGCAATTGCAGAAAACCTACTCCTTCGACTATTGAAGCATCTATAACAGTTTCCTGGTGAGTTGTGTTAGAGATCTCTTGCTCGGTAAAGTGATTAGAATTTTTTAGTCCACTGTCCTGAACCATAGCACTACCAGCTCTCTATCAGAAAATTCTTAGGCCCTTGGCACTAAACTAGAAGTCTCAAGTTTCAGACATGTTGTTGTGTGTCTTCAAGTCATTTCTGACTCAAAGTAGCCCTAGGATGAATTTATCACAGCGGTTTTTTTGGCAAAAGGAGGATTACCTTTGTTGTCTTATGTACTGAGAGACTAGGAATGGACAAGATAATCCAATGGTTTTCCATGGCCAAGCAGAGATTCAAACCCTGGTTTCAAGAGTCATAGTGCTCCTCCACACTGACTATTTAGATTGGTATGTGCTCAAATCAGCCTGAACCCTGGTCAAGGCTGCCTAAATGCAACCTTATCCTAGTCTAAATTATGGGAAATCCTGATCTAGCATTTGGACTTTCTCCAAACTTTAGGCTGATCAGGACAGCTAGAATCAGCCACAGCTGTATTGAGTGTCATCCCACATTCCCTGGGTTCAGGTGGCCCGAGGACATATGATGGCTGTCCTCTGTCATCTCCCCTCTCTGTGTTGTACCTGCCCCCATCCACAACAGGCCACCAACCAGAGCACCCACGCATCAACAGAAAAGGGAGAGGAAGAGAAGATCATCAAAGATCAGGTAGGTGGCTTGTTGTGGCTGGGGACAGCCACCACATGGGGGCAGTGGGGACCCCTAAGGTGGCTACCCTGTAGTGCCAGCACTGCTGGTCAATCAGAATGCCCTCCCACCTACTAGGCACTTGAGAGTGTCTCTATCTAGATGCCCAACTGAGAGTCCAAGATGCCAGATTGGGGCCACATTAGTGGTCAGTATAGAACAATGGTTCCCAACCTTTGGTCCTCTAGTTTTTTTGGGCTTCAACTTCTTTCACCCACCCTGGACATTCCACAAATATATTTATATAACCCCCCCCCCCCGCCTAGTTTCCAACAGACCTCACAACCTTTGAGAATGCCTACCATAGATGTGGGCTTCTGGAACATGGCCATATAGCCCAGAAAACTCACAGCAACCAAATAGTATGTAACTTGTACAATCCACACCAAAAAGTCATGAACAGTTTAGTGATAAAGCCAGAGTTTTTCTCAATTTTTGGGCTCTCTTCAACAGAGAGACATACCTGCAGCATGTTATGGATCCTCAGCAGTATTCAGAGGCGGCCCTAGGTAATTTTCAATGGTAAGCAAACAGTATTTTGGTGCCCCCCCCCCCCAACCAATCACTAATATATATTTTCTATTCGTCGTGGGAGTTCTGTGTGCCATATTTGGTTCAATTAAATCATTGGTGGAGTTCAGAATGCTCTTTGATTGTAGGTGAACTATACATCCCAGTAACTACAACTCACATATGTTAAGATCTATTTTCCCCCAAGAGCACCTCAAGAGCGCTCCTAGGCAAAATCAACTATGCTGCAAATGCTTACTTTGCGTAATGGGTTGAGCCGCCCCTGGCAGTATTCCTAAGGAGTTTAGCTTTGATCCCTTTGTGGCTCTAGCAGATATACCTATACCAAAATGAATAACATCAACATTTAATGAAAAAAAACCCTAAACTCTTATTGAGCTTAATAAATTGAAATTTTCTCTTTTTCCTGTTCTTCAGTCCATAAAATGCATTCTTAATTACGTATCAAATAAGTCAAAACCTCCACTAAGATATTTCCATCTCTGAAAGTAGTGTCAAAATGTGCATATTGCCATTATGTCCATTAACCTTCACCATACTTGTTGATTAAGGGAAATTTTCTTCTGTACTTCAAATATTTTTATAGAGTGATATTTGCAGTGCTGGAGACTCATATTTGCAAAGATGGTTGTGTACTCATAATATATAGCAATATTTTGCAGATGTACAGATTTCAAGGAAGATATTGCTAAACATATTAAGATATTCCATTCACATATCTTCTTCCCATACTGCTTATTAATACATCACATTTGAGTATGACAGATTTGCATTATTACATTGGATTGTTCATGATGCATTTATATATTGGCCTTTACTTCAGAAAGAGGGTGATGTTTCTGAAGCATTTGTGCCTTTTTGTATGGCAATATTCCATCTGCAACCCACATAAATGAAATATCTTCAGTCCATATGTGACTTAATTGAGGGAAAATGAAATATGAGCATCAGGATAGGACTCAAATTAGCATAGTGTTAATTTATGAAAAAGATAGACAGCTACTGTCCATATCGATGAGAGAAATTGATACACAAGCATGAATGCACCTCCCTTACGAGATACATAACACTATGTAACAAAGTGTTGTTGAATGCTTTCGTGGCTGGAATTACTGGGTTGCTGACATTTTTTTGGGGGGGGGGGGCTGTATGGCCATGTTCCAGTAGCATTCTCTCCTGACGTTTCACCATTGCAACATTCACACTTGCTTCAAATAGACAAGGGTGCTTTCTCCCACCCTGGACACCCCACACATACATATACACTCCACTTCCCCCATTTCCAACAGACCTTTGAACAAACCTCTGAAGATGCTTGCCCCATGCAGGCAAAATGTCAGGAGAGAATTCTACTAAAACATGGCCATATAGCCTAAAAAATTCACTGCAACCCACTAAAAAAATCTGTTTCTAGTTTGAAAGTTTTATTTCCTCTTTAATTGTGTGGAACTTCCTTTGAATGTATTCGTTACACTCCAGAAACATTGTTTTTGTGGCTGCCACAAACTATATTGAACTGGTTGAAACTCAATCAGATATTCATTGAAAAACTATAGCAAAATGTGCTGCAGGATGTCCCGCACAAACAAATTATTTGCAGTTTAATAAACTTTTCCCATGTTTTTATGACAGAACTAATTAGGAAATGACATAATGACCCAGAAACAAAAATCATGTTACACAGTGTAATCATATGCTTCCCAGCATATAACCAAGAAGCCTTCTTTCAAAAACCTTACTGTATTTTAGAATTCATCTTTTTCTTACACAAGACCTTCTCTACAGACTCTGCAGACTCAGGCCTTTAGTGCCCTTGCAAAACAAACTTTATTTCCTTTTTAATATGCATGAGTGTGGGTGTGAGTAAGAATAACACCCTCATAACATCTTGCACTGGGACTGTTGCACAGCTGGCTGGGAGTCAGCTGCATTGAGATCACTACTGACCAGAAGGTCATGAGTTCAAAGCCAGCCCAGGTCGGAGTGAGCTCCCAACCAAAATTGTGTAGCTTGTTGTCAATCTTTGCAACCCAAAAGACAGTTCCATCTGTCAAGTAGGAAATTTAGGTACCACTTATGTGGGGAGGCTAATTTAACTGATTTACGAGGCCATAAAAAAATCTCCAGGAAGTATGCAAAGAATGAGGAAAGTACTTCATCAGTGTCATAAATGGACGGTGTAGTGACAGCTCCCCTGGTGGCCAGAAACTAGAATGTTAAATTGCCTCTGAGTGTCTGTCTATATATGTTGTGTGTCTATGGCATTGAATGTTTGCCAAGTATATGTACATTGTAATCTGCCCTGAGTCCCCTGCGGGGTGAGAAGGGCAGAATATAAATACTGTAAATAAATAAATAGAAAATCTAGGGTCATTTCTAATATTAGGCAGTGAAGTGTCTTCTTAGAAAAGAGTTTTTCAGTGTCATGGAAAAGCAGCAATTTACAGGTAGTTTAATTTGTTATTTGCTGCATATTTATTTCCAAGGAGGTGGAGAGGTGTTTTTTGGGATTTTTTGTTTTGGGATCAAAATAAACTAGAACCACTCTGTACATTTTGATAGAAGAGCACTGATCCCTGGCAATAATCCCTCTGCTGTTGTATCTTAAGTAGCAAAATATCTTTGGCCACCATCAAATAAAAGCCATAACAAAAGTGTTAACATTGACCACTTAGACCCTAAAAAAACCCTTAAATTTAGGGCACAGGTACTTAAGGAGCCTTATCAAATACTATCTAGATTTTTAATTTATCTTCCAAGTATCTTGTTTCTTTTCCTTCTGTATTAAGGCTGAAGCAGATGGTAATGATGGATAGAGTTGATTGTGGTGTGTGATCTATGGAGAACTAGCCTGAAGGTTGCCAAAATCATCCAATAGGAAGCAGGCAGGAGTCTTTTAATTCTTACATGCCTTTACATTTTAGGAATTTAAAAACCTTCGCAGTTGTCTTCCTTGTTCAGCCAGGTTGCTTTTATTTCACAAGTTTTTGGAGGGCAACTCCCTTAGGCAGCCAAGTCAAGGTGAAGTCCAAGGTGTGAATCACTCCTATCCAGTTCAATTACAGATGACGGATAGGAGTAATTCACAATCCTCCACACATGCTTTATCTTTTAATATTATTGTTTTGATATTTTATTTGAACAAATCAACTTCGAACTCATGCCAAATATCAAACAAATAGGCAAGGTGACTATAATAATTGTGTTGTATGCTATTAGAAGAACTGACATATATTTGACAGATAATATAGCTGTTTCGGGGTCATGGTGGTGCAGTGGGTTAAACCGCTGAGCTGCAGAACTTGCTGATCAGAAAGTTGATGGTCGAACCCGCAGATGGGGTGCACTCCCTTTGTTAGCTCCACCTTCTGCCAACCTAGCTGTCCAAAAACATGCAAATGTGAATAGATCAATAGGTACCGCTTTGGCAGGAAGATAATGCGCTCCATGCAGTCATGCTGGCCACATGACCTAGGAAGTGTCTAAGGACAACACCAGCTCTAGGTTAAACTAGACTTAATGTCAAGGGGAGACCTTTACCTTTATAGATATTTCATTGCATCGTCCAAAAGAATGAGAGGTGTTTCAAAATATGAAATGTGTATCCTCATTTCAGAATTTATTTAGACATGTACAGACTATGGGAAAGATGGTTGCAGAAGTCACCTGGGGCATATGCTGGAAAGATCCTACATCACATTTCCATTAAATGGTCCTGTGAAGGCGATGGGGATAAAATAAGGACCTCTTCCAAGTATCTCAGGGGCCAGGCAGGCTCATAAGGGAAGATATATTCCGTTTGATAACCTGGACCTAAGCTGGAGAGAACTTTATCAGTCATAACCAGCACTTTGAGAAATATCTGGAAATAGACCAGCAGCCATTTCCTCTCTTTTATCTCACTTCATCCATATATCTATTAATAGTAATGATTCCTTTGGGGGGGGGGGGAGGATTATTTGTGATTCCAGCACAACTGTATTTAAATTTTGACATTAAGATTGCCAGGTCAGGATCAGGAATATTCCAGGCTTTAAGGTTTCAAAGCCAAAATCCTAAACCTAGGGACATATCCTCTTTATATCACATATGATGTAATTCAACTGGATATGTTATGGTAAGTATCAATCACAGCTGCTCACAGTATATAATTCACATAATAAGAACCAAGTCCAAGGAAAAAGAAAATATTTCTCTGGTTGAAAATAAAACTATTTCAAGATCTGTGCTGAACAGAAACAATTCCTCTTTCCTATGTTTGTTTTCAATACTTGGAAAGTATTACTTTTACAAAAACTTGGGAAATTAATCCACCCCCCCCCCCCCCCACCCCCCAAAATAATAATTTCTGAGCTCTGCTTTGAACAGAAAACAG